>NW_024881277.1:9414069-9524630 GCF_018691265.1 Tyto alba | reverse complement strand
CCTCCTTGCAGATCCCATAATCTGTGGGCTGTGCCAGCTTCAGGAGATGCCTCCAGGAACTACAGACACATCACCCTGCACCCAGAGACTTACCGTGTCAAGGGCTGCAAAGATTTCTCCTCCTTTGAACTCTCAGTCATCCTCCCAGTCCTGACCACCTTTAAACTCTTAATCTCCCTCGCTCATCTCCCTGAGATACCCCAGGAGTACCCTTCATCCTGCTGCGCTTTGCAGAGGAGCTGCTCCTGGGCAGAGCTGTCTCTCTGCAGCACTGCCCGCTTGCCATCAGCTCCCTCTGTCCCAGCAGCTGGGACCAGCTCAGCAGCAGAGGACCAGTCCAAGGCATTTTAATGATCCCTCAGGTGGGCTTGGTGCCCAGTCCATGACCCTGAGAGAAAGCTGATGAAACCTCTCAAGAAGGCAAAGTCAGATGTAAATGCCCAAGTTTCTTGGAGCATTAATGGGTCCCCCAGAGGGACTTTACTGCCAGAGCAAACCTGGGGGCTGGTTAGAGCAGAAAACTGGAGGCAGAGTCAATGTAAAGGTGGCTCTGATGCTGAGTAAGCCTGGATGCATTTTATCAAGCCAAAGGGCAGCCCTGGCCCCAGCCCCTGGTAAAGGAGATGCTGTCCTACACCCACGGCTCAGGGCTCTTCCTGGGGCAGAGTTTTGTGGGGATGTGCAATGCCAAGGTCAGGATTGTGGTTGGACACCTGCCAGGCTCTTGGGTGGAGACAAGGGGGCCAAGAGGCCCCAGTGCTGTAAGGATTAGGTGTCTCCTGGTAGGCCTTGATGACACAGCCAACAGCCAGAGCCAACAGGAGGAAGAGCTCAGCTCTGCTGGGGCTTTCAACCTTGTCAGCTCCCTTGGCCATCTCCACCACAGGCTCTCCTATGGTGGCCTACGCCTGCACTTGTTTTCTTGAAGTCTCTGGACATCCCGTGCTTACCAGCCTTGCTCTCACTTGACCATCTTCCTACCCTTACTGATATCTCTCCATCCTCACAGGCTGATGGTTGGAATGCAAAGCTTTGGCTAATCCAGACTCTTTCTGGGTGGCCTATTGTACTGCACTTGGAGGGACGCTTCATGTAACTCAACGTAACACAAAATCCTCACGTCCAGTCTCAACTTCCAAAACTTCACTTTGTGCCATTCTTTCTTTCTTATGTTGTTTCTCAATTTAGGGAAAAACCTCCACCATCTCTGAAACCACACTTCATCCAGTCTCAGGATAGTCTGGGTGGCCATGCTCATCCTAGTGCAGACCTGTATGCAGGTGGCCTTGTTTGTGGCCAGCATGCACCGCTGTCTTGTATGGTGTCCCTCATAGTGCCCAGGCCCTTCTCCTCAGGGTCCCTGCTCAGCTACTCAGG
Organism: Tyto alba; assembly: GCF_018691265.1. Lineage (NCBI taxonomy): Eukaryota > Metazoa > Chordata > Aves > Strigiformes > Tytonidae > Tyto > Tyto alba. Next base: position 9,523,253 of record NW_024881277.1, on the reverse strand, counting down.
TCCAAGCCTGCCGCGAGAAATGAGATTATTCTTCCTCCTAATGCAGGACTGGACACTTCTCCTTGTAAACCTCAAGAGGTTTCTGTTGGCCAGAATCCCAGAGTTTCTCAGGTTTCCCTGGGCTGAAGCTCCACTTGGTCAGCTGTTAGTGACTCTGTGCAGATAGCTCACCTTGATGGTGGTGGTGTCTCTCACGTAATAACAGCCTGAGGAGCTGCAGGGCTCTACAGCCCCAGGTAGGAATTACCATCAACACAATCTTCAAAACACCAAATGAGATCACAAAACAAGCAAAGCCAGGGTCAGTGGAGAAAGGGTAAATAAGGGTTGGGCTGTTTGTATGTTAGACCGTGTTAGTGGAAAATATATACCTGTATAGAGATTGAAACAATAAGGATCTCTCCAGAAGCTGGTTTTAGGTCCTCCAGCTGTCTGGGACCTGGATCCAGAATTCCCTCATCCCCACAGTTCCTCCATGCACAGAGAAGCACACGCACACGCAAATGACTCTCTCTAGCACAGAATCACAGAACCGCTGAGCCTGGAATGCAGCAGCTTCCACCTCCTCTGTCCTTCCTCTTCATGCTTGGTTTCTGTCAGGAGCTCCTTTTTTATCCATGCCATCCTCCTGACACCTTTTCTTGACTTCCTGCATGTCTGTGTGGATGGTTCTGGAGTATGAAGTGGAGAACATTAACCATCAATTCTCTGCACCCTTTCATCTTCAGGGCTGTATCCCATGGGATTCTTCCAAGCAGGTCCTTCAGCAGGTCAAAGCCTGCTCTCCTGAACTCATGCCCCTTGCTTTCTTCCCTTCTCTCAGCATCCTACACTCTACTTTCTCACCCTTGATTGTTACAGCCCTGAGCAGCTCTTCCTAGTTTGCAAGTATCAAGTCCTGCTGCAGGGCCCTCACCTCACTGGCTCCTCAGTCACCCTTGTCAGGAAGATGTCACCAGTGAGCTCCAAAATCCTCCTGGGTGGCTTGCACCTCTTCAGCAGTGGCAACTGGGACAGTTTCAGTCTGCCATGAGGTCCAGGGCCTGCAGGCATGAAGCTCCTTCCAATTGTCTGAAGAAGGCCTCATCTACCTGATCAAGAGGTCTGGAGCAGAAATCCACCCATCCTCCCACAGTGCTGCCCATGTTGTTCTGCCCTCTGATCCTGGCCTATCAGCTCTCAGCTAACTCACTGTCAGTCCCCAGGCAGAGCTCCATGCATTCCTGCTGCTCTCTCACACCAAGGACAACCTCCCCTCCAGGTCCAGACCTGTGGCCTTATCAATACCTGACTGCAAGAGCCCACATTTTCTCCAGGTGCTGCTTTGGGCCACTTTCTCCCTTGAGCAACCAACTCACAGATCTCTGGGCTCGCCAGGGTCTAGTCCAGACATAGGGTCTCTAAATACATGGCTCCCAGGGCTTGCCTACTTGCTGGTTAATTTGGTTTGATGTGCATTAGTGGTTCCACCCACTGACATACCCACCAATATGACACACACACAGCTTGATCTCTCCAGCTGCTGGCCCTGAAGGTGCCTGAGCCCCTTTGACTCGTGCTTCCCACTCCAGGGATGGGCCCTTGGACCTCTATCCGTACCAAGAGCAGACATCTCCTCACCCCAGAAAGTTGTGGAGGATGGAAATTCATAAGAAGACAGGACAGACTTTCAGTTGCATGGTGTGCATAAACAATTATGCTGACCAGCCACACATGACCAGCTCCTTTCATCCCCTTTTCCCCCTGTTTTCCGATGCTTCTTTCTCCCCAAACCACCTTGGTCCTTCCCTTTCCCTGCCTTTGGTTCTTTCCTAGGCATGCCACAGCAAGCCTGGCACAATCCCCAGTGCTCTCTCTGGCATCCCATAAGGACTCTCAGACCCCCAGAAGACGAAACCCCCACCCTCAGTCGGCAAGGTCACCCTGGGAGGCTCCTCCGATTGACCCACTTGTTAAATGTCACACCCAGATATTTTGGACCTCTCTGTGAACGAGTATTTTTCACTTTGGGTTTTAAATTGTTTCTCTGAAAACAGGGTGATTCCTGTCCTAAGAAATGGAAATTATTTATGTTTGTGGAAGTGTTGGAGATTAGGTCAGATAAATATGTCCATGGAGGTTATATGTGAAACGGAGCACAGTTTGTCTGACCATGACCAAGTCCTGATGACATCGACTCCACGAGGCATTTACTGGCACTGATCACACATGATAAGGACTGTAACATGCATGAAAATACAACAGGCACTGGGAAAGGAGACTGGAGAAATGTGGAAGCTGCCGAGGCCCCAGGGCAGGGGGTCTCCTGCTGTCCTGGGCAGCAGGGCTAGTGGGGAGGCAGAGGCGGGACAAAGGCAGCCAGGGCTGGGGTCACTTGCAGCATGAATGCAGGACAGACAGAGAGTGCATGGCCTCTGTTTCCTCATGCCCTTTGGACCAGCTCAAGTAGTGGGGACACTGGGGAGGCTGCCATCCCTCTCTGGGTTTTTTCCTCAGTTTTTGCTTAGGTCTTTCTGGTGCTGGTTATTTCTCTCTCTTATCAGTCCCAGGCAGCCCTTTTCACTGAGGGCTACTACATCCACCTCTCCCCTCATCCAAAGGGCCCATCATCTCATTGTAAATGGTATTCAGGTTGGTCAGGCACAATTTGCCCTTGTTCAGTTTTTACTGGCAGTTCCAAATCTCATTCTTGTCCTTCAGGTGCTTGGAAATAGCTTCCAGGAGGATTTGCTCCATCACTTCCCAGGGACAGACGTGAGGCTGAGCAGCCTGTAGCTCCCTCATCTTCCTTTTTGCTCTTCATGAAGATGGGTGACATGTTTGACTTTTCCCGGGTGTCAGGAACCTCCCTGACTGCCATGGCCTTTACAGGGTGACAGAAGCAGCCACACACTGACCTTGGCCACCACCCTCAGCACCCTTGGCTGAAACTCACCTCATAGAGGACCCAGAGAGCATGTATGGCCAACCAGCTTGCTGAAAGTCTCTCCACATGTTCCTGGTCACTAGGCCCACTGCCACACTGAGTTTTGAGATTTGGGCCCACATATTTTTTTTTTTTTAGCCTTGCTGTGGCTGCCAACACCCTTACTGAAGCCCTTTTTCTACCTTCTTCATCCCTTGTTAGTTCCAGCTTCAGCTCAGCTCTGCTTTTCCTAGCTCCATCCCTGAACACACAACAAGGTCTTTGTGCTCCCCCAAGGGGATCCTGAACCCCTTCAGCCCTCTGTGCATCTCTACCCTGTCCCACAGGCAGGCTGGTGGCAAGAGGGTGGCATCTGGGGACAGCACAGCAGTGTGGGAGCAGGAGCACCAAAAAGGAAAGGGGGGGTGTGAGCCATGCCCTGGGCACACAGGGGCACGAGGGGCTGGTGCCTCGGTGGTTGGCCAGGCTGTATGGGCTTGGGGTGGATGCCAGCTTGAGAGTAGGAGCACTGGCATTTCCATGGAATTCCAGTGAAAATGTGGCTGCCGCGAAAGCAAGTGGGCAGGTTCAGGCACAGGCAACTGCAGTGGCAAGGGTGCACAAGAAAGTGTGCTGGCCTCCTGCCATGGTTGCTCAACTTCATCCATAAAATTCCACGTGGGTTTTGCATTTCAACAGGGTTGGCCTTGAAGTTGAAACAGTTGTCCAAGGCCCCTTTGTTCTACAGGGCAGTTTCCCAAGGAATCCAGCCCAGGAACTTCCTGAACAAGCCAAAAATTTCTCCCTTGTACTCCAAGGCTCTGATTCTGGGGTTTGTCCTGCGCACCTCTCTTGGGAGTTTAAACCCCACCATCTCCTGGTCACTGCAGCCATGTGACACCGACCCTCAGTGGAAAAGCTCACGTGCCCATGGTTACAAGTTCTTGGTGCTCTGTCTCAAATATTTTCTCCAGAATGACACGACAGGCACATCAAGCCTCTCATCTTGCTGCACCCATTCTGGAGGAACGAGAAGTGACAGGGTTTGACTGTCCCATTTTCAGTGCTGAGGCAGGATTTGGGGAAGTGCGGTGCTTCCCCTGCATCAGCTCCTTCATCTCACTGAGAGGTGGGGCTACAACATCTGCTGGGCAGCCAGCCCAGGTTCTGGATGCCACCAGTCTTCTCTGGGGACATGCTTCTTTTAGCCACCAGCTGTTGCTGGGTCCTGCTCCACCTGCTGCCAACCCAAGGGCAGCTTCATCGCCCTTCTGGCCTTTGGCAACTTCTGCTCCACGTGGCTTCATGCCTCCGGGCAGCTCTTCTTGCCTGGCTGAGAGCCACTCACAGGTGACCAACAGCCTCCATAACAGTGGCTGTAGGGGAGAGGGAAGGTGGGCATGAAGGGTTGCACTGGCCTTTCGCCACCAGGAATTGTCTCCTTTGTATCAGCCCTTAGGAAGCCCTGCCAAAGCATCTCCCAAATTCAGTGCTGGCAGGAGGATCTCCTATAGACACCTCTGGTCTGAGCCTCCTCCAGACGTGCACCCCTGGGCTGGATGCTCTGCCTGACACGGGAGGATCAGGCCACTCTCCTTGTACCCACACCATCTCCACCTTGGGAAAGAAACACCTTAAAGATTTGAAGACACGCTTCAGGCCTGCCCATTGCTCCCACCCCCCACTTCTCTGGATATCCAGAACGACCTGAGGGGTGCTTGGGCTTCTTTAAGAGGACACAACCGGAGTCTTCACATTTGTCTCAGGACAACAGATGGCACCATCCAGACCCCAAACTCACCTGCTGCAGGTCCTGTACTGCATGGTGGTGACTGGTGTCAGGACCAACTGCCACTCCAGCTGTACTACTCAAGGCTGTGGTCACAGATTCTTGTCCCCCCCTCACTGGCAGCATGGGAAACTGAACAATCCTTGACTTAGGATAAGCCCTGCTCAGCAACAACTAAAACATCCCTGTGTTCTCAACATTGTTCTCACCCTAAACCCAAAGCACAGCACTGCTCCAGCTGCTAGGAAGAAAATTAACTCTGTCCCAGCTGAAATCAGGACTTTGCAGATTGCCTTTCTTGGTAAGCCTGGCTCCTTGCAACCCTTTTTGTCAAATAGGGAAGTTCTTCTGGGCCCCACTGCCCTCTGCATCTGACATGCACACCAGCTGGTTGGGTCATTTGGCCTCTGTGACCAGATGCCGTGGTCACGCTCATGATCCAGGCTTTTGCAAGCACATTTCCTTCCTGTTGTTCTTTGCAGTCACGTGAACTAGGATCGAAATGTCAGGCTGTGCTCTGCCTGTTGTGACAAACTACTCAGCCCTCATCACCATCTACCTTCAACCAAAAAGACTTTTCAGCGTACACAATATTCTTGTCGGGGTGGTTCTGCATCCGTTCCTCCGCTGCTGCTGGCAGGAGCTTGCTGCAAGTTTAGAAAGCAGCAAATGCTACTTCTTGTCGCTCGTATCCCCAAACTTGACGTTGTCATTGCCAATAAGGTGTGGTACTGACCTTCTGAGGCACATAGATTTAGGTCAACCTCACTGCTCATTGTCTTCCTGTGAAGTTCAGCGTGACTGAGGATGAGCTAACTCATCATTACAGTGGTGCTTTCCACCTTCGTCATCACTTCCATTAAATGAGCATTTCTTTTTCTTACCCATACTGCCATACATCCACTCAAGTTATTGTCTTCTCAGAGGAACATCTGCACACATGCCTTAAATGCTGATGTGCTGGAGCTTCAGTGCACAGGGACCTTGAGATACTTGGGTCTTTGGCCAGCAGAACTCAAGTTGTACAAGGAGAAGGGGCAAAGTGGGACTGGACCAGCAGAGGAGTGAGTCTGAGGAGAAGGCCCTGGGCACTGTGAGTGATGCCATATGTGCCGCTGGTAAAGGCTCACCATGAATAGAGCCAGCTCCTGCATACGGAGCTGCACTGTAGCATGACCATCGAGACACGGGGAGTTACATCCCCCTCGACTCAGCACTGGTGTGGTCACACCTGTAACATTCTCTGGGGCTTCCATTCTGAGGAGCAGGAAGGAACGGGAGAGTGCCTAGAGGATGTCTGCAAAGGTGGGTTTAGAGGGCATGAAGCACATGAAGTGTGTGGTGTGGCTGAGGGACCTGGATTCCTTGTCCTGATGGTGTGGAAGGTCATGCGGGAGTAAAAGAGTAGCTTGAAATTAGGAGTTTTGGGTATTTTCAGAGATTTTGGACCTTTTCTTTGTAGTGGGAAACCACCTGAGAAAGGAAAAGCATCACAAAGTGCAGTTGGGAGGTTGAGACTGGACAGGAGGAGAAAGAAATGTCCCTTGAAGGGTAGTGCTGTGATGCCAGAGGTCACCCAGAGCCCATATCAGTGCAGTGCTTTGTGTTCCAAGGACAGGCAGGGAGGAAGGAGGGATCTCAGGAAAGGCAGGGAGATGCCATAGGTTGGGTGTCCACAGCCTGGGGGTCTCTGTCCCCTTGGTTATGGCAGTTGTCTCTGCTACCAAGGCCTGAAGGAGACATGATAATCGCATGGAACTGGGCCTCGTGGCTTCCTTGCAGCCCCCCAGGGAGGCTGGGAGCTGTGGTACCACTGTCCTCCACTCAGCATTGCCCACCCCACAGTGCCCCAGGAAGAGCCCTGAGCCAGTGTGAGGGACGGGATCCCCTTCTTGGGGCTGACCACTTGCCATGATAAAATATATCAAGTTTTACTCAGCATCAGCTCCCCTTGCACAGTGCCTTTGCCTACCTGTACTCACAGCCTCCAATTTTCTTCTCTAACTAATCCATGGGGACACCTGGTCTGTAATGGGCCTCAGAGGGGCCAATTAACACTCCAAGACACTTTGGCTTTTGCTTCTGACTTAACCCCTTCAGAGTTGGTTCAGCTCCTCTCAGTATCTGAGGTTCAAACACCAAATACACCACAGGCTTCATCAAAGTGCAGAAAACCAAAGGAGCCACATCTCTTCCATCATTTATTTCAGGACTTCCAGGCTTGTACAGCTAATTGGAGAGGCTTCAGGAGTCAACTTAAGTGGAAGATTTTAATGACAACTTCATAAAAAAACACTTTTTTTTTTTTTTTATTCTGAAGGGGTTTTTCATCCTTTTTTAATTTTACAGAAGTGATAGAAGCTTTCTCCAATTCAGAGGGTCTTCTAAGGAGGACAGGAAATGTAACAGCGGTCTCCTCAAGGTCCCCACTGTATGGGCAACTTTCCTCCCCACCTCCCCAGACCCACCATTTCCCTCAGGGGCTGCCTGGGACTTGCATTCTTCTACATCAGACTTCCTCACTGATGTTCACAGCTGAATGTTACAGCTCCTTTGCACCAATTCCCACCTGATTTACCCTGAGACTTGACTGTAAATAGTCACAGGAATCTTATTAATTTTGAAGAGATGGAAGTAAAACATGATACAATTATTAAAAAAAAACCCAATTGAAGTCCTCAACTGTATGCCAAGTCCAAGCCTCCTCTAAGGTCTACCTTCCTCAAGCGATGACCATAAAATAAATATGCTGACAAATAGATAGGAAATTATAAATATATGCACAATTAGCAGTTGAATAAAGAGAGAGTTTGGCAGTTTAAATCACTTTTCCACCTTTTTGGCCAAATTTCAAGCCCAAGCCTTGTCACCAGCTCATGCCTCTAGTGATCTCCCTGCCCATCTTCCTGTGCCTCCTTAGCCATGCCCACCTCTAGCAAATGAATTGGGGTGTTGTGGGCAACATTTTACAGTCAACTGAAAAATCATTTGTCAATGTTCAAAGCATTTCTGGGGTATAACTGAGAAAGAAATGAACTTGTTTACATCATGTGTTGTTAACATCATTATATTTAGCAAAATCCATCCTTGAAGACAGTCTGTTCTAAAATCCCCCCTGCAACCGGACAGAAATTAAGATGCAAGAATAAACTAATTATAGTTGCTGCACTCTAACAAGCTCCCAGGGGAATGTTACTGAGTCTGGAGAGCTATGGGAGGAATAAAGAGTCTTTGGGGTTTAGTGGGGCATGCTGAGGGGTTTGGGTGAGGAAGCTCCCTCAGGAGATTGACGTGGGCCTCTCTGGGGGCTGATTAGAGCAGAAGAACAGAGGAAGCGACTTCAGGGTGACAAGAAAGGAGACAGAGACATCCTGTGTCATGTAGCCCCTTGGATGTGCCCTGCCAAGGGGCTCAGTGCTAATTCCCAGCCCATTTGAGTGGTGATGCCTTTGGTCATCAGCAGCTGAGGTTTTCCCCCGGTCACTCTGAGGACAAATACACGCCGAGTGCCACATCCTTGCCCTAGGCCTGGCACTTTGCTCCCCTAAACCTTTGCCTATACCCTAACACCTAACCCTGAAAGGTGAGCTCTCATCCTTATCCCTGCCCTGATCACTGAAGCTGAAACCCTCACCAGATGCCTGAAATCTAAGCCCTACCTACCTCCCTAATCCTTTCCCTCAACACCCCTCATCTTCAACCTCTCTCCTAAGACTAGCTCATGTTTTCTGGCAGATAGAAGGAGAGCACGGATTGTGAGGTTCTGGAGGGAAAGGTCAGGGAGATGAGAGGTTGGGGGCAGCCAGGTGGAAGAGGAAGGCAAAGGGAAATGGCTGGTGTGTAGGTTGTCAAAGCTGGGTCCCCTCGGAGAGTCGCCGTGTAACGACAATCACACCGATGCGGCTACATGTCATCCCCCTTTATTGCCCAAATTGCTTGGTTATATCCTTTGCACAGCAAGCACCCGCTGTTCACGTGACCTGTACCCCTTGATTATTGGTCACAAGCAACTTATCATACGCCCAAAGGGAAACTGTGATAGGCAAGCATCTTGCGGTTTGCTGCATACTTGTGCTTAGCTTAGCCAGATACATAGCTGGGAAAATTCCTAATTTATCTTTACTCAACAGATACAGTTCCTCACAACACAGCCCTTCAAGGTCATTCTCATAACACAGCTGTTGTTAGCAGTCTGATCTCAGGCCTGGATTGTCCAAACCCCGCAACAAAATATCGTGGCCATTCTCCGTCAGAAATGCTCCTACATAGGGTCTCTAAATACCTGGCTCCCAGGACTCTCCTCCTTGCCGTTAATGCACCAACATGACACATGCACACAGCTTGATCTCTCCAGTTGCTGTCCCTGAAGGTGCATGAGCCCCTTTGACTCGTGCTTCCCACTCCAGGGATGGGCCCTTGGACCTCTATCCGTACCAAGAGCAGACATCTCCTCACCCCAGAAAGTTGTGGAGGATGGAATTTCATAAGACAGGACAGACTGGAGTCAACAGTTCCATGGTACGCCTAAACCAGTACACTGACCAGCCACACGTGACCAGCTCCTTTAATCTCCATTTCCACCTGTTTTCTGATGCTTCTTTCTCCCCAAATCACCTTGGTCCTTCCCTTTCCCTGCCTTTGGTTCTTTCCTAGGCATGCCACAGCAAGCCTGGCACAATCCCCAGTGCTCTCTCTGGCATCCCATAAGGACTCTCAGACCCCCAGAGGCAGAAACCCCCACCCTCGTCGGCAAGGTCACCCTGGGAGGCTCTTCCGATTGACCCACTTGTTAAATGTCACACCCAGATATTTTGTACCTCTCTGTGAATGAGTGTGTTTCACTTTGGGTTTTAAATATTTCTCTGAAAACAGGGTGATTCCGGTCCTAAGAAATGTCAATTATTTATGTTTGTGGAAGTGTTAGGGATTAGTCAGATACAAATGTCCATGTGGGATATGTGTGAAACGAGCACAGTTTGTCTGACCGTGTGTCGTAGTTTGAGCCTGGTCAGCAGCGAAACGCCACACAGCCACTCGCTCCCCTTCTCTTCCAACAATGAGAAGGGACAGATGAGCCAGGCTTGGGGATCAAGATAGGACTGGGATGGGAAAAATCATCACCCTTTATGGTCACAGCGAAAGACAGACTCATTAGGGGAAGAAGAAAAAAGAGCATACATTTATAACAGACACTAAAAACATGTAACAGAATAGGAGGGTGAGAAGCATTGCCACATCCTGAGAACACCTTCCCCCACCCCTCCCTTCTTCCGGGCTCAGTTCTGCTCCCAATATCTCTACCTCCTCCCCCATGCGGTGCAGGGTCAGGGAATGGGGGGTGCAGTCAGTGCCGCTGCTTCTGCCATCTGCGGTGGGGTGAGTTTCTGGAACTTGTTCCCCTGCTCCAGTGTGGTCCCCCCTCACAGGAGACAGTCCTCCAGAATACTACAGGTACCTAGGCACCTGTATTGGGTTTATGTGGCAAGTTTTTAGGTAGCAGCAGGGATGGGGACATAGAGGGTTGACTTCTGTGACATGATGTCAAAACCTGCTGCATCATGTCAGATGTCGGGTGCATGAGTTGAACTGGATCCTGTTTGAGCCCAAGGGCTTCCAGCTCTGGATGAGATGCCCACATTACCTCAGATGAATTCCTGCCCTGCATAGGGGAAACAAATCCTTTCCTTGTCCTGCTTTGTGTGTCATTTTTTTGTTTTCGGACAGGTAAAGTACATTTTCCAGATATGGACACTGACGCTTTTGCAGGCAACCACACTCTGCTAGGCTAAACCATGCTGTAACCAGTCTCTTTCTGGTGTTGGGACAGGTACATTGGTGATTACTTCAGTTGACTTCAGAGAATATTCCCCAGGGGTGGCCCTGCTGCCTTTTGGGAGCTGTCAGCCCTCGAGCCCAGGGATCTCTCGGGACAGCAGCGGTGTAGAGAAAGTGGTGCCTTGGGCTGGGCCGGGCTCTGGGGGCAGGAGGAGCTGATGGCAAGCGGGAAGCACTGGAGAGAGACAGCTCTGCCCAGGAGCAGCATCTCTGCGGAGCACGGCAGGGCTGAGGGTGACAAGGGGAGAGGAGAGAAGTGAGAGGATGTAAGACAGTGTGGAGTGGGAGGATGCTGAGAGTTCACTGGGGGACAAATCATCACAGCTCCTAACACGGTAAGTCTCTGGCTGCAGGTGGACTGGTAGAGTCTCTGGGAGGGTCTTAGAGCTGGCACATGCCAGGGCTGATGCTCTCTGGAGCAGTGATTATCTGCCGAACGGTCGGGGGGACGGGGCATGTCATCTCCCTTTTTCTGGGCATGGCTGCAGGAGCGTGAAGCTGGGTGTGCAGCCAGGGGCACCCCGGGCTGTCCTTCATCACAATCACCCCTGGTAGGGCAGGGTCATTGTGCTGTGAGGGGGTGAGGCGTGGGTCAGGGCTGCCCACAGCTCCTGCTGACAGCCTGGACAGCTCTGGGGGGAAACTTGTAAGACAGAAAAAAGGGAGGCTTCACCTGCAAGGGAAGGAGCCTGTGCTTTCAGTTTGCTACTCTGGGTTGGCTGGGTGAGCAGTGAGAGATGGGAATGACTCTTACTGGTTTGGAGAAGGTACTGACAATGCAGATCTGTTTCACTGAGAGGTGAATGAGTCTGGGAGCATCAGAGCAATCCCCCATGGCTTAGAGATCACCAGCATCACCAGCAGCAGGCCTGTCAGGTTTTCTCTGCCATATATACCTGAAATTTGAAGAGCAGAGAAGGTCCTGGGCAGTGCCCTGCCCAGGAGGTGTCTTCAGGGCAGAGATGAGCACGCAGCAGCTGGGATGGGGTCTGTGAATGCAGAAGATGGGAACCGAGAAACCAGGCAGCCAGCAGGCACAGCTCCAGGCAGCAGAGACGTGGGCAGGGAGTGAGATTTTTAACAGAAATCCTTTTTCAGGGGATATACTGGCACCTTTGGCCATGCCCTGCAGCGCAGATCCCTTCCTGATGTTGGAAAATGGGTGAAGAATAAAAGAGTTGTTTAGGGTCGCATAAGACCTTAAGCAATCAGCCAAACACCTGCAACACGTTGCCTGTTGCACAGAGGTCCTTCAGCTAGGCAACTGTGATAAACACCTCGTGGGGAATGCTTAAATGGAGAGGCTTTGTGTGTAAATTGGCAGACTCCTAATGAGAAGCCCTTGTCCTTGGAGATTAAGATGCTCTGAAAAAGAATGAACTAGCTGAAGCTAGGTTGGAGATAACAAAGGGCAGACATAAACCAAAGAAAGGCCAATTAAAATTGTAGAAAAAGTCCAAGAAAGGCTCATCTCCAAACACCACCAGAGACTGCTAGAGTCCACCAATGACCCCCATGGAAGCCCCTCGGGGACACAAACTGCATTCCTAATAGCTATGTATATAAGATCATGAGTTTTAAGAAATTTGATGAATACGTATGTAACAGAGGGATATAAGCTTTGGCTACTGTAATGTACGGTGGACATGTCAGGTGGAATGATTCCCTCATGTCCCCAACCACATAAATAATGCCTGCTCGTTAATGCTAAACCCAGCATGAAGGAGTTTTCATTCCCGATTTCTGTGATACTGACATCTCTCCCCTTCTCTCTCCCACCCAGCAGAGCCTCTGACCTCACAGCCATGGAGTCCAGCCCACCAGCAGCCTTCTCACCCCCCTGAGCGCCAAGAAGAGGTGAAGGGCATCTCTCCTGCCCCGTGCCCGTGCAGCACAGGGGCTGAGGGTGACTGCCCTGCGGTGTCACTGGCTGGGAGGTGGCGGGCAGAGCTGGGACAGGGGAAGGCTGTCCCGAGTGCCTGGCTGTCTCTCTGCTGGCCTCTCCCAGCTGGGCCATTCCGCGCGTCTTGCTCTCTCTCCTCGCGCCTGTGCCGCTGTGCTGCGGCTGTCAGGCACTCTGGGGGTGGGAGTTCAGCTGAAGGTCAGCACAGAGCTCGTGGTCCTCCCACACAGACGTGTCCATGGGAACCCGGTGTCCCAGCTCTCCTTGAAGCTGTGGGGCTCTGGGCCGTGCAGCCCGTGCGGGTGGGGACTGAGCTGACTTCAGGAGATGCCACCATGAGGACACTTGGTGACTCCTTGGGGTGTCCTCCCAAGCTGGTTGCTGCCCTGCAGATGGCATATCTCTCCCCCAGCATTTCTGTGTAAAACCCATTGGAGAAGTCCTGAGATGCTACAAGCAGGATTATGTTGATTTGTTGGAAAAATGAACTCTGTGTCCTTGTCAAGGAGTGGGGTGCTGAGACTTTGTGAAGGTGACCAGTGGCAGGGTGAAATACTTAGTGATCTGCCGTGGATCCCTCTGCTCTCAGCGGGGTCTGATTGCTTCTCCGGGTACCTCAGGAGTGCAATCCCCCTCCATTTCAAGGGGCAGAGACAGGTCAGCCAGCAACAAGTCAAATGGACAGACCAGCTTGCCTGCCCCTGTGCTAAGCCACAGCAAATCTTTTTGCCTCCCACGAGTTGTGGCTGCTCAGCCTGAGCACAGCAGAGATGCTCAGCATTTCTGCCTTCAGAGAAGACTCCCTAAAGGAGATGGGGCTGAGGTGGGGTGGTGGGGTATTAGGGAAGAGCTTTCTGAAAGAAAAAACACCAACAAAAGCCTGAAACTCCTTGATGCAGTCAAGTTTGCTTGGGATTGGGGGTGGAGATGTTGTCAAGCCCTTTGATGATGAGAGGGAATTCACCTGAGAAAATCTATCAGACCTGGTCCCTACGTGCCCCCTGCTCCCAGGCAGAGACTGGCCTAGAGCATGTCCAACACATCTGGGAGCCCAGGGGCCCTGTTCTTCACAGCACCCACAGCCTGCACAAACCAGAGCAACAGCCAGGGAGCTGCACAAAGGTCCTGCCAAGCAGGAAAAAGGGAGGGGACCTGAGGTGGGGTCATGAATGTGTGAGAGATGTCTTTGGTTTTACCCAGAGAAATCTGTCCTCACTTGTCATTGTCATTTCCCTCTAGTACAGGACCCCAGGTTCATAGGGAGACCATGTCCAACAGCAGCTCCATCACTGAGTTCCTGCTCCTGGCATTTGCAGACAGACGGGAGCTGCAGCTCCTGCATTCTGGCTTTTCCTGGGCATCTACCTGGCTGCCCTCCTGGGCAACGGCCTCATCATCACCGCCATCGCCTGCGACCACCACCTCCACACCCCCATGTACTTCTTCCTCCTCATCCTCTCCCTCCTCGACCTGGGATACATCTCCACCACTCTCCCCAAAGCCATGGCCAATTTGCTCCAGGACACAAGGGTCATCTCCTTCTTGGCATGTGCTGCCCAGGTCTTTCTCTTTGTATTTTTCCTTGGAGCAGAATATTCCCTTCTCACCATCATGGCCTATGACCGCTATGTTGCCATCTGCCAACCCCTGCACTACGGGACCCTCCTTGGCAGCAGAGCTTGTGTCTACATGGCAGCAGCTGCCTGGGGCAGTGGATTCCTCAATGCTCTGCTGCACACTGCCGACACTTTTTCTCTACCACTCTGCCACGACAATGTGGTGGACCAGTTCTTCTGTGAAGTTCCCCAGATCCTCAAGCTCTCCTGCTCTGAATCAGGCTATCTCAGGGAATTTGGACTCCTTGTGTTTACTGCATTTTTATTCTTTGCTTGTTTTGTTTTCATTGTGCTGTCCTATGTGCAGATCTTCAGGGTCGTGCTGAGGATCCCCTCTGAGCAGGGACGGCACAAAGCCTTCTCCACGTGCCTCCCTCACCTGGCCGTGGTCTCCCTGTTCATCAGCACTTCATTTTTTGCCTACCTGAAGCCCTTCTCTTTCTCTTCCCCATCCCTGGATCTGGCGATGGCTGTTCTGTACTCAGTGGTACCTCCAACATTGAACCCCTTCATCTACAGTATGAGGAACAGGGACCTCAAGGATGCGGTGAAGGAATTGATCCAATGCACCTTGTTCCACCAGCAGTAACCTGCCTCACCTTCTCTGCAGAGTACCCAGAGCTTGGCTAGGCCAAGCCTCTGGTTCATTTTTTTCCTGTGATAATTGTCGTAAGAGGTAACTGCTTGGCTTCATTCCACTTCTCTAGAGGCTTCATCTGTTGTGTCTGAACCTTTCACAAATGCCTTGAACACTCTACCAGGTCCGCCTCCCTGAGAGCATCTCAGCAATAAAAAGGGTCTCCTGCGTGCCGTGCCTGAATGCTGGGCTATCCTAACAAAGCTGCTGCCAAGAATAAGCCCAAGGAATTAGAATTTTAAAAATGTTTTTTCTCATTCTTTTCTCCCTGCACTCTGGGTGATAAGCTTGTGGCAACTTTTGTTGTAACAACAAAAATTCCTCACGGGTTGAGATAAGAAGACTTTAATAATTGAAACAAGATGTAGTAATAATAATAATATTAGTAATAATAATAGAAATAATTGCAATAACTGTAATGAAAAGGAAGATAACAAAAAGAGAGAGGAATAAAACCAAAGAAGACAAGGGGTG
The DNA here is from genome assembly GCF_018691265.1 of Tyto alba. Taxonomy (NCBI): domain Eukaryota; kingdom Metazoa; phylum Chordata; class Aves; order Strigiformes; family Tytonidae; genus Tyto; species Tyto alba. Next base: position 9,508,094 of record NW_024881277.1, on the reverse strand, counting down.
CCCAGTGCAATTGCTCTGTACCCACTGATCCATGCCCAGCTGGTCCCCCCAAGCAGTGATCCACATCTCACGGCCAGCCAAACATCTTCCTCCCTCTTGTTTATATACAGGGCCTGATGTCATGTGGTATCAAATAGCACTTTAGCTAGTTCAGGTCAGCTGTCCTGGTCATGCACTCTCTCAGATTGTTGTGCCCCCCTTCACTGGCAGCATGGGAAACTGAACAATCCTTGACTTAGGATAAGCCCTGCTCAACAACAACTAAAACATCCCTGTGTTCTCAACATTGTTCTCATCCTAAACCCAAAGCACAGCACTACCAGATGCTAGGAAGAAAATTAACTCTGTCCCAGCTGAAATCATGACTTTGCAGATTGCCTTTCTTGGTAAGCCTGGCTCCTTGCAACCCTTTTTGTCAAATAGGGAAGTTCTTCTGGGCCCCACTGCCCTCTGCATCTGACATGCACACCAGCTGGTTGGGTCATTTGGCCTCTGTGACCAGATGCCGTGGATCATGCTCATTATCCAGGCTGTTTGCAAGCATCATATTCCTTCCTCTTGTTCTTTGCAGTCACTTGAACTAGGATCGGAAATGTCAGGCTGTGCTCTGCCTGTTGTGACAAACTGTTCAGCCATCGTCATGGTCTGCCTTCAACCAAAAAGACTTTTCAGTGTGCACAACATTCTTGTCGGGGTGGCTTCTGCATCTGTACCTTTGCTGCCTGCTGGCAGGACTTTGCTGCAAATCTTAGAAAGCAGCAAATGCTGATTTTTGTCACTCCTATCCCTGAACTTGACCTTATTGTTGCCCAATAAGGTGTTGGAACTGACCATCTGAGGCGCATAGATTTAGGTCAACCTCACTGCTCATTGTTTTCCTGTGAAGTTCAGTGTGACTGGGGATGAGCTCGTTCATCGTTACAGTGGTGCTTTCCACCTTCGTCATCACTTCCATTAAATGAGCATTTCTTTTTCTTACTCATACTGCCATACACCCAGTCAAGTTATTGTCTTCTCAGAGGAAGCATCTGCACACATGCCTTAAATGCTGATGTGCTGGAGCTTCAGTGCACAGGGACCTTGAGATACTTGGGTCTTTGGCCAGCAGGAACCTCAAGTTGTACAAGGAGAAGGGGCAAAGTGGGACTGGACCAGCAGAGGAGTGAGTCTGAGGAGAAGGCCCTGGGCACTGTGAGTGATGCCATATGTACCTGGTAAAGGCTCACCATGAATAGAGCCAGCTCCTGCATACGGAGCTGCACTGTAGCATGACCATCGAGACACGGGGAGTTACATCCCCCTCGACTCAGCACTGGTGTGGCCACACCTGTAACATTCTCTGGGGCTTTCCATTGTGAGGAGAAGGAAGGAACGGGAGAGTGCCCAGAGGATGTCTGCAAAGGTGGGTTTAGAGGGCATTAAGCACATGAAGTGTGTGGAGTGCCTGAGGGACCTGGATTCCTTGTCCTGATGGTGTGGAAGGTCGTGCGGGAGTAAAAGAGTAGCTCGAAATTAGGAGTTTTGGGTGTTTTCAGAGATTTGGACCTTTTCTTTGTAGTGGGAAACCACCTGAGAAAGGAAAAGAATCACAAAGTACAGCTTGGGAGGTTGAGACGGGACAGGAGGAGAAAAAAATGTCCCTTGAAGGGTAGTGCAGTGGTACCAGAGGTCACCCAGAGCCCAGATCAGTGCAGTGCTTTGTGTTCCAAGGAACAGGCAGGGAGGAAGGAGAGATCTCAGGAAAGGCAGGGAGATGCCATAGGTTGGGTGTCCACAGCCTGGGGGTCTCTGTCCCCTTGGCTATGGCAGTTGTCTCTGCTACCAAGGCCTGAAAGGAGACATGATAATCACATGGAACTGGGGCCTCGTGGCTTCCTTGCAGCCCCCCAGGGAGGCTGGGAGCTGTGGTACCACTGTCCTCCACTCAGCATTGCCCACCCCACCCCACAGTGCCCCAGGAAGAGCCCTGAGCCAGTGTGAGGGACAGGATCCCCCTTCTTGGGGCTGACCACTTGCCATGATAAAATATATCAAGTTTTACTCAGCATCAGCTCCCCTTGCACAGTGCCTTTGCCTACCTGTACTCACAGCCTCCAATTTTCTTCTCTAACTAATCCATGGGGACACCTGGTCTGTAATGGGCCTCAGAGGGGCCAATTAACACTCCAAGACACTTTGGCTTTTGCTTCTGACTGTAACCCCTTCAGAGGTTGGTTCAGCTCCTCTCAGTATCTGAGGTTCAAGCACCAAATACACCATAAGGCTCATTAAATACGAGAAAACATGAGGGAGACTCATTTCTTCCATAATATATTTCAGGACTTTCAGGCTTGTACAGGTAATTGGAGAGGCTTCAGGAGTCAACTTAAGTGGAAGATTTTAATGACAACTTCATAAAAACTTTTTTTTTTTTTTTTTTTTCTTTTGAAGGGGTTTTATCCTTTTTTAATTTTACAGAAGTGATAGAAGCTTTCTCCAATTCAGAGGGTCTTCTAAGGAGGACAGGAAATGTAGCAACAGCGTCTCCTCATGGTCCCCCACTGTATGGGCAACTTTCCTCCCACCTCCCCAGCCCCACCATTTCCCTCAGGGGCTGCCTGGGACTTGCATTCTTCTACATCAGACTTCCTCACTGATGTTCACAGCTGAATGTTACAGCTCCTTTGCACCAATTCCCACCTGATTAACCCTGAGACTTGACTGTAAATAGTCACAGGACTCATTAATTTTGAAGAAACGGAAGTAAAACATGATGCAAATTATTAAAAAAAAAAAAAAAATCAACATTGAAGTCCACAACTGTATGCCAAGTCCAAGCCTCCACTAAGGTCTACCTTCCTCAAGCGATGACCATAAAAATAGCTAGACAAATAGATAGGAAATTATAAATATACACACAATTAGCAAGTTGGCTAAAGGAGAGTTTGGCAGTTTAAATCAACTTTTCCACCTTCTTGGCCAAATTTCAGCCCAGAGCCTTGTCACCAGCTCATGCCTCTAGTGATCTCCCTGCCCATCTTCCTGTGCCTCCTTAGCCATGCCCACCTCTAGCAAATGAATTTGGGGTGTTGTGGGCAACATTTTACAGTCAACTGAAAAATCATTTGTCAATGTTCAAAGCATTTCTGAGGTATAACTGAGAAAGAAATGAACTTGTGTTACATCATGTGGTTGTTAACATCATTATATTTAACAAAACCCATCCTCGAAGACAGGCTGTTCTAAAAGCTCCCCTGCAACTGGACAGAAATTAAGATGCAAGAATAAACTAATTATAGTTTCTGCACTCTAACAAGCTCCCAGGGGAAAGTTACTGAGCTGTGGGAGGAATAAAGAGTCTTTGGGGTTTAGTGGGGCATGCTGAGGGGTTTGGGTGAGGAAGCTCCCTCAGGAGATTGACGTGGGCCTCTCTGGGGGCTGATTAGAGCAGAAGAACAGAGGCAAGTGACTTCAGGGTGACAAGAAAGGAGACAGAGACATCCTGTGTCGTGTAGCCCCTTGGATGTGCCCTGCCAAGGGGCTCAGTGCTAATTCCCAGCCCATTTGAGTGGTGATGCCTTTGGTCATCAGCAGCTGAGGTTTTCCCCCGGTCACTCTGAGGACAAATACACGCCGAGTGCCACATCCTTGCCCCTCAGGCCTGGCTCTGTCCTGCTCACCCTAAACCTTTGCCTATACCCTAACACCTAACCCTGAAAGGTGAGCTCTCATCCTTATCCCTGCCCTGATCACTGAAGCTGAAACCCTCACCAGATGCCTGAAATCTAAGCCCTACCTACCTCCCTAATCCTTTCCCTCAACACCCCTCATCTTCAACCAAGTCCTTCCCTGGGCTGGCCTAACCCTGGGCAACAGCCCTGGGTGGGGTGCAGCTCAGCAGAAAAGGCCCTGGGGTTCATGGTGGACAACAAGCTTCACATGAGTCAGCGGAGACGGCTGGCAACCCAGAAGGCCAACAGCATCCTGGCTGTCTGAAGAGGAGCATGGCCAGGAGATGAGGGGAGGGATTCTCTTCCATTCAGTGCTTGCTGGACCACATGCCCAGTACTGCACTGAGTTTGGGGCCCCCTGCCCCCAGTACAGGAAGGACATGATCAACTGGAGCAAGCTCAGTGAAGAGGCACCAATACTGTCAAGCATGTGTAGACGTGCAGGGGGCTGGAGAGCTTCCCACCTGAGGAAAGGCTGAGGGAACACTCTCCAGTATGGAGACGAGAAGGCTTTGGGAAACCTCGTAGGAGCATTTCAGTACCTGTCAGGCAGTTAAGAAAATAGATCCAGGCTCTTCATTGTGGTGGATGGTGGGAAAAGGAGAGGCAAGGGACAAAAGTGGAAAGAACGTTCAGGCAGGAGATGAGGACCATGAGGTCATAACCATGAGGTCACTTACACACTGGAAGAGGTTATCTTGAGAGGCTCTGAAACCCAGACCCTTGGAGGTTTCCAAGCCTCCTTTCCCCCTACATATGGTCTCCCAACATTGAAAAAACGCTCTGGCTCAGGCAAGAATGAAGCAAAAGCCTATGGCACCAGCACAAGCTCTTCCTCCCCTGGGCTTCTCTTCCCTGTGAGAGGGGTCTGCCACTAACCCCACACTTCTTTCACCCTCAGCTTTTGCAGCTGAATGTGCCTGGCCTTCTCACTTGACTTTGCAACCATTACCTTTGTTTTCAAGGCCCAACACATATCTTGTCACGCCCACTGTAAGCTGGCACCCACCCCGCACCTGGAGCTCACCTGGCCACAGGGGCAGGGAGAGGCCAGGCCCGCTCTGCTTGCACTGGGCACAGCTTTTTCCTGGGAACGTCCCCAAGGAGCTCTCCTCACGTGTGTCAGGCTGTGGCCTGGCCCAGGTGGCACAGGGACAAGGGCTGCTGGAGCAGGGCTGAAATAGCTCAGCTGGGAGAGCATTAGACTGAAGATCTAAAGGTTCCTGGTTCAACCCCAGGTTTCAGCAATGTTTTTCTCCCTTAGGGTCTTGCAGAGCCCGTCTGCCTTTGTCCATCCTGCCCTGGCCCTCCTTGCTCCTTCCCCTCTTGCCAGAGCACTGCCCGTGCGCTGTAGCTGCACATCTACAGGTTAGAAGGATCCTTCCTCTTGCGCCACAAGCCCCCAGCCTTCCCCTGGGCAGGACTCTCCACTCAGTGTGTCTTTGGGGTGTTCTCCAGCTGGGTCTCCTTCCCTGCTCCACAGGGATCGGGATCTCTCCACTCAGGGGTCTCTGCAAAGACTCTGTCTCTCTCCTCATGGTCATTCTCACTGGTGCACAGACTGCTCCCCTCCTCACACACATCCTTCACCTCAACCTCAGTTCCCAGACCAGGGCACACTGCCCACAGGGAGGCCACCATCTCCCCAGTCCCAGGGAGAGGCACTCCTTGCAGCTGAGCAGCACAATTGTCCCATGTTTACCACCATGAAGACACCACCCCTGTGTGTGGTCAGGCTCTCAGCCTTGGAATTAACAGCTGCCCGTGCTCAGCCACCCTGCCACAGAGACCCCAGCCAGGGCTGTCCCAGGGCACTGCTTTGCTGTCAGGACAGGCCTCAGCGCTGGAGGAGTGGGGAGGTCCCTGAGCCCACCCACACCCGCAGCCCCAGGGAGATGGAAGCCTGCTGTCCACCTCACCTCCTGGGATGCTGGTGGGAGGAGTGGTGCAGGGCAAGCCCCAGTGACTGGAGGAGGGGTTATAGGATTTCTGCCCCTGTGTGCCCCCACCACACACCCTGGGGTGCCATCAGAGCCTGGGGGAACCTCACCCCAGAGAGGGAATTTCCCTCACCCTGTTGCACTGCTCCTGCTGTGGAGTTGGGGACAGACGTGGCAGAGAGGGGTGTTGTCCTGGGGGGCAGAGGAGGCTTAGGGGTATTCTCTTCTCCATCGACCTAGCTCAAAATGGGCCAGAGCATGGGAGAAGTGCCTGCAGCAAGAGCCTCCTCCTGCCCCATTTCCCTGCAGAGTCGGTAAAGGGGCAGCACTCTGCAGTGCAGCCCTAGGGCTGGATCAGGCCCCAGTGGAGAGCCAGTCCTGACTTCCCCTATCTCAGGAGGCTTCAGGTTCTGTTTTCTGCAGAGGGTCCCAGGGTACCTGGGGACAACGGCACTGTGATTGGCACAGACACATCATGGGAGGAGAGTGTCTCTCCTGCTGGCAGGTTTCAAGGGACTGTAGCTCAGTGGCTGAGCAGCTCCTTTGCATGGGGGAGTTCCTGGGTTCCATCCCCAGCACCTCCAGGGGTGCTGTTGCCCTGACTCCCCAGCCAGAGGCAGGTGTGGGCTGGAGTTCAGGCTCTGGTCATCTCCAGGCCCTGTGGGTCTGTCCTGCCCAGCCAGGGCTTGGCTTTGAGGGCAGGAGGGCGGTGGCATGGCTGGGTGTGCTGCCTCGGCTGAGCACCGTCCTGGAGGAGAAGCAGGCAGCTGTGCTGGACCTGAGCTCATGTCACTGCCCGGCACCACAGAGCCACCCCACCCGCCGCCCAGGGACAGCGCTGGGCAGCAGAGTGTGCTTCCCTGTGGGGAGCCCTCAGGGAGGGCACAGAAGTCGGCAGCACGCTCGGAATCCTTTCTGGCTGCACTGAGGGATGTGCTGTGAGAGTGCTGGTCCAGCCCAGGTGTCCTTTGGGACCAGGGCCACACTGCCCTGGTGGCTTGCCAGGGGCAAGGCTCTGAGATTGTCCTTTCTCCAGGGGGAGATCCCAAACCACATGAGAAGCATTCCTTGTGCCAGCAGGTAGGGGTGTCTGAGCTGGATGAGCCTGGGCAGGGCTGTGGGACTCCCAGCCGGAGGAATGACATTTCCTACCCTGACCCTGTCTCCAGGTGTTTCTCCTTCCACCGGCACCACTGGCTGGAGCAGAGCCCCAGTTCAGGGAACGTGGAGCTGCTGAGGTCAGGCACAGCTCGGCAGAGGTGCGACTCGTGGGGCCGGTGCCCACCTCTTATTCATGGGGTGTCTGGTGTCTCCATGCACCCTGTGCTGGTGGGATCGGGGAGGCACAAGCCTGTCCACAGACATGCCCAGGCAGCGAGAGCCAGGACATGGTGCCTTGGCTGCTCCCCCAGCAAAACCACTGGCAACCAAAACGGGGTGAGAGACACGGACTTTCACTGCAGGGTGCCCAGCCCTTGGCAACAGGGAGCCCAAACTCAGAGAAATAAGGCTGCTCTCCCATGGGCTTTCCACAGCCAAGCTCTGCCCAGTGTGGGGCAGCAGTGCTGAGGGTTGGGGTCTCACTGCGACCCCCCTCAGGTAGATCCTCAGGAGCTGCAGGAGCAGCCACAGATCTGGGGCACAGTGGCAATCCTGCTTTGCTGCAGAGAAGGGACCCAGCTGGCAGAGCCAGACTGTTAAGTCCCAAAATGCATGAAACAGGTTCTTTCTGCTCAGGGGTGCTGCCCCCTCAAGCTCACCCACGCCTGGGGCTTATTTCCTCAAGGAGGAAGAGGCAAACCTCTACCAGATGCCAGATTATGGGAGAAATATTACACCTATGGGAGGGCAGAGCTGGTGGGGCAGTCACACTGAACAGGCACTGGGCTCTTTTCCCCAGTTCCCACTTGGGGCACCTTGAGTGTGCAGATCAGTGTCCATACTGCCCAGAGGCCCCCACCATCCCATGTTCAGAAAATAACACTCCCCTTTTCATCTTTACTTCACTTTTATAAACTTATTTCTCTGAGATGCAGGGCTGGAGCTTATCCCAGTGAGAGTTCTCCAGGCTGTGTTTTTAATGCCCATGGATGTCACGCATCACTGTGGGGGTCTTGCCCTGGGAACACTGCTCTCCCATGAGGGCTGCCAGCAGGAAGGCTCTCAGGTGTGGGGCAGAGGGATGTGTGAACCTCGGCTCCCCCCAGGTGCCCCCAGGGTCAGCCCAGGGGTGGAGGAGCTCCCAGCAGGGAATGGGGCAACACTGCTATAGGAGAGGATGTTGGCAACATCTGCCTCCTCTCCACTCTGCTCCAGGGCCAGATCCTGCTGTTTGCAGCACTATGGAGCTGCAGCTACTCCCCCCAGGCAATCCTGCCACAGACACCCAACGCACCTTCCAGCCTGCAGCAGAGAAGCCCATTGGGGAAGAGCCGGTGGAGTGCGGAGACCCACCAGCGGGAGCAGGGAGGGCAGTTGGGCAGTTTGGGCGCCAGGTCCTGCCCAGGTGCCAAACTCTTCTCCCAGCCTGGCTTCTGCACAAGGTTTCTGTGCCGTGGGTGCTGGGGCAGGTGAAACCCCAGCTGAGGGAGAAGGACCCTGGCTCAGCTCCCAGCAGCACCAGTTTTAGTGGAGGGACACAAAATCTCCACTGCCATGGAAAAGTGCCCACATGAGCATCCTCCCGGATGGGCCCTTCTCCAGGCCAGGGGCTGGAGCACAGCTTTTGGCTGCTGCACGCGTCTTGTGGGGAAGCTTTCTCCATCCCCCTGGCCCTCTAACAGCGCTGAGGGAACAGTGCCCTCATCCTCGGTGCTCCCAGCCCTCCTGTACCTGCCCACAAGTACTGCCCCTCACACAACCCAAACTGACATCCCTGGCAAGGCAGCAGGGGGGCAGGGGTGGGAGCTGGAGGGGAGCAGGAGGAGGGTTTCCCAGGGCTGCCCCGGGTCTGCAAGGCAGGAGGAACAGCCCATGGAGACTGGGGTCCTGGCAGAGCATGAGGAGAGAGAATCCCAGACACGTGTTTCCCAGGAGGTGGCTCTGCACCCTGTGCCAGGGCAGTGGGGAGCAGAGCTGCCTCCCAAGCATTGTGGGAGGTAATCCACGGGCCATGATCCCACCTGGGGCTGGCTGGGTTTTTCAGGGACCTGCGGTCACCTTAGGGCTCGCTTCTGTGAGACAAAAGCCCAGGGCTCACCCTGACATGGCAGCTCTGTTGTGGCCTCTGCACTGTGGGATCAGCGTGGCCCAGGCAGGGCCTGGGGGAAAGAGCAGCTGGAACCCTTGGGGGAGGAAAAGGGTGCTCCTACTGGGGTGCATCATGGGACCTATCAGAGAGCCATTTTTTCTAGAAACTGTCTTTGGGCAGCAGGATGGAGATGTCTCTGTCACCAAGATTATTCCCCAGGGACCATGGCCTCACGGAGCCCCACAGGCTGACACCGAGCCTGCTGTCCCTGAGACGTGCCCCTTCCCGACCACTGTGTCTCTGTTCTCTGCTCTCCCTGAGCAGCCTCAGGGAGATGCCCTGACACCTGGCAGGGAAGCACCAGCTCTGGGTCAAAGCCCCCAGAGGCTTTTAATAAACAAATATAAGAATGCACAGCATAAAAATGGGAATAAAAATGGAGGAAACTCCAGGCTGTTTCTGCTGCCCATGGCTCAAGAGAGACAGTCCCCTGGTGCTTGCGGCTCTCCCAGCTGCACAGACCTCTCCTCCCTCCCGGCTGCACCCAGCTGTGCAGCAGGGATGGGCTCTCCTGGCCTGGGGCTCAGGGACTGCTGTGCACCAAGCTCCGGTGTCACAGCCTTTGCGTCCTCACAGGGAAGTGCCACAGGCACCTCTTCAGCATCATCATAGCCCATGCTCCCCGGGGACGGGGACGAGGTGTCTCCTTCAGCTCCAGGGACGTCGGCACTTCTCCAGGAGCGCAGGCTGCCCCCTGCAAGCAGCAAGGTCGGACGTTTCAGTTCACTCCATGGGATCTGTACACCACCACCCTCCCTGCTCCTCACCACATTCAGCTCCTTCTCCCACCCCCGGGCCTTTCAAGGAAAACTCCCATGCCAGGTTTCCTCTTCCCTGCAGGTTTGGGTGTCAGTAGGGTAGTGACTTGAGGGGCACCAGGGATGGCACCCTAGGAACAGGCAGCGCTCTCTTTCCCTCTCACCTCCAGGTGCAGCCCTGGGCCCTGCTCCCTCCTCTGGCATCCTGGGCATTTCCCACTCTCCCTGCCCAGGCACAGCATCCTCCCCCGCATCAGGAACCTCCCTGGCATCATCGTAGCCATCTGCTGGGTCACCTCCGGGCAGGACAAGGACATCTGAAAGGAGAGGGGAGTTGGTGACAGTGAGAAGATCCGTCCTGCAGAGCAGAGGATGAGAGGATGTGCAGGGACACAAGCGCAGACACTGGGCTTGGCAGAACCACAAGTGATGCCCATGTCCTCCCCTTCTCCGATGGTGACACTCAGGGACACCTCTGTCCACCCCATGTCTGCAGGGAGATCAACCCCTTCCTGCCTCCATTACCTGGTGCTGATCCCAGACCTTTCTCCTCCTCACTGACCCCAGGGTGGGGCTGCAGCTGGGTCAGGGACTCCTCTGAATAGGAGCCTGGAGAGATGCACAGCAGGTGTTATGGAGCAAGCCCCACTGACGTGGTTCACGGTCAGCGCTGCTGGGGAAGGGGGACCCACAGAGCTGGGGCTGTGTGGGGAGGAGGGCTGGGAATTCACCCTGCTCCCCCGGGACAAACCCTGTCTCAAAGGAGCTTCCAGAGCTGGCCCAGGACAGCCCCTTCCCTCGCTCCTCGGGTGTCTCATGGGGTGCAGGGGCAGGAAGAGAGGGGCTGTCCAGCTGGGACAGTCAAAGCTGACTGGGAGAAAGCTTCTCTCCTGGTCCCAGGACCTGGATGCTCTCCCCACAGCCCCCACAGCCCCAGCACCACAGGGACCACAGGCTGGGGGGCTTCAGAGGGTCAGCTCCTGGTTGGGGCCAAAGGAAAGGGTCCTGCGGATGTGCCTCCAGGGAAGACCCACACCCACCTGAGCGATCAAACCTGGCCCGTTTCTCCCACGCTGGGCTGTACCCAATCTCCTCGTACACAGCCTCGGGGAAGGGCTCCTGGGCTCTTCTGGAGCCTGTGGACAGAGGCAGGGCTGGCACAGGGACAGGCAGAGGGGCAAAGGGACCCCACTGTGCTCCCCCAAAACGGTTCCATGTGCCACCTCAGGACTGGTCCAACAGCACGCCCCACTGCACTGTCCAGGCACAGCTGCCACATCCCCAGTGAGGGCAGCATTGGTGTGAAGATTATCTGGGGCAGCATCACCCTCACATCATCCCTTTGGAGACAGTGCTCATGCCCCTCTGGCCTGTGCGCCATGTCCCCCTTGTCTCACCCCGGATATGTTCCCACATTTCCTCTCCACCTGGAGCTTGCCCCTACCTGCCCCTGTCCCACCAGGGGGTGGGCAGGGCTGGGCAGGGGGACAGCCTGGGGGCCTGACACCACGGTGATGGACCCTGCTGCCCCACACTCCTCCTAGCATCTCTCTTGCCCCAGAGCCCCCTCCAGCACTACCGAGAGCACTGCCAGCCTTGGCCATCCCCTCTCTGCCATTTCTCTCCTCACACCATGGCTAACTGCCCCCACCTCGGGGCTCTCTCCACCCCTTGCTGCTGGTGCCCCACAGCCAGGCACTCAACGGGGAAGCACGAGGCAGGTAGCAGCACACAGTCTCACCCTCCCGCTCTGCCTGTGCCCCTTGCTGACACCCCCCACAGCACCCTACAGCCCTACCAGGAGGTATCTCCCCCCGGCACCTCTGGGCAAGGACTCACCTCTGCGCCCAGCCCCGGCGCTCAGCACTTGCCCAGCCAGGAGGGCCAGGAGCAGGCAGACAAGGGTCCCCAGGATGATGCACATGATGACGGGCACTGAGACTCTCCCGCTGCTGCTCTGATGGCCTCGGGTGGGATCTGCATGGGAGACAACTTCGAAGGGGCAGCACCCCAGGGGTGAGTGACAGGAAAGCTTCCACCATCCTGGGTAAATTATAGCTCTCCCCAACCCCCTGCCACCACTCCAGTATCTCCTCCAGGCAGTTTCACACCCCAGCTAGGAGCCCCTTCCATCCAGCTGTGGGTCACAGCCTGGCCCCGGGGGTACCCAGACTCCGGGGAGGACAAGTTACCTGCTCGGGGTGGGGGTGTTGTCGTCCTGGGTGTAGCTGCAGAGGAGGAAAAGGAGAGCTGGGCTGAGATGGGTGTGTGGGTATCAGGAAACCTCCTCCCCAACACACCGTGTTTGTGTGTGTGTGTGTGTGTGTCTCTAGATGTCCCTGACACATCCCACCCAAATTGCCCCTCCTGTAGTGCCAGAAAGGGAGGCCGGGACAGAGCCCAGCACCTCTGCTCTGGGAGGCAGGCAGGATGGCAGAGGCAGCCCAGGGGATAGTCCTGGGGCTGCAGGGCCCCGGGCAGTGGCCAGAGCACGGCCAGTTACACCGAGGCTGCTCCCTGCCTGGCACCGGGCTCCTGCACTCCACAGGAATGTTCTTTCTCTCGGAAGGTCGGGGTCCATGCCCGGACCGCGTGGACAAAAGGCCTTCCCTAGTTCCCTGCTAATACCCGAGCAAAGGCTCCCAGCCCTGCCACTAACCTGAGCAGCGCACAGCAGCATCTTCCTTGTGCCGGCAAGCCCCGCTGTCCCCGGGCCGGGCCCAGCAGTCCTGCAGGGATGGCTCCGTCCCCTGGCACTCCACCTGCTCCAGCCAGATGGGGCCCGTCCCCATCCCAAATGCAGCCTCATGCAGGGCAGACACCGCGGGGCCACAGCCCAGCTGCCTGCACGCCACCTCGGCATCCTGCATGTCCCACGAGTCGTCGCACACCGTCCCCCAGGAGCCACGGTGCCAGACCTCCACTCTGCCCGAGCACTCGTCCTTGCCTCCCACGGCACGAATCTTCTCCCTGGCTGGAGAAGAGTAAGACCTCCCATGGCACCGGGAGAGCAGGCAGAGCCCTGCCAGACACAGAGGGGAGCTCCCTACCTGTGCAGCTCGTGGAGTTGGGGCACGGTGCCAGCGAGGTTGGAGGCATTTCTGGCTGTCCCCCTGAAGAAGGAAACACTGTGGTGAAGGGGCTGGTTTGGGGGATCATGCAGAAGAGAGTGGGGCTGAGCTCTGCTCGGGCCTCCCTGCACCATCTGGGGCAGCAACTGAAACCCTGTCATCCATGGGACACATGCAGGACTGTGGGGGGACCCTGATTGCTCAGCCCCAGAAGGTCCCTGGCTCACAGAGCAGCAGTAGCTTGTCTGTGGAGGGGAGGCTCTTCTGAAAACCATCTGGTCTCTTCTGAGACCTCACCTGGAGATGCCTCTGCTTCCCCAGGCACTGGTGGCAACCTGGGTGGCAACTGCTGCTGGATGTGTGTGGCCGCGGTCACGTTTGTGCCACTGGCAGCACAAGGGTCTGGCATGGAAAGTAAAAGCCTCTCCAAGCTCTTTCTCTGTGTTTGGCCATGCCCTGTGGGGAGCAGGAGCTGGGGTGACACTGGTGCCGGGTGCCAGAGTTACCATTGCAGGTGATGTGGATCTCCTCTTCCAGGTATTCACATGACTGTGGGTTCCAGGGTGTGGAGGGACACTGCCAGAAAGAGCTGTTTGTCTCCCACACCGCACGTGATCCAGCCAGGCAGGGCCAGACACCCTGCCAGAGGGCAGGCGTGTTTCGAGGGATCCTCTGTCCCCGCAGCCCAGCTCCTTGCACGCCAGTGTCACCGTGTTGTCAGTGATGGAGTTAGAGCAAATGCTCCCCCATGTCCCGTTGTAGAAAACCTGCAGGCGCCCGGAGCAGCCGTCGCTGTTCTCCAGCCTCAGGGCCACGAACTCTGGGAAGAAAAGGCCCCAAAGCGGGAACAGGCTGATCTGGGGCTGTGGGAGCCAGGACACCTCTACACCCCCAGGCCTCAGCCGGCAGGGGCAAGGCCACCACATCCCCCTTGCACCCAGGGGCAGAGAGAAGTCCCGGATTTACAGCCAGCCCTGCCCTTCCCGAACCCTCGGGACGCTGAGCTCCCCAGGGACCCCCCGTGGGACTGAGGGTGTCCGTGCATGGGTGGGCCTTGGGCAGGAGCTCAGAGGCAGCCAGGGGCAGCCTTGGCCATGGCCGGCTCTCCCCGCGTCCTGCCCTCCCCGGACCAGGCTCCCACCACAGCTCCTGAGGTGGCACAGACCTGAGCAGACGACTCCCGCATCCTCTTTGTGCCCGCAGTCGTGCTGCCCCCAGGGCCCAGCCGGGCAGTCCCAGAGAGCAGCTTCGGCCCCGGAGCAGTTCACACCATCCAGCCAGATCTGCCCGGAGCCTTCCCCGAAGCGAGCGGAGCCGGCTACCTCCACTGCCTCTCCGCAGCCCAGCTGGTGGCAAACGACGGCGGCATCAGACAGGTCCCAGCCGTCGTCGCAGACAGTCCCCCAGATGCCCTGGGAGTAGATCTCCACTCTCCCTGCACAGCGCCCGGCCCCGTTCACCAGCCGGACCCGCCGGCTCCCTGCAGCGGGTGGAAACCCCAGTCGCTGTCAGGGCCTGCCTGCCTGCGCAGACACCGTCACCTGGGCGCCTGGGCAGTGCCACTCACCCCAGCAAATGACTCCCACGTCCTCCGCAAGCCCTGCTGCCAGCGCACTGCTGGGCAGGGAGGTGTTGCAGAGGGTCAGCTTGGCCTCGTGCCCTGCACACCGGACCCCTCGCAGCCCCACGGGGCCCGTCCCTCGCTCAGGCTTTGGGGGGTTGTAGGCTGTCCCTGCCTCTCCGCACCGCAGCTGCCGGCACACCACGCTGGCCTCCTGCACGTCCCACTGCTCATCCAGGACTCTGCCCCACGCCCCATCCTGGAAGATCTCCACTCGTCCGTCGCACCGGCTCCCTCCGCCCACCAGCCGCAGGGATCCAAAGCCGGCTGGGCCTGGGGACAGCAGAGATGCCACGCCATCGGCACACCGGGAGCATGGCACCCTGCAGGGAGCAGGGCGAGGGGGATTTTCAACCAAACGGGACAAGGTGGAGCCTTGTGCTGACGAGAAACAAGGGCAAAGCCTGGGCCCTCCCTGCAGCTCACAGCCAGGTCAGCTGCTGCTGGGGGCACCAGCTCCTGCCTGGGTGGGGGGATGAGGCTCTGCAGGGCTCTCTGTGGGGACGGGATGCGGCGGCTGCAGCCAGAGGGATGGAGCAGAGCCCTGCAGCCCTGTCCTGGGCTCGCTGCACAGTACGAGGACAGAGGAGCCCGGGCCTGGCGGTGGTGCTGGGGCCTAAGCCACTGCCCTGGGGGCAGATGCCTGCCTCCGTTCAGTCCTCAGCTCTCCCAAAGTCGAGCGGTCAGTCTGAGCAGGGAAAGCCCTCCAGACGGTTCCTGGGGAAGCCAGGGTTTCCCCAAGGAGAAATTCAGCCTGATACAGCCATGGAACCCCTACTTTTAGTGGCTATGTTGCACACAAGTGACAAATGGAGTCATGCAGCATTTTTCCAGCACTCACCTGAGCAAATGACAGCAGCAGCGTTCCCTTGGGAGCACGGCGAGGCCCCCAGGGTGGTCACTGGGCACTGTTGCAGGAGGCTTCAGTCCCGTCACAGTGGAATGAGTCTCTCCAGACAGGGCCAGTCTCTCTCCCAAAATGTTCTCCTCCAGGAATGGATTCAGCAAACCCGCAGTTGAGTTGCTGACAGAGAACGTGGGCATCCGAGAGATCCCAGCGGGAGGCACAGAGGGTCCCCCAGGTCCCCAGCACCTGGACCTCCACCCTCCCCGCACACACTGTGCTGCCATTCACCAGTCTGATCCCTGTGTACTCTGGGGACAGAGGCGAGAAAAGAGAGTGGATTGTGCTCCTGTACCCTCAGTAGCTGGTGGAGAGGCCAGAGGGACAACATGACTTTGTTTTCCTTCTGCAGTATTGTCATGCTGCAAACAAACCCATCAACCCTCCTGTCCTCACACCCGGCCCAGCACGGTCCCTGCTCTGTTCCCCAACCCCTACCACAGCCCCGGTGTTCAACAGCCCACCCTGAGTCCTTACCTGTGCAGTTCACAACAGCGCTGTTTGCGTGGGTGCAGGGCTGGTCCCGGGGGGACCCCGGGGCAGGAGGCGAGGAGGGATTCATTCCCCACACACCGCAGCTCTCCATCCCACATGGGACCCACCCCTTCTCCAACGTGACTTCCTCCAGTGACAGGCAGGGCTGCGCCGCACTGCAACTCCCTGCAGAGCACGTCAGCAGCCTTGGGACCAAAGTGGGAATCACAGACACTTTTCCACAGGTCCCCGTCACGGATCTCCACGTCCTGAGCAGCGGTTCTTCCCTTCCACAGACGGACAAATCCTGGAAATAAATCAACTGGGAGTTCCTAGATCTGTGGCATTCCCATGCCCACATCCCACACCACCTCCATGCAAGCTGTGACCAAAATCACTCACTGCACAATTAGAAGATATTTAAGGGTGATGGTGTCACAAAGGCATCCATATCAAGTTACACACCTTCTCTCCACCATCACAGCACTCAGGGGGGTGTCTATTGCAGACCCACAGCAGACTCTGCAAACCACGTTGGCACCGTTGGGACAAAGTGTGAGTCACACACCGCTGTCCAAAGGGCCTCCTCATGGATCACTATACGTCCTCAGAGGACCTGTGCCCTTAGAGCAGCCGGACAGATTCTGGACCAACCAATGACCCTGAGAGTTCCACAGCCCTCTGGCAATACCCTGACTACATGCCAGCTGATCTCCAAGGTGGCCACAGGCAAAAAGCCCTACGACATCCCCAGCTGCTCTCAGGGGGTGCTGGTGGTACAAACACATCACGCCCCCCTGCTGCTCCTCAGAAATCAGCACAGCACTTGGGGATTTGTTTCTCTTCCAACATCCACAGCCACAGGAGTCTCTCCAACAAACTGCTGCTGCTGCAGAGACCTTGGGCTGCCCAGTACTGGTCCCTGGGCACTGCAGCCCCCATAGCACTCGGGGTTTGGGGAAATGGGGCCAGGTGCGTTTGGCTGCTGCAGCTTGCTCTGCCCCACTGAGCTCAGCGCCAGGCGTGAGGAGCCCCTTGGTGCCATGAGAAGTGCACCCCATGCCCACAGAGATCTTGGGCTGTTGGGGTGAGGCTGGTGGATGGGACATGTCACAGGACTAAGGGACTGTGAGGATGTACCCGTGGTCAGTGGCTGGGCCACCACCTGCTCAGGAGCCTACCCAGTACAGAGGTTCTCGCCATGGCCAGAGTGCGCTGCTGGGCATGCATGGCCCTGCCCAGTGGCTGGGCAGAAGGCAGGAGAGTGGACAGAAGAGCAGCCCTGGGCTTACACGTGCTCCTGGTTCAAGGGTGGGCACAGAGGAGAGCCAGTAATTGCTGGCAAATCCCCTGTGGCACAGAGCAGCCAGGGGCTGGGGCAGGCAGAGAGGCTGGGTGGCAGGTCCGCACTGCCTGCACGGTGCCATGTCCCCATGAGCAGGCTCTCATGGGGTGACCCTGGGAGAGGAACAAGGTGCCACGTGCCACCATGCTCTTCTAGCCAAGCCCAGTGCTCTTCCTCTCCAAGCAATCCCTTTGCTTCAGCCAAGAGACTCATGTCTGCCGCAGGGATAACCCAAAAGTAGCTCCCCATCTCACACCCTTCCCCAGGATGGTCGGTGGCCACAGGAGTCACTTCTGGTGCCTCTGGCATGGGGGCAGCTGGCCCGCAGCACCGCCAGACAGCTCCTGGGTGAACAGGAGGAGAAAGATGGCAATCAACAGACCGTGCAGGGCAGGGATGGAGGGTTCATCTGTGCCAGCTCAGGGACCAGGCACAGTAAGGCACCCTTGGGCAGGTTCCCACTGGCTTTCCCCAGGCACTGGGGACACCAGTAATGACAGTCCCAGCTCAGCAGTGTGACTGGCCACACTGGGCAATGCTCTGGTGCCTGACTTTTGCTCCTTGAGGGCGCAGCACGTTCCTTCCACAATCTGAGCCCCAGAGGTATGGAAGGTTGTCCCCTTACCTGAACACACCACTCCAGCATCATAAGCATGACCACAGTCATGTTCACCCCATCCTCCGTGTGTGCAGTCAGACAGGGCAGATTCGTGCCATTACAGCCAACATCATCCATCCAAATGGGGCCAGATCCTGCCCAAAGTGTCCGTACTGAGGAGCTCAACAGCAGACCCACAGCCAGCTGTTTACAAACCACTGCTGCATCCTTCATGCTCCAGTAGTGACCACACACGGTCCCCCACTTGCCCTGTTGTTTCACCTCCACTCTCCCAGCACAGCGCCTGCCGCCGTCCGCCAGCCTCACCTCCACAGCACCTTCAAACACTGACACAGGACCAGTCAGGACAGCGCTCAGCCCCAGCACCACGGGTCTGGGAAGCCCTGTGCAGGTGGAGTCCGAGGCACCAGGGTGGGAGCCCACTCCCATCCAGGCTGTCCCCAGGGCAGTTCAGGGATCCCTTCTATCCTCATGGGCTGTGCAAGGCTAGGGGTGCCCAGCTCCAGCCCTGCTGGGTCATTTGTGGCACCACACACTTTGGCACTTCCACCACAACAACCCCTCGCCCTATCCTGTGCTCACCCAGGGCTCCTGCTCCTCCCCAGACAGCACCCTGAAAAGGGACCTGTCCCCACCAGGGCTCCCCCAGGCTCACATGGCTACTCCTCCCCAGAGCCCCCAGCTCCCCTAGACCACAGCCTGCCCTGGGCCCTCCCAACTCACCCTCTCCCTCAGGACTTTACGTGTCCCCTGTGGAGCAATGATGTCCCAGTGAGGCCTCCCAACCATGCTCCCTCCTTGTCCTTGGGCATCAGCCCAGCCTGACCTTGTCTGGGATCCCCCCAGGAAGGTCACCCCTTTGCGAGCCTCTGGGAACAGATTCCCCAGTTCCCTTGTCTCCACAAGCACAACCCACCCCCGGTCAGCCTGGGATCACCTGACTCCGGGACAAGAGTGAAGAGCCCACACCCTTCCTGGGTACCCCGGAGGCTGGCTGTGCCTCTGGGATGACAGAACAAAGAGCCACCAGTTAAGGCACCACCAGCTCACAGGGAACAGAGCTGGCAGAGCCAGGGCCCCAGGGACGGTGCCCAAGGATGGCAAATCCACACCCGGGTACCAACGGCCAGAAACGTGGGAGCCCTGGAAGCAGAAAAGCCCTTCTGCCACGCAGAGAAGCACAGGCTCAGTGAACCTGTTCACTTTCTACCCTTGTCACATCGACACATGGGAAGCCCCGTTTCCAGAGGGATCCCTGTGCTGCTCCTTGGCCCCAGGGCTTTGTGGCAGGGCAGCAGGCATTTCCCCCTGCACAACTGCACCCAGAGGAGCAGCTACAGTAACTAAGGGGACAGAGGGACTCTGTCCCCATCCTGAACCTTTCGGCAGCCGTGCACCAAATGCAGGAGGACAGAGCAGAGCGAGACATTGGCTTCTGCATCTTTTCCTGCGTAACTGCAGACTGCAGGAGACAACATCACCCCTCCTGTTCTCAGGCCAAGGCCAGCACAGTCCCTGCCCTCCTCCCCTGCCCCCGGCACAGCCCGGTGTTCAACAGCCCACCCTGAGTCCTTACCTGTGCAGTTCACAGCAGCGCTGTTTGCGTGGGTGCAGGGCTGGTCCCGGGGGACCCCCTGGGGCAGGAGGCGAGGAGGGATTCATTCCCCACACACCGCAGCTCTCCATCCCACATGGGACCCACCCCTTCTCCAACGTGACTTCCTCCAGCGACAGGCAGGGCTGCGCCGCACTGCAACTCCCTGCAGAGCACGTCAGCAGCCTTGGGACCAAAGTGGGAATCACAGACACTTTTCCACAGGTCCCCATCACGGATCTCCATGCGTCCTGAGCAGCGGTTCTTCCCTTCCACTAGCCGGAAAAATTCTAGAAAAAATATAATCAACTGGGAGTTCCCAGAGCCTTGTGGCATTCCCATGCCCACATCCCACACACCTCTAAGCAAGCTGTCACCAAATCACCCATTGCATATCCCAGTGATAGCTTTAAGTTTCCATGTAATATTTGCTTGAAAGGACAGATTGCGTAGAAGGTAGGTCCTTGAAACAAGCTGTTATTTTAACAATAGTCCTATGAAGGTAGCAGTTGCTTTATTGCATAACCTTTGAATAGTGGGTGCTTAATTGGATAGTCTTGCACGTAGCTACTGACCATCCAAGGTCGGCTTAGATTAAGTAGTATACATGCTGAATGCCCAAAGATAATAACAAGAAGAAGAGTTGCAAAAAGACCAGAATGGACTGATTTTGTCATGTGTGAACTTAATGAAAACAACGATGAGTATCAAGATAGACAATTTTAAGAAAAGGAGAAGGTAAAGAAGATGAGCAAGGTGGAAGTAATGGCCACTGACATACTGAAACGACCACCAGGATGCACAACCACGCATGTGTAAAGGGCATTATAGTATTAAAAGGAGTACCAGGGAAGGCTTGTATTTATGTATATACTCGCCATAAAGCTAATGAATATGTATGACTTTTTCCTATATTGACAGGATACAAACAAGTTCAGGGAGTCAGTGCTAGGTGGAATTAAGCCTCACTGGCCTGGCATGAGTGAAGGAATGCTTCCTTCAGAAACCGTAAACCTTGGTCTCTGAGAGTTTCCTTACAGACTGACTTTTGCATTAATGAAAGAGGAAGCTGTTGGGGGAGTGTTAATGTCAAAAAAGCATCCAGGCTAAGTTACACACCTTCCCTACACCATCAGAGCACTCAGGGGGGTGTGTCTATTGCAGACCCACAGCAGACTCTGCAAACCACGTTGGCACCTTGGGACCAAAGTGTGAGTCACACACCGCTGTCCAAAGGGCCTCATCATGGATCACTATACGTCCTCAGGAGGACCGTGCCCTTAGAGCAGCCGGACAGATTCTGGACCAACCAATGACCCTGAGAGTTCCCACAGCCCTCTGGCAATACCCTGACTACATGCCAGCTGATCTCCAAGGTGGCCACAGGCAAAACAACCCTACGAGGTCCCCAGCTGCTCTCAGGGGTGCTGGTGGCACAAACACATCAGCCAATGGTCCTGTGTCTGCTAAGGGGGACAACCGAAAAGTAGCTCCCCATCTCACGCCCTTCCCCAGGACAGTGGGTGGCCACAGGAGTCACTTCTGGTGCCTCTGGCATGGGGACAGCTGGCCCTGAGCACTGCCAGACAGCTCCTGGGTGAACAGGAGGAGAAAGATGGCAATCAACAGACCATGCAGGGCAGGGATAGAGGGTTCATCTGTGCCAGCTCAGGGACCAGGCACAGTAAGGCACCCTTGGGCAGGTTCCCACTGGCTTTCCCCAGGGACTGGAGACACCAGTAATGACAGTCCAGCTCAGCAGTGTGACTGGCCACACTGGGCAATGCTCCGATGCCTGACTGTTGCTCCATGAGGGCACAGCCAGGTTCCTTCCACAATCTGAGCCCCAGAGGTATGGAATAGGTTGTCCCCTTACCTGAACACACCACTAGCATCAAGGATATGATCACAGTTATGTTCACCCCATCCTCCGTGTGTGCAGTCAGACAGGGCAGATTCGGTGCCATTACAGCCAACATCATCCATCCAAATGGGGCCAGATCCTGCCCAAAGTGTCCGTACTGAGGAGCTTCAACAGCAGACCCACAGCCCAGCTGTTACAAACCACTGCTGCATCCTTCATGCTCCAGTAGTGACCACACACGGTCCCCCACTTGCCCTGTTGTTTCACCTCCACTCTCCCAGCACAGCGCCTGCCGCCGTCCGCCAGCCTCACCTCCACAGCACCTTCAAACACTGACACAGGACCAGTCAGGACAGCGCTCAGCCCAGCACCGCGGGTCTCGGGGAAGCCCTGTGCAGGTGGAGTCAGAGGCACCAGGGTGGGAGCCCCCTCCCATCCAGGCTGTCCCCAGGGCAGTTCAGGGGTCCCTTCTATCCTCATGGGCTGTGCAAGGCTGAGGGTTCCCAGCTCCGGCCCTGCTGGGTCATTTGTGGCACCACACAATTTGGCACTTCCTATCACCCCAACGGCCCTCGCCCTGACCCATGCCCATAGGGCTCCTGCTCCTCCCCAGACAGCACCCTGAAAAGGGACCTGTCCCCACCAGGGATCCCCCAGGCTCACATGGCTACTCCTCCCCAGAGCCCCCAGCTCCCCTGGACCACAGCCTGCCTTGGGCCCCTCCCAACTCACCCTCTTCCCTCACGACTTTCCGTGTCCCCTGTGGAGCAGAATGATGGTCCCAGTGAGGCCTCCCAACCCATGCCTCCTCCTTGTCCTTGGGCATCAGCCCAAACCTGACCTTGTCTGGGATCCCCCCAGGAAGGTCACCCCTTTGCGAGCCTCTGGGAACAGATACCCCAGTTCCCTTGTCTCCACAAGCACAACCCACCCCCGGTCAGGCCGGGGATCACCCTGACTCCGGGACAAGAGTGAAGAGCCCACACCCCTTCCTGGGTACCCCGGAGGCTGGCTGTGCCTCTGGGATGACAGAACAAAGAGCCACCAGTTAAGGCACCACCAGCTCACAGGGAACAGAGCTGGCAGAGCCAGGGCCCCAGGGACGGTGCCCAAGGATGGCAAATCCACACCCGGGTACCAACGGCCAGAAACGTGGGAGCCCTGGAAGCAGAAAAGCCCTTCTGCCATGCAGAGAAGCACAGGCTCAGTGAACCTGTTCACTTTCTAGCCCTTGTCACATCGACACATGGGAAGAAGCCCCGTTTCCAGAGGGATCCCTGTGCTGCTCCTTGGCCCCAGGGCTTTGTGGCAGGGCAGCAGGCATTTCCCCCTGCACAACTGCACCCAGAGGAGCAGCTACAGTAACTAAGGGGACAGAGGGACTCTGTTCCCATCCTGAACCTTTCGGCAGCTGTGCACCAAATGCAGGAGGATGGAACAGAAGCGAGACATTGGCTTCTGCATCTTTTCCTGCATAACTGCAGACTGCAGGAGACAACATCACCCCTCCTGTTCTCAGGCCAAGGCCAGCACAGTCCCTGCCCTCCTCCCCTGCCCCTGGCACAGCCCAGGTGTTCAACAGCCCACCCTGAGTCCTTACCTGTGCAGTTCACAACAGCGCTGTTTGCATGGGTGCAGGGCTGGTCCCGGGGGGACCCCCTGGGGCAGGAGGCGAGGAGGGATTCATTCCCCACACACCGCAGCTCTCCATCCCACATGGGACCCACCCCTTCTCCAACGTGACTTCCTCCAGCGACAGGCAGGGCTGCACCACACTGCAACTCCCTGCAGAGCACGTCAGCAGCCTTGGGACCAAAGTGGGAATCACAGACACTTTTCCACAGGTCCCATCATAGATCTCCACATGTCCTGAGCAGCGGTTCTTCCCT
Organism: Tyto alba; assembly: GCF_018691265.1. Lineage (NCBI taxonomy): Eukaryota > Metazoa > Chordata > Aves > Strigiformes > Tytonidae > Tyto > Tyto alba. The sequence continues at coordinate 9,485,055 of NW_024881277.1, read as the reverse complement.
TCCACCAGACGGAAAAATTCTGGAAATAAATCAACTGGGAGTTCCCAGAGCCTTGTGGCATTCCCATGCCCACATCCCACACCACCTCCAAGCAAGCTGTGACCAGGATCACCCATGGAACATGCAGAAGAAGCTGTTGGGGAAGTGTTGGTGTCACAAACACATCCAGGCCCCCCTGCACCCCTTCTCTACACCATCAGAAGTTCCAAAGGTATGTGTCTGTTACAGCACCAGGCACTGCTCAGACAAACTGCTGCTGCACAAGGTGCCCTGTGCCGACTGGCATGGTCCCCCCAGCACTGCAGTGGTGTGTGCAGTTTGGGTCCAAGGCTGTTCCTCTGCCCAGGGACAGCACTTGTACTCCATGAAAAGCCAGTCTGATTCAGCTGAGGTACTCATGCTTGTGATGGGGAATGACCCACGGGGACCAGCCACCTCATGCCGTTCCTCCAAGTTGTGATGTTCTGAGAAAGTCCCACCCTGGTTTCTCCAGCACAGGGCCCTGAGCACTGTTGGCTGGGAATGGGCAGACTGGGTGGAGACCAGTGGATACCAGTGGACACACTGGGGCAGAGACAGGGTGTTCGTTTGCAGCCTAAGACACTGGCAGAAGAGGGGCTGAGACACTGTAGCAGGGTTAGTTCACCCTTGGGTAGGCTCACTCGGGGCTTTCCCAGGGACTGGGGACACCAGCAATGACAGTCCCAGCTCAGCAGTGTGACTGGCCACATTGAGCAGTGCTCCAGTGTCCGCTCATTGCTCCCTGAGGGCACAGCCAGATCCTTTCCACAATCCCAGACCCAGAAGTATGGAATAGGTTGTCTCTTTACCTGAACACATCACTCCAGCATCCTCAGAATGTCCACAGTCATGTTCACCCCATCCTCTGTGTGTGCAGTCAGACAGGGCAGATTCAGTGCCATTACAGCCAACATCATCCATCCAAATGGGGCCAGATCCTGGCCCAAAGTGTCCATACCGAGGAGCTCCAACAGCAGCCCCACAGTCCATCTGTTTACAAACCACTGCTGCATTCTTCATGCTCCAGTAGTCATCACACACTGTCCCCCACTTGCCCTGATGTTTCACCTCCACTCTCCCAGCACAGCGCCTGTCTCCGTCTGCCAGCCTCACCTCCACAGCACCTTCAAACACCAAGATGGGATGGGTCAGGGGATCACTGAGCCCCAGACTGTGGGTCTGGGGAGCCCACTGCCAAGGTAGAGTCCGAGGCACCAGGGTGGGAGCCCACTCCCATCCAGGCTGTCCCCAGGGCAGTTCAGGGGTCCCTTCTATCCTCATGGGCTGTGCAAGGCTGGGGGTGCCCAGCTCCAGACCTGCTGGGTCATTCACCATCCCACCACACAAGGCACCTTTTCCCACCCCAATGGCCACCTGCCTCCTTCCCACGCCCACCCGCACACTGCCCAGCCCTGCACTGGGCACCTGCTCCTCCCCAGCACCCTCTGAACAGCCCCGTGTACCCAGGCCTGCAGCTTCCCATGCAACTGCCTGCCCCAGCACCAGCCAAACCCACCCCCATGCCCAGGGCTTTCCGTGTTCCCACTGAGACGATCCAGAGGATCCCCCCACCCACATCCTCTTCTCATCCCTGGTGTCAGCCCAGTCCCTGCACTGGGCCAGATCCCCCAGGAAGGGTGTCTCTCTGCTGTAGATGCCCTGGTCCCCATCTCTCCATGGGGTACAAACTGTCTTCATGGGGTCAGGGCTCCCCTGGAAAAAGGGGGCAGTGAACAGTGTAAAATCCCTTCAGGACACCCAAGACATTAGCAGTGTCCCGGGGAGGATCTCTGGGTGCTGCCATCACCTGCAAGGCCACCACCGACTCCAGAGGCACAGTGCGAGGGGACAGGGGGTCCCAAAAGGTACCCCAGGACAGGGTGTCTATGAATCCAGCCAGGCACAGTCTGCCCTAGACACTGAAACCCTGCAAAAGGAGATACTGTCTCCCACCCAGATGGGCCCAGGGAAGGGGACAGGGTCCACGGACTTGAGCACGTTGTGTCCATCATCTCTGTAGCACCTGCAAAGAATCCCCATTCCCAAACAGATCCCGATGACCACGCTGGTACCCGCTATTCCTGGGCTGTGGGACAAGGGAGCCGGCACTTACCCCTGCACAGCTGTACCCAGAGGAGCAGCCCCAGCACCTGAGGGGACAGCAGTCCCTCTGTGCCCATCCTGAGCCTCCTGCCCTGCCAGCACATCCCTGCCGCACCGCACTCCTGTCACAGGTCCTGGGGACTCACGGGGACAAAGATGAAGGGAGGGCAATATAGCTCTGCAGATGCCAGGCCAGCTACGGGAGGAGCCAATCAAAGCAGCAGCACCTTTTTAGACATTATCGGGAGTTATCTCCCCTCCGACACAGCCCAGCCCTCCAATGAACGTCTCCAGTGCCATGCATGACCATATATGAGGGATGGCTCTGCTGCAGGTGTCACATCACTGTGGTGGTGCGGCGTCACAGGACAGGGCTGGCTGTAGTGGGGGAAATGGGTTTTTCATGCCTTGAACCCTGCTGTGTGGGCCGGGAGCACTGAGCATCTCCTATACTCGGCACATCCAAGAGCCCAAGGTGTGAGTGCCCAGCCATCCCCATGCCACGGGAACCACGGGGCTGGGACGGCACCGGGGGTAGTGTCGGGGGGAAAGGAAAGAGCCCCTGCCCTTGCTTCATCCCCCTCTGTGCTGGGAGCAGCAGCGGGGAAAGGGCCTTAGCCCAGGCCAGAGCCCCATCCCAGGAGCGCTGGCTCACCCGTCCCTCCCTGGAGAGCCCCATGGAAGGTCCCTTCAAACGAGCTGGGGCTGGGCCATGTCCCTGTCCTGGCAGCAGACAAGCAGCTCAGACGGATCCCTGACTCTCAGCATGTCACTGAGGGGCCGTTATTCCCCGCGGGGGGCTCGGGAGCTGCAGCCTGCAGGTGCACAAACCACAGCCCACGTGGCCTCACAGAGCTCCTTGCACTCCCCCCCACAAGCGCCCAGTCAGGAAGTCTGTGGTTTCCTCCTGGAGCTGAGCCCAGGCACATCCCCGTGGTGCCCCTGAGCCACCCCCACCCCAACTGCTCCAGCCAGGGCTGCAGGGGCTGCTCCTTCTGACACAGAAATTCACTCAACACTTAGAATCCAGTAGAACTGCTGAGCAGGTATTCTTTATTAGCAGCGCTGGGCAGCACTGGGGATCGCTCCACCACGAGTGCTCCCACAGACAGGTACAATCACAGAGAATATGTGATGTGAGCTTGTACATATTCTGTGGATTTCTGAGAACAAATCTACATCTACATAAGATTTCCTAGAATTTATCTACATAGTCCGAGCATGTGTGATAAAATAAGGATTAGGGCCTTTTCCCCCTCTGGTGGTCATTCATAGTCTTCCTCACAGTGTCCGGTGATTGAACTTTGGGATTCCTTTGCCCACATATGGTCATGCAGTTAGCTCATCCATTCTTTGGCCCTGGGATGCTCCAAGAAGGTCAGTTTAAACTAATTCCCAGGTGATTATCTTGACAGTGGCGTCTTAGGCCCTTGTTATCAGGGGTACTCAGGAAACTTAAGGAACCATCTCAAGGCCTACTTACATTTTCTAAGGGAGACGTTGCATATTTCAAAACATCTTGATATTAATTCTGCCTAGCAGTTGACTAAACTATGTGAGTGAAAGGAAGAAAATAATATGAGTAGAACATGCTGACCAACTAGGATTCTACCATAAACAACTTCTTTGCTCTAAACAAGAGAAATAGTTTTGGCCTTCTCTCACTTCCTCCTCAAACTTTCAGTCCTTGACCTGGGCTCCATCTCCACCACTGTTCCCAAATCTGTGGTCAATTCCCTGCAGGACACTAGGGCCATCTCCTGCCAAGGGTGTGTGGCTCAGCTCTTTTTCTTTTTTATGTCAGCTGAGAATTCTCACCATCATGGCCTACGACCACTACGTTGCCATCTGCCAACCCCTACACTACGGGACCCTCCTGGGCAGCAGAGCTTGTGTCCACATGGCAGCAGCTGCCTGGGGCGGTGGGTTTCTCTATGCTGTGCTGTACACAGCCAGTACATTGTCAATACCGCTCCACCAAGGCAATGCTGTTGACCAGTTCTTCTGGGAAATCCCCCAAATCCTCAAGCTTGCCTGCTCAGACTCCTACCTCAGGGAAGTTCAGCTTATCGTGGTTAGTGTCTTTGTTGCATTTGGCTGCCTTGTTTTCATTGCACTGTGCTAGGCACAAAGCTTGAGGGCCGTGCTGAGAATCCCCTCTGAGCAGGGATGGCACAAAGCCTTCTCCACATCCCTCCCTCACCTGGCCATAATCTCCCTGGTTCTCAGCACTGCCATGTTTGCCTCCCTCAAGCCCCCCTCCATCTCCTCCCCAACCCTGGTCCTGGTGCTGTCCGTTCTGTACTCGGTGGTGCCTCCTGCAGTAAACCCCCTCACCTACAGCATGAGGAACCAGCAGCTCAAGGATGCCCTATGGAAACTGCCCCAAGGGATGTAGTTTCACTGACAACAACCTGTCTCAAGTCACTTCACATTTCCCAGAGTTTATCTTAGGCCAGGAGTCTGCTATTTTCCCTGTAATAATCCTACATATAGATAATTTTCTGGACTTATACTACCTCTCTTGAGGATTTTTCCTGTTGTGTCTTACTCTTGCACCACACTGTGTCAGGTGTGACGTGTCCAATAGCAGCTCTTGAATAAAATGGGATCTCCTGGGTGCAGTGCCTGAAGGCTGAGTTCTTCCTCCAAAGTGGCTGCCAATAAAATGTCTAAGGAATTGGTCTTTTAAAATTCTTTTCTCTTTATGTTCTCCCTGTATTTAGAGTTAAGCTCACAGTACCATTGGGTTCCACTGGACAAAAAGTTCTGCTTTTAAAGGCTCTCTTCTTGGTGTAAGATGGTGCATGAGCTCCCCACTACCTCCTCAGGCTGCTTCATATATGCCAGGACTCATGGCATATAGCTGTCTTTATGGAAAATAATTTGGTCAGGAGAGGAGTAGGGGTCACCACATGCCCTGGGGTGGGAATGAATGGACACACACAGAGTGAAACACCCTCGAAGTTGACATCCCCCAAAAGCAAAGCACTAAATCAAGGTATATGCAAGCAAGGACTCTGCAGTGCCCTGGGGGTCAGTGTGAACGCAGTGGGCATGGGAAAGGGAGACTGGAGAGGTGCAGGAGCTGCCTGAGGAGGCCCAGGGCCAGGACTCTTGTGTTGTGCTGGGGAGCAGGGCTGGTGGGGGAAGGGAAGGGTGTAAATGCAGTTGAGGTTAGGGACAACCTACCAGATGAATGCAGCAGAGCTAGAGACTGACTGGCCTCTGTTTCCTCCTGCCCTTTTGGCCAGCATCAGCCCTGGTGCTTGTGGGAAGGATGATCCCCCTGTCTGACCTCCAGGAGCTGCTGTGCCCTTCCGAGGAGCTGGAGCTGTGGTTGAGTGCCCAGAGTGCTGCAGCACCCTGTGGTAGGGCACTGCCCTGGGGCCAGGGCAGGTGGGGAGAGCTGGGCTGGTGCTGGGCTGGGCTGGAAAAGTCCTGGAAGAGGAAACACCAGTGATACCCAACTCTACCACCATTACTAATAAAAAATAAACCAGTTTCCTACTGACACTCATGACGCACCAAGTCCCGTAGCTCTTGCCACAGCCAGTCTCTCAGCCAAGCCCCGTCTCAGACAGCTCCAGCTAGATCAGGTGCTCATGGGCTTGTCTTGACAAATACTGAAAATATCCATTGAGTGAGATCCCACCAACTGGCCAGGGTCCTTGATGCAGAGTTTGGCTCTGAGGGATTTCTCAGAACCCCAGCTCTCTCAGCCACTCCTTGTCCATAATGTGCTCCAGGCCCCAACCATCCTTCTGGCCTCCGCAGGACTCTCTCCAGTCTGTCAGGATCTTTCTTGTGCTGAGGAACCCCGTACTGGACACAGCAGTCCTGATGTGGTCCTGTGGTGTGTTAACTTTGACCAGCAGCCAGACAGCCACCCAGCTGCTCACTCACTCAGCCCACTCAACAGGACAAGAGGGAAAGCTCATGGATCGAGATGTGTGTGGGTCAAAGGAGAAACCAGAAACGATGACACTGTGGTAGGTGTTCAGTTTGGTTTACCCCAGCCAGCAGCTAAGCACCCACAGAGTCATTTGCTCACTGTCCTCTGCCCCCCACGACCCCAGCAGGACAGGGGAGGGAATTGGAAGTGCAAAAGCAGGAAAACTCATGGGTCAAGACAAAGAGAGTTTAATAGGTGAAGCAATATCTGCGTGTGCAAGCAAAGCAAAATGGGGAGTTCATGCACAATGTCTCATCAGCAACAGATCTTTAGTCATTGCTAGGAAAGTACGGCTTGGGAAGACAAATGCCACGACTACAAAAATCTCCACTTTTTCCTCTTTCATTGAGTTTGGGGTTTTTTTTGTTTTTTTGTTTTTTTTTTTTTTGGGGGGGGGGGTTTAGTTTGTTTTTGGTTTTGTTTTTTATTATTATTTGTTGGTGGTTTTTGTTTGTTTTGTTTAGGTTTGTTTTTTTTCTTTGATTTTTTTTTCTTTTTTTTTTTTTTTTTTTTTCTGAGCCTGACATCATATGGAATGGAAAATCTCTTTGATCCTTTGGGGTCAGCTGTCCCAGCTGTGCCCCTGCCAACTTCTTGTGTACCCCCAGCCTTCTTGCTGCAGGGGCAGAGTGGGAAAAAGAGAAAGCCTTCATGCTCTGCAAGGGCTGTTCAGCAACATCCAAAACTCTGATGTGTTATCAGTGCTGGTTTAGTAACAAATCCACAGCACATCACCCTATGGGCTGCTATGAAGAAAATCAACTCCATCCCAGCCATTTACAGGTCATACAGCCAGAGTGAGGAGTCAACAATTTCTTAATTGAATGATCGCAGGAAATCAGTGGATCACACAACCTGGCTCTTCTGGAGGACACAGTTTCCTTGGTATTCACTGCTCATGTAGTTCAGCAGCATGCAAACCACCCAGGACGTTTCTTGTGGAGTTTGTGGAAATATTCTTAGCACAGATGGCAAACAGTCCTTTCAGTCTGCTCACCTGGACCTGGTATTCCCAAAAGAGCTGGTCAGGGATGTGAATACCATTGTCAGGGCGTGACCATGAAATCCTGGTCTCCCAGATCCCCAGGGATGTGGAGAAGGAGAGGAGCAGAGCACAGGCCCTGGACCTCAGGGAAGGAGAACTTGGCCTCTCGAGGGCACTGCCAGGGGGGATCCCGTGGGCGCAGTGTCAGGGCACTGAGAGCATCCATAGGCCTCCATCGTCCCTGGCCAGCCCAACCTCGGGTCTGGGCCCACACCTCTGTCCCTGGGCCCAGGAGACCATTGAAGCCCAAGCCAGAGTTTCAACACCAGCTTGATCTACGCAGGAGGTGTACTGGTTTCCAGACCAGCCACGGACACAGCCTTGCCTGTCAATGAACCCTGTGGATTTGGGCTTTCAGTCTCACTTCCCAGCTTAGTTCTTTACGGGGTGTACAATGAAATGACACTGTGGCCTCCAAGTGCCAGACCCCCACTGATTCACAGAGGCCTAGGGCCTTTCTGCTTCCTTTCTTCCCATCACTTGGTCAGGTTTGGGGAGGAGAAGAAGGAAAAGCAGGGCAGGTTCCTGGGTACCAGTGACTGGATGTGGGGACCAGAGCCTTCACAAGTGAAATGATCAAAAAGATATGTTAGATCAAAACTTTCATTCTGAGCTTCTTTCTTAGAGGCTTAAATCTTCAGCAGTGACATGGAAGCTCTGAGATCCCTCCATCTCCCTCTCTTTTAGTAATTAAGTTGACAGTACCCAAGTCAGACTTCCTTTCTTTTTTTACAGCCTAGAGCACCCCCTGGTCTGGAGATGTGCCAGGAATCTTACAGAAGAATCTTCTGCACAAGAAGGTGGATGTTCCCAGGAATCTCAGGAGGAATGGCATACTGATAGCTGTGTTCAGGGAGCTGGTCAAATGTCTCATCTTCGTTTCTGTAATGGTGGCTTAGATGCCTGGCTCATGTGTAAACTCTCTATGTGAATGTTGACATTTACTGAGCTACCTGGTCTGACCTCAGAGCTGGCCCTGCTTTGAGCTGGGCATTGGACTCGAGGCTTCCTGAGCTCCCTTTTACCCTGAATTGTCCTATGACATAGAGGCCCTCACCTCCGTCTTAGTTTCTTCTTGTAGGGCATGTTGCAAGGCACAGGCTCATGGAAGGATTGGTGGGGAAGAGATTTCTAGGGGTCTCTAGTCCAGCCTCCAGGCTGGCTGTGACTTTGTAGAGCTGAAAACCGAAGCGCTCCAAAGGTGGAGATCACAGCAATGTTCCTCCTAGTCCATTCTATTTCTCCTGAGGCTCAGTCTAGAGCTCCCAAAAGGTAGTTTGTGACTGGTGCCCCTGTCATATCATTGGCCACTGCAGAAGAGAGCTTGGCTCCACCATCTCTGCAGGTAGCTGTTGGCTTTTATTAGGTTGCCCTGTTGTGGGAATAGAATGGAAAATTGCCGAGGAGGATTGTAAATATGCTCAAGTGACTTGCAGCTGAGGTGCCAAAAAACACATATATCACACTAATTGTGGTTTACCTCTGTGTGCTTGACAGGTAGAATGTCTGTGCTTAGATAACAGAGGCCTGTGAGAAACACAGAGGCACCTTATTGAACATCCTTGAGCTTCCTGCCCTGCTGTGGGAAAGATCAAAGCACAATGGAAAAGTAGACCTGTGAAAATCCCAGATATATACAGGCAAAAGCAGTAGGCCAGAGATCTTTTCTTTTTTGATGTAACCATTCTCCCAATAGATACCATGTGGGGTCTAAAGAATTTTTCATGTCTATTTTCCTAATTTTTGTCAATTCATCCACTTTTTGGTTCCAGTTTGTGGCTGGTTTATTGTCACATGCCTGTGTGGAGCGACGGAGGAATGACACGCCGAGACGGACTCAATGTGGGTGATAGAGCATCATATATCTTTATTGGACCAGGGTACATATATTTATACAGACAATGATAATTATTATGCCTACTAGTCACTAGCTGATTGGCTTAAGCTCTAAAGGTCGTATTCGCACGGTCCACCTACTTAGCTAACAGCACAAGCTTCTCATAACACTAAGTTTCTCATGCCACTATTTCTAATTCCTCTTAACTTGTTTTCAATACACAACGGTACCATAACACAAAGTTTCTCAGACCACCGTTACCATAACAAGAAGTTTCTGAGGCCACTATTTCTAATTCCTCTTAACTTGTTTTTGACACACCACGATACACAAGGCCGAAGTGTCCTTGACATTCTTCATGTATCAGCAGCTGCGAGCAGCTGCAGACAAACCCTAGTGAGGCCCAGCATCAGCGAGGCAGCATCAGCCCTTAGAACAGGCTCTGATCGTACAACTGCTCGGTGGGCTCATGACCCTTGTCTCTGTGCCATTCTCCAATAGTTCCCTCTTTTTCTTTTTGTACGAGCAGAGCCTGCCCCAACGTTTGTTCAAAGATTTTCTTAATACATGATAAAGCACAACTTAAACATGCAAGCCCAATAATGACAAAGATCAGAATAAGAACCAAACTTTGGAAAGGCCTTTTAACCATCCACCTAATCCCATCCAGTTAGTGAGTCCGTCTAGTCCAAAGAACCCCACATCTTGTTTTATCTTTTGGGTATGTTCTACAAGCTGTTTAAGTTCCGTATGAATTGACCTCGATTTGTCTTCCAAATCCATACAACACATACCCTCAAAATCCTCACAGCCATGACCATGCGCCAAGAGTAGGAAATCAATGGCCATTCGATTTGTAATATGGCATGCTGGAGTTCGTTCATACCCTCGGCTAGGCCTGAAAGTACAGTGCTGGTAAGATTTGCCTGTTTTACCACCCAACAAGATAATTTCTCTAACTGTCGGTGCGCTTGGGCAGCAGAAGCACCTGGGACAAAGAAAGAAGAGAATATTGCTTCCCATTTGTTCCATAAGTTGACATTGTCATCACAGGCATTAGTGAGGGTCTTTAGTGCGCATCTATATCGCCGAACTGGATGGTTTTTATTAGGGTGATGATGGGGTAAGGCCAAACTGAGACGCCCAAAGGTGCAGGGCCCTCCAGTGGGTCGGAAGGGGATCCCCTGCCATGCCCGATCACCACAAATGAGAAATAGGCCAGGAGGTAACCTCCTGGGCGTGGTAGTACCAGGGGTTGGATGCAGCCTGTTTCGGCTGTTTGACTTACACCAATTTCCCCAACAGGCGCTACTGCCTTGTGAGGATACCTCAGTTCCTACTGTGACCTTGCAAGGGTACCGGTTCCCTTCACTGCAGGGGTATTTAGACGCATCTCGGAAAACACAGTAAGAGGCATTCAGTGAGTCTACTAGTTCAAGTTCCTGGGGGCGTGGGCCAATGGGCAGGCGGTTAGCCCAAGAATCATATTTGTCAAACCAGCTACTCATGTTTGATGCAAAAGCCCTATACCAGTTCCTGGACTGGTTCCAGCGTTGGGCATATTCCGCAAGTGTTTGGTTTAGAGAACCCCAGTTGGCACTGTTCAGGGGGATGCCTACCAAGCATGTTAGAAAGGGCGCACTTGGGGTGGCGAGACTAGTGCAAAAGGTGGTAGTGTTTGCGGCTCAGCCTAATGTTACCCATACATTTTCTCTTGGATCGAACACGGTTCTCTTTATCCCAACCCCAATCGAATTCGCGCCCCCCAAAACCAGTAACAGAAACCACCACATTGCTTCAGTTATCCCAAGGAAATTTAACAGTCTGGAACTTCAGAGTGTCCAACGTCCAAAGCGGCCTTAGTCCACCTGGCAGGAATCCACTGGGAGCCTGAGGGAGTAAGAACACACATATAGCCCTTACCAAGGAACTGGACGTCAGCAGGCCCCTCCCACTTCCCTGTGGATAGGTCTCTATAATAGACTTTCATGCCCTGTGGTTTGTTGTTCCCAGAGGTGTCAGAATGTTTCTTAACCGGCGCTACATCTGAATCTCCAAAAATGCAAAGGTAATTCATCACAAACAGTGCCTTAGCTACTCTCTCTTGGATATTTTTGACGTCGTGGAATTTTTGTAAATATATTTTAATTGTCTGATGTGATCTTTCAGTTATAGCCTGCCCAGTTGGAGAATGGGGAATAACTGTGTCCTGAGTGAGTGGTGGAGTCTTTTGGTGGCAGGGGAGGGGGCTATCGGGGCGGCCCCCTGTGAGAAGCTTCTCGAAGCTCCCCCAGCTCCACGTCAGCTCCAATTCTGTTTGGGAAATTGAGCCAATCGGCTGCGCCTCTGCAATAACATATTTAAGAAGGGACGTGGTGATGTGCATTCGGACTTGTGAGGAGGAGTTGCTGCAGCTGCATAAACACCAAGGTCAGTGGAGGAACGGAGGAAGAAAGGAGGGGGGAGGTGTGCCGGAGCAGAGAGCCCCCTGTATCCTGTGGTGAGACGGCAGGGCGGCCCCCCGCTGCCACCCATGAAGATCTACAGTGGAGCAGACATTGATTTATGGCCTGTTGCTCCTGCTCGGCATAATCAAGGTTCTGTGCCCGAAGAAGGCCGGGGTCTCATGGGAAAAGGTAGCCCTGCTGCTGTAATTCAGTGCTGGGAGGATTGCAGCATGCGGGGGAGTCCCACGCCAGAGCAGCTCAGGAAGGGCTGCAGCCGTGGGAGAGAATCCAGTCAGAGCAAGTTAGTGACCCATGACGGAGCAGTGTGGGGAACGCTGCAGCCCATGGGAGGAATTCAAGTCGGAGAAAGTTTGTGGAGGACTGTCTCCTGTGAGAGGGGGACCACGATGGAGCAGGGGGAACAAGTTTCAGACACTCCCCTCACCAAAGATGAAGGAGTGGCAGCGCTGACTGCACCCCCCATTCCCTGCCCCTGCACCACTGGGGGAGGAGGTAGAGATATCGGGAGCAGAGCTGAGCCCGGGAAGAAGGGAGGGGTGGGGGGAAGGTGTTCTCAAGATGTGGCAATGCTTCTCACTGTCCTACTCTGTTATGTGTTGTTAGTGTCTGTAATAAATATATGGGTTTTTCCTTCCCCTAACGAGTCTGCCTTTTGCTCGTGATCATAAAAGGGTGATTTTTCCCCATCCCAGTCCTATCTTGAACCCCAAGCCTGGCTCTCTGTCCCTTCTCATTGCCGGAGGGGAAGGGAGAGAGAGCTGCTGCATTGTGGTTGGCTGACAATCAGGCCTAAACCACGACAACCTGTCATGTGTACAACCCCCCAGCTCTGACAGAACTTTCTCATTTTTTCAGTAATATAAGCCCGACCATTGTCCGTTTTTATCTTCTGTGGAACCCCCATGACAGCGAAGCAGCTCGTCAAATGGCGTACTACGTGCAATACCTTTTCGCCTGTCTGGGGCGTGGCCCATACAAACGGGCTGTATGTGTCAGTTGTGACGTGCAGATATCTTAACCGACCAAACTCTGGGACATGCGTCACATCCATCTGCCAGAGGTCACAAGGGCCCAATCCTCGGGGGTTAACTCCGACTCCCAGGCCAGGACCATGATGGCTGCACTCTGGGCAGGCTCTTACAATCCCTTTGCTTCTTCAGTGGTTATATTAAACTGTTTTTTCAGGCCTTTTGCATTCTGATGGAAAGTAGCACGAGCCTCGTGGGCCTTGACAAAGTTGCTGAGTGGCACTGTTAGGGTGACGAGTCGGTCTGCTCTTTGATTCCCTTCCCCTAGTCCTTGGGACCACATATGACTTCTTATACGAATGACTGCATACGGATTCTGGCGCTGTTGCAAAGCAGATTGAAGTCGGCAAAATAGTTCATTTAATCTGGGATTTTTTGAGTCCCTGAGTCGTGCATCTTCTATACGGTGTAGGACTCCTGCAGCATATAAAGAATCAGTTACTACATTGAGACGTTGATCATGCCATCAAAGGATGACCCAAACCACTGCTGACAGTTCAAGCGTTTGCAATGAGTCCCCTGGAATAGCTGACAAAACATGGTGGTGCCATAATTTATCCTCCAACCAGGTGACGGCGGCACGCTTAGATTTCTTTCCAGCATCAGTGAAAGCAGTAATGGTGTTTGATAGAGGCGTCTCACTGCGTTTGGAAGGCATGATCCAGTCGTGTTGGCTCACCCATTGCAGTACTGGCGATTTGATTGGGGTCACTGCTATATCCTGAGCTGCAGTTAGCAGGCTGGCTTGCAATTCGTCCGATTGTCTGATGCACCATTCAAGCATCTCCCTCTTGATGGGGAGACGTATGCTGCCCGGTTCAGATCCCGTAATCTGCAGGATGCGAGTTCGGCCCTTTCTAATTAATTCTGCTAGGTTCTCCAGTTTTTGTAGCCTTGTGTATACCGCTTCCAGTACCTTGACCTTATCCCCCTTTTTCTTTTGGTGTTGAGTTAATGCGCCGATGAGCTGGGATGGGCCATTTAAGATGGTGAGGTCTACCGGTAGCCGGGGATCTCGGCGGTCAACCCATCGCTGGGTAACGTAGTCTGCAATTCGGGACAGGGTTGATCGTTGTTCCTCTGATAAGTGCACCGGGCGAGCGGGATCAACCCCCTGGAGTAAGGGTCAGAGGACATCCAATTCATCATTGGCAATTCCTACCACAGGGCGAAGCCATTGTAGGTCTCCAAGCAACTTCTGTGCATCATGTAAGGTACGGACATCAAGCTGTATCTGTAATTTCTGTGGTTGTATTTGTGAGTCTGTTATCAGCCACCCAAGGTATTTCCACAGTGCCGAAGATTTAACCTTTTCAGGAGCAATAACAAGGCCTTCCTTTTGAAGAGCGTGAGTCAAAAAGGAACGTTGCTGGTCAGAGAAAGGGCATTCTTGAGCAATCAGAATGTCATCCATATAATGATATATAATTGCAGTAGGCCAGACAATTCTGACAGGTAGTAAGGCATTGTTTACAAACAGTTGACAGAGTGTTGGACTGTTCTTCATTCCTTGTGGCAATACTGTCCACTCAAATCACTGAGCCGGTGCTTCACGATTAATCGATGGGAGGGTGAAGGCAAAGTGCTGTGTATCCTCTGGATGCAGTTGGATGGTAAAGAAGCAGTCTTTCAGATCAACAATGAGTAGATGCCAGTGTTCAGGCAGCATAGATGGATTGGGCAGCCCGGGCTGGAGGGCTCCCATGGGCTGCATCTGCGCATTTACCGCACGCAGATCATGGAGGAGGCGAAATTTCCCTGACTTTTTCGGACAATGAATATGGCTGTATTCCACGGGCTAGTGGACAATTGTAAATGTCCCTGAGACAGCTGTTCCTCAATTAGTTGATGCGCTGCTGCAAGGCTTTCCTTTTTCAACGGCCACTGCTTGATCCAAACCAGGGTGTCTGATAACCACTTCAACGGGATCGGGAAAGCTTTAGAAGCAGTGACCGTAGCTGAAAAGGATCGCTGGTAGTCAGGATGACACCAATCTGGTCCAGCACATCACGACCAATTAGGCCATAAACTCCTTGAGGCAGAGGCATAACTGTTACATACGTATTCGCGACTCTCCCATCTATGATTACTCTAATATGCTCTCTGTTGCACATCACTGATGAGTGTCCCCCAACTCCTTCAACCCCACGAGACATAGGTATCAAAGGCCAGTTGGGTGGCCAATGGTTATTGTCCACAATGGTGAGGTCGGCTCCAGTATCCAATAATACAGTAAGGCAAATCTGTGTCCCATTCGAGCAGAAGGTAACGTCGGTCACTGGACAGCTATTCATTGCCATAGTTAACAGAGCCAAATCTCCTGTTGATCCAAAGCCAGCGGTTCCCTTGGTAACCGTGGGGGAGGCCTCCATCTCTTTGGTCAGTTGGGGCAGAGGCACTAATTGAGCAATTTTGCTGTTTGCTGGAAAATGAATTGGGGGAAATAAAGTCTGTACCATTATGCATATAGTCCCAGTAAAGTCAGCATCAATAATTCCTGGCAGAATAAACAGTCCTTTAATGCTGCTTGATGATCGCCCAATTAGTAAAGCACCTTGTGGCTGTCCATTAATTACTACTGGGCCCGTAACCTTAGTTGCAATCCTTTGCGGTTGTTGATCGATCAGTGTAACATCTATTGCTGTCGCCAGGTCCAAGCCGAGGCTCCCTCTTGTGGCTGGCTGGAGAGCACTCGCAGGAACGGATTCTTGTTGGCAGATGCTGGAACTTGTTGCTGAGGCAGTATCAGGCTGTTGTCTAGCTTTGCAGGGGCTGCCACTGTTGTCGTTGCGCGGCAGCCCGTCGCGCTCATTTGGGTGTTTCCCGATCGCCCACATGCACTGGTGTTATGGCTATTCATGTTGCACTTCCCGCACCAGACTCGTCGAACAGGGCATTCTCGTCGAATGTGTCCTTCTTGCCCGCATCGAAAACATTTGGGACAGCGCCGCGTCGGTGGTTGCTGTTGCTTCTCAGATGGATGTAATGGGGCTAGGGCTGCAAAGGCTTCGTGCTGGGCCTGAATCAGGTCCCTCCCTAACTCCTGAACTGCTTCTACCAACATAGCCTGGGGGCCTTGATATACGGGAATCCGAAGAAATTTAAAGGACAACCTGTAATTATTACAGGTCTGGGAGGGAAACAAATTGAAGCTGTACAAACTCAAATTGAAATGAAAATAGGAAACCTCCCAAAATGACTGTATTCAGTCATGATTGTCCCCATTCCTGAATACATAATCGGAATAGACGTTTTGGAGGGACTAACTTTGAATCTCCCAGAGGGTCAGTACCAGTTTGGGGTGAAAAATCATATCAGTATTAGAACAATTTTAGTAGGAAAAGTGAAAATGCCTCCTGTACAGATTCCTGCTGCTACTAAATTAGTGACTATGAAACAATATAGAATTCCAGGAGGGCATGAGGAGATATCACAGACAGTTAAAGATTTATTAGATGCAGGAGTATTGAAACCAGTTACCACAGCTACCACAGCTTGGAACAATCCGGTATGGCCTGTCGAGAAAAGTGATGGGTCATGGAGAGTGACAGTAGATTTTAGGGAATTAAATAAACACACCCCACCGCTTACAGCAGCTGTACCAGATACTATTACTTTAATAGAAAAGGTTCAAAAGCATTCAGGGACTTGGTCTGCTGTAATAGATTTAGCTAATGCCATTTTCATTATCCCAATTGCAGAGGAGCCTTGGGACCAATTTGCCTTCACCTGGCAGGGACAACAGTGTACCTTTACCAGATTGCCTCAGGGATGGCTGCACAGTCCAGCCGTTTGCCATCGGACAGTGGCTGAGCATCTGGATGAGATAAAACTGCCTCCTCATATGCAAATAGTGCATTGTATTGATGGTATCCTAATTCAGGGAAATGATGAGAAGTAAGGGCAACAAATACTTGAACAGGTGGTAGATCATATGAGACAGAAAGGTTGGGAAATTAATCCTAACAAGATTCAAGAACAGTCCCAAATGGTAAAAGTTTTAGGAATTCAATGGCATTGTGGGCATGGGGAAATATTACCCAAAGCTCAACAGAAAATTTTGGATTTTGCAGAACCACAAAATAAAAATGAGGCACGGAGATTTATTGGATTGTTTGGCTTTTGGTGGCAGCCTATTCCCCATTTAGGACAGATTCTGAGTCCTTTGTATAAAGTAACAAGAAAAAAAATATGAGTGTGAATGGGGGAATGAACAGCAAGCTGCTTTTGAGTCAGCAAAAGAAGCTATTCAAAAGTCCCCAGATCTGTTGGCAGTGCAGGAGGGAGAAGTGGAGTTAAATGTGTCAGTAAATGGATTACATGCCAGTTGGCAAAAACAGGGAAAGAAAAAGGTTCCCTTAGGTTTTTGGGGATGAAATCTGCCAGAGGCAGGAAACAATTACATGCCTTTTGAGAAACAGCTGTTAGCATGTTATTGGGCATTGGTAGAAACAGAAGAGCTTCCAATAGGACATGAAGTGTCCCTTCGTCCTGAAATTCTTATCATGAAATGGGTTAAAAGCTCTCCTAAAACCCATCAAATTGGGCACGCTCAAGAGTGGAGTATCATAAATTGGAAATGGTATATTCATGTTAGGGCCAAGGTAGGGGTTGGCGGAGTAGCTGCTCTCCACGAGCGAGTAGCTACTGCCCCCACAGGTGATCAAGAAATAAATCCTAATTTCACAGTTGAACAGGCACCCTAAACAGCATCTGTTAAAGAAAAATTAAAAAAACTCTAGCTACAAAGCAAAACTCTCAACATGTTCTATTTATGTCCACCATTAATTGCCACAAGGACATGTACAAAATTACAGCAAAGAGAGAAGGACAGCAGGTGCATGTCAAAAATGCTACGGGGGGAAGGATGGAAACAAGCAAGGGGGAGCCAGGTTGCATATCCCCTTGTCATGGTAGATTGAGGTCTACAGCTCTGGGCTCTTGAATACGTTTCCCTTTATAACAGAAATGGCTTGAGTGTACATCCTGAATTTCAGGAAGAAAAATTATTATTTCCTCAGAATGCTGAGCAGCGAGTTGTGACAGTCATCATTTCAGAGTCTGTCCAAAAGCCTCTAATGCTGACTGGGCCTTTCCGCTCCATGCCCTCTACCATGACTCCAGATAAGCAAATCTAAAATAAATACATGTAACAGGTAATTAAAAAAAAAAAAAAAAAAAAAATTAGTACCCCTTCTTCACTCACTGAAAAGCAAAAGACGTCAGCGTCTAGGGGAAAGAAAACCAAATAGGCAAAGCAAAATTACCTACTCCTTTAATTCCACCCAGTAACTCCACTGCCCATCACTGTGAGCTCTGTGACACCAGCCCATCCCTCACATATACAGCAGGATGTTAGCATAACTAAAGCACCCAGAGGAGGCACAAACACACCCTACCCCTCCCCCCCCCCAAAAAAAAAAAAAAAACCCAAACAAAACAAAAATAAAAATCTAGCTGTAAATGAGAGTACTCAGGCACTCAGGTCATTGTAGTAAATCACAGCCCTTAATTTCATGTGAAACAAGGGAATAGCAGACTACCCCAGGACCCTCAAAGCGTCCTTCGTTAGGACGGAGGCCTGTACATAAATACATTTCAGAAGCCTAGAGAAAAGAGATTTAGAAAGAAAAATGAAATGCTTCTGGATTTTTTTGCCTCATTTTGTCACCTTTCAGGCAGTAAAGAAGCTGAAAATCAGAGATAGAACTGACAATTAACCTATTAACCCACACAAATAACCAGTTTATTTGCACAATTTCAGTAGCAAAGAGCTCCTCCAAAGAGCCTCGTTACATCTTTGAAGTCAAAAGAACATAGGAGAAGCAGAATAAAAGCACAAACCAGAAGTAATTCTGTCTTTGTTAACACTGCAGGTCATACAGTCACCAGTCCTATGGAGAAATACAGGTAAAAACCTGAAGAGGGTCCCAATACGGAGAGTGGCCCGAGTAACGACAATCACACCGATGCGGCTACATGTCGTCCCCCTTTATTGCCCGAATCGCTGGGTTATATCCTTTGCACAGCAAGCACCCGCTGTTCACACGCCCCGTACCCCTTGATTATTGGTCATAAACAACTTATCACGCACCCAAAGGGAAACTGTGATAGGCAAGCATCTTGTGGTTTGCTGCATACTTGTGCTTAGCTTAGCCAGATACATAGCTGGGGAAATTCCTCATTTATCTTTACTCAACAGATACAGTTCCTCACAACACAGCCCTTCAAGGTCATTCTCATAACACAGCTGTTGTTAGCAGTCTGATCTCAGGCCTGGATTGTCCAAACCCCGCAACAAAATATCGTGGCCATTCTCTGTCAGAAATTCTACTACATATCCCCCTTTTTCTTTTTGGACAATCCAGACTTGATTCATGACCTTTGTCAGCCCTTTTCATATTCATGAAATACAAAGACAGACAGCTAAAAATATAAGCAGACAATAAATAAGCAGGTGAAGGCCTTCTTTAATAAGCTAGCTAACCATCCACTGATTACAAGACTTTGCTGTGGTTGCTGATTTAAATCAAGTGTTAGAAACATGTCGTATACTGTTGACCCAAAACCTGTGTCTCCTTGAATGTCGGAAGGACCATTCAGAAGTGATTGATGCAACGGATGTTTTGACTCTAATGCAACAGTTTGAGCAGTTTTACTACCTTTTGGAACAGTTATCGGTGGTTGTAATGCATATGCCATAATTTGGATTTGACCTGTTTAATCTGCATAAATGACACCAGGGAGCACAACAACACCCGGCTTTCCCGTGGACAACTGACCCATTAATAACCCACCCACTGGGGAATCTCTTGAAAACAAAGGTCCATATGATGTGGTTGGTATAAGTGTCACAGAAGTACTGGTTAATGTGGTCTCTACTGTTGTTGTTACATCCACTCCGAGGCTTCCTGGGGTCGCTGGTGTGTGGTCGAGTAGGAAACCTGGGGGGTTGAGACCTGGACTTGTGTTGTCGTGTGAGGTCCCTTTGTGCTGCGCCTGTCATTTCCTGACTTTCTGCAGGCCACAGTTTCATGAGTATCTGTATTGCAGGTGTGGTGCAGGCTTGGTGCATCTATGTTTCCAATGATCTGTCTCACCACAACGATAGCATGCACCTGTGGTCTGACTGCTTTTAGCCAGCTGCCTCTTTGGCCACCCTCCACTACTTCTTAATGCAGCAGCCATTGCCGTAAATGGTTGATGAAAAGTTTCCTTCATGGCTGCTGAGAAAGCTGCAGCTTGGTTCAATTGCTCAGCCCAAGATGTTAACAGCAACATGTCATCTACCCCCGATCCTTGTGGGAGTGTGGCTATTAGGTGCTTGGTGGTTGCATTACCATTGTCAAAAGTTAGTGTGCAGAACAACTATGTCTGCATGCCCTCAGTGAGTTCCGGAGCATCTTTCAATGCTGCATGGAGTCGGTCGACGAATTGGCTAAATGGTTCAGTGGCCCCCTGTCGCACCGCTACATACAGTGGTGCTTTCTTCTTATCTGGTACCGCTAACAATGCACGATGAGCCAATGATTGTGACTACTGGTGGACCGGAGTCGGCAGAGCTAATAGGGCAGCTGTTGTCAAATATTGTCCGTCCCCAATTAGCATCTGAGCTGTCACTCCATATAGTGCATCTCCCTGTTGTTGGGGAACACTGGTTTCTGCTACTGTTAGTCTCTTCCACTCTCTTTCCCACAGCAAAAATTGTGATGGTGATAGAAGCAGCGATGCTATCTGCTTACTATTATTTGGACATAAAACATCAGCTGTAAAAATGAACTGTATAATGTTTCTCACTGCCTCAGATCGTAGCCCATAAGTGGTCACAGTTTGTTTGGCCCGGTTCAAGATCTTCCAATCATGGGGTTCCCAATTAGGTCCCTCACTCGATGTCACTACTGGGCAGGCCAACGCTCCAGCAGCATGCCAGTCCCCTTCTAACAAGGCACCCCGAATCACCCCACTCCATCGGGACTGAGCTAAAAGCGGAGCTGGTTCTGGTGAGGGTGACGGGAGTGGGTGTGGCGGGGCTGCCGGCAGCGCTTCCTTTTCTTGTCATTGTAAATGCAGAGTTCTGTTCTGTAGCTCAACTTCTGTAATCTTCTTTCAAGTTCTTGGACTTAGTCACTGTCCTTTTCCGATGTTTGACTCTCTTGCTTTAATTCGGACAGAGCCGCCGTCTTACTCTCTGAGTCAGACGCTGATGAGCCGTCAGGGGCAGAACCATCCAAAGGGGGGGGGGGGGGGGGCGGAGTTTGGGGCGGCACGCCGCTCCCCCCTGGCGGGAGGGGTCAGGTGGGCCTGCCTCCTCGGCTGGGAGAGGTGCTACTTCCAGGTTCTTGCCAGGCACTGCACCGCATTCCGCGTGCACTCCCCCTGGTTCTCCCGTGCCGCTTGATTTCTCTGCCACTTCTTGCACAGTGGAGCAAACAGGAATACTTGGTGACATGCCCTTAATAGAGTGGAGCTGTTGATTAAACCCGAAGAAGGTGGCTAATCGTGACGGACGATTGGTCTCGGCAGGGGCCGGTGGAGTTGGTATAGCGCCGACAGCCGCCATAGCAGCAGCGGCGACTTTCTTTTCTGCTTGCATCTCCCCCAAAGCTTTTACGATCGTTCGCCAGACCACCCCTTGCTGTTGTGCTTCACTGCCTTTATTGCCTCCAGTGATAGTCTCGTCCCACAATAAATCACCTACTTCGTGCTACTCCTGTTGGCTAAATTTTAGTGAGGGGTCACTCATTCTGTCCCGTTTTCTAGCCCACTTAATCAGATCGTAGACATCTCCTTCTTTTTCACCTCTCTTAGAGAGCATACTAAGAAGCAGACCTATTGCCGTGTCTGTTTCCATTGCGGTCTTACCTCCTGGCAAGGGTCAGTCGGCCAGCTGACTCAGTTGCTCGCATCTCCTTTTCGCAGCAACTCACTTGCTCACCACTCTCTGGCTCCCAAACCGAAAGTTCATTCGATGCTGCGGAGTCTTCGATCTGTATTTAAACGTCCGACTTCAGAGGCTATACAGCGTCCTAGTCAATCTGAAGGTCCCTCTTCAGGGCAGCAGATGAAGAGGGTCCCAATACGGAGAGTCGGCCGTGTAACAACAATCACACCGATGTGGCTACATGTCGTCCCCCTTTATTGCCCGAATCGCTGGGTTATATCCTTTGCACAGCAAGCACCCGCTGTTCACACGCCCCGTACCCCTTGATTATTGGTCATAAACAACTTATCACGCACCCAAAGGGAAACTGTGATAGGCAAGCATCTTGTGGTTTGCTGCATACTTGTGCTTAGCTTAGCCAGATACATAGCTGGGGAAATTCCTCCTTAACAGATACAGTTCCTCACAACACAGCCCTTCAAGGTCATTCTCATAACACAGCTGTTGTTAGCAGTCTGATCTCAGGCCTGGATTGTCCAAACCCTGCAACAAAATATCGTGGCCATTCTCTGTCAGAAATTCTAATGCAATTCATGTAATTTTCGAATCTGTAGTTAAGTCATTATTTTAATCATAATGTATTTTACGGAATTATTTTTTAAATCCTTAAATTGGTTAATGGTTAGTTGGTGCTGATCATTAATAAATCTTGATTTGCTGCTAAATCATTACTGTGTTAATATTTCCATTCATGACAAACTGGCGTAGTTGGCAGGATGGCTGAATCACCGAATACTTACAAAAACATGGTATCTAACCAAATCCCACCTTCCCAGAGGACTGGGCTTGTAGTAATTAGTATAACTGGGAAGAGGTAGAAAAACAGTTAACTGATGCCAGAGGTACAATCCAAATTTGGAAAAGATAAAGGTACAATTTGTAAAATGTTGGGAGTGTGCTTAAAATCTGCCTGCCAGGAATGAGGAAAACTTAACCATAAAATACAAGATTTACAGGCTGAGATTGCAGGGCACAAATCTACCGAGCTGCTGTTATCAATTACAGTAGAACAATTACAAAAAGAACTTAAGGAACCCCAATTAAAACAACAAAAACCCAGAGAACACAGTGAAATTATGTTAATGCAGTCTCCAAACCCCCCTGATATAGTTCAAATCAGAAAATTAATTGTGTCTCCCGAAGACTGGGATGGTCATATTTGGAGCGATTCAAATAATAACAGCTGAGATGAAAATACTTCCTTCCAACTGCCTGAGTTCTCCAACTTGCAATTAGACCAATTATTAAAACAGAAGAAACAGCAGGACCTTAGAGGGTGAGAAATCATATTAGTAAAACAATCCCATTTGGTGCAATTCAGATAGCCAATTTACAGGATGATTATGACCGTAAACCTGCAGAAACTGAAACTGAATAGCTATGGAGAGTGTCTTGAAATGGGGAGGTAGATAGAATTCTGCTAGACGGAGATGAAGCCGGCGGCTATTGGGGTCCTGCTGTCTTTTTGAATGCTGGCCCCAGCCCCCCAAGTGGCGCCCACTCACTAACCAGCAGAGTGGCACATTGGGCTGGTGGCATCGATGTCTTAGAGAGAGGTGAGCCTCTATTAATACCTACCAAATCTCTAAATGAGCTCTCCACAGCTTTTACAAAGGCTGCCTATGTTCAAGTCATGCATCAACATGATCTTATTGCTGTTCCTGTTTTGGCACCTGTAACTCCTGCTAGACTTAAACCATCGATAAAAGGAGCCCCTGCCACACTCAAACCTTTCCTCATTGCAAAATGAGATGAAATACAGAGCGACTTAATTTGTAATGAATTGGTAAACATAACACGGGCTGTTGGAAATGGTGAGGAAAAAGAGTTGGAACAAAGGGAATTACCCACTTGGGCAACATTAATGCACGAAACTACAAATCATGCATGAGAAATGGGATGGGATGAAATTCCCAGTGAAATGAAAAAAAAAACAGGTTGCACTGTTAGGGAAATGAAACTATCACATCAGAACAATTCCCAAGAACAAAAATCCTCTGACTGACAATTTTAAGGGCCAGGAGTGGAGAAACGAATAATGGAAACAAGCACTGGCACTAGGAATTCCTAGAGCCATGATTCAGAGATAACCTACCGGTGGTTCTTCTGAGTCAAATTCAAGCATTTCAAAAATGTAACACTCCGAATACTCCAACTCCTCCATCGCCAGCTCCCAGAGAGAGAAATAACCCTTTCCTCCCTCATGGGGATCAGTCATGAAATGCAAGACCAAAAAACTAATAGTGCTCGGACAGCAGTTGGGCAATGGCTAAATGAGAATGGCCCTTACATTTAGTTCCTGTAGGTCCTTGGCAACAATTAACATAATTGATTGAATTAATTGATACTGGAGCACAAATTTCAGTAATTACACAACAGGATGCCGATAAGCTAGGCATACAACCTGGATGGCAAAAAGTTCAAATTACTGGAGTTGCAGGAGCTTGCACTGTGTGCCAAACAGAAAGAGTTCATTTATGGCTCCCTGATGAAAAGCATCTAATGTATTTTTGCTTTGCAATCAAAGAGCATCATGAAAATATCCTGGGTTTCAATGTGTTGAGCAGCCAGACTTGGCGTTTGCCAGATGGTAGTTTGTGGTCTTTTGGCTCAAATGCCAACCCTAACCCTAACAAAAATCAACAGACTGCCACAGTGTGTGTACTCCGTGCAGCCCCAGTACTTCCTGAATCAAAAACCACTAACGTCTCGTAGTATACAATTTCTGCTGCAGAACATACTGGAATTTCTGAAGTAATTGCAGATTTAGAAAAAACACAAATTATTTCCAGAATTCACTCCCCATGTAATTCTCCAGTTTGGCCAGTCCATTGTATGTACAGGAGATGGTGTTTAACAATTGATTATCAGTGCTTAAATGCCAATAAAGCCCGATTGACATCTGCAGTCCCCAGTATTGCAACTTTGACAGCTACACTACAAGACGCTGCACATCCTTGGATGGCAGAGCTAGATGTGAAAGATATGTTCTTCATGGTACCCTTACAGGAAGAGGATAAAGAAAAATTTGCTTTACATGGGAGGGTATCCAGTATACATTTAACAGACTCCCACAGTGATATAAACACTCACCCACAATTGCTCATGCTGCGCTTGCTGAACTTTTACAGACAGTTTTACTTCCTGAAGAGAGAAAACTATATCAGTATATAGATGATATTCTGATTGGAGGAAAATCTCCTAAAACGGTGGGAAAAGCAGTAGCAACAGTTTGGCAAACACTCCAAGAAGGAAAAAATGAAATTCCACCTGATAAATGTCAGGGACCAAGCAAAGAAATTAAATTTCTGGGCACTTGGTAGAGTTCTGGAAGTGCAGCAATTCCACCAGATGCTCTAAATAAAATAAAACAATCACAAATGCTGCAGTCTAGGAAAGAATTAAAGCAACTAATGGACACATTAGGATACCGGAGAAAAAATGTACCTGGATTCTCCAACATTGGCCGTCCAATGTATTCACTTATACGAAAGGGAAAACTATGGAAATGGGGCTCAGAACATGAAGAAACATTCAAAACCATAATACAAGAATTAAAACCATATCAATCTCTAGGACTTGTCCATCCTCATGACCCTATTAGAGCAGAATGGGGTTTTACAGAATATGGTACTTACTGTAATTTATTTTAAACTGGTCCTGATGGACTGAAAAGACCTTTATTGTTGATCATGAGTGCATTTAAAAAGACAGAATGGAGGTATTCTGAGTGGGGAAAAGATCTTCTGTTTTTAGTCTGTGGAATTAAATAAGTTGAGAAAATATGACATAACAAGCTGTTCAGACTAGAGGTCCATTTAATTTTTTAGCCACAATTCTAAAAGAGACTGCTCCTCCAGAGGGAGTCACACCACAACCTACAATCAGGAGATGGTATACCTCTTTAATAGGAATAGCAGAGGACCTAGGCCTCTGTGAATCAGCGGGGGTCTGGCACTTGGAGGCCACAGTGTCATTTCATTGTACAACCCGTAAAGAACTAAGCTGGGAAATGAGACTGAAAGCCCAAATCCACAGGGTTCATTGACAGGCAAGGCTGTGTCCACGGCTGGTCTGGAAACCAGTACACATACTGCGTAGATCAAGTTGGTGTTGAAGCTCTGGCTTGGGCTTCAATGGACTCCTGGGCCCAGGGACAGAGGTGTGGGCCCAGACCCGAGGTTGGGCTGGCCAGGGCCGATGGAGGCCTATGGATGCTCTCAGTGCCCTGACACTGCGCCCACGGGATCCCCCCTGGCAGTGCCCTTGAGAGGCCAAGTTCTCGTTCCCTGAAGTCCAGGGCCATGCTCCTCTTCAGACAGCCAGGATGCTGTTGGCCTTCTGGATCACCAGCCGTCACCGCTGACTCATGTGCAGCTTGTTGACCACCATGACCCCCAGGGCCTTTTCTGCTGAGCTGCACCCCACCCAGGGCTGTTGCTCAGGGTTTGGCCAGCGCAGGGAAAGGCTTGGTTGAAGATGAGGGGCGTTGAGGGAAATGATTAGGGAGGTAGGTAGGGCTTAGATTTCTGGCATCTGGTGAGGGTTTCAGCTTCAGTGATCAGGGCAGGGCTAAGCATGAGAGCTCACCTTTCAGGGTTAGGTGTTAGGGTATAGGCAAAGGTTTAGGGTGAGCTGGGCAGTGCCAGGCCTGAGGGGCAAGGATGTGGCACTCGGCGTGTATTTGTCCTCAGAGTGACCGGGGGAAAACCTCAGCTGCTGATGACCAAAGGCATCACCATTCAAATGGGCTGGGAATTAGCACTGAGCCCCTTGGCAGGGCACATCCAAGGGGCTACATGACACAGGATGTCTCTGTCTCCTTTCTTTGTCACCCTGAAGTCACTTGCCTCTGTTCTTCTGCTCTAATCAGCCCCCAGAGAGGCTCACGTCAATCTCCTGAGGGAGCTTCCTCACCCAAACCCCTCAGCATGCCCCACTAAACCCCAAAGACTCTTTATTCCTCCCATAGCTCTCCAGACTCAGTAACTTTCTCCTGGGAGCTTGTTAGAGTCCAGCAACTATAATTAGTTTATTCTTGCATCTTAATTTCTGTGCGGTTGCAGGGGGGCTTTTAGAACAGACTGTCTTCGAGGATGGGTTTTGCTAAATATAATGATGTTAACAACCACATGATGTAACACAAGTTCATTTCTTTCTCAGTTACACCTCAGAAATGCTTTGAACATTGACAAATGATTTTTCAGTTGACTGTAAAATGTTGCCCACAGCACCCCAACTTCACTTGATAGAGGTGGGCATGGGCTAAGGAGGCACAGGAAGATGGGCAGGGAAATCACTAGAGGCATGAGTTGGTGAGAAGGCTCTGGGCTAGAAATTTGGCCAAGAAGGTGGAAAAGTTGATTTAAACTGCCAAACTCTCTTTTTAGCCAACTTGCTAAGTGTGTGTATATTTATAATTTCCTATCTATTTGTCTAGCATATTTCTTTTATGGTCATCGCTTGAGGAAGGTAGACCTTAGTGGAGGCTTGGACTTGGCATACAGATGAGGAATTCATGGCTGATTTTTTTTTAATAATTTGTATCATGTTTTACTTCCGTTTCTTCAAAATTAATAAGAGTCCTGTGACTACAGTCAAGTCTCAGGGTAATTCAGGTGGGAATTGGTGAAAAGGAGCTGTAACATTCAGCTGTGAACATCAGTGAGGATGTCTGATGTAGAAGAATGCAAGTCCCAGGCAGCCCCTGAGGGAAATGGTGGGTCTGGGGAGGTGGGGAGGAAAGTTGCCCATAGAGTGGGGGACCATGAGGACCTGCTGTTGCTACATTTCCTGTCGTCCTTAGAAGACCCTCAGAATTGGAGAAAGTTTCTATCGCTTCTGTAAAATTAAAAAAGGAATAAAAACGCCTTCAAAATGAAAAACAAACAAACAAAGAAAAAAAGCTTTTTATGAAGTTGTTATTAAAATCTTCCACTTTAATTAGACTGCTGAAGCCTCTCCAATTAGCTGTACAAGCCTGAAAGTCCTGAAATAATTGATGGAAGAGATGTGGCTACTTTGGGTTTTCTGCACTTTGATGAAGCCTGTGGTGTATTTGGTGCTTGAACCTCAGATACTGAGAGGAGCTGAACCAACCTCTGAAGGGGTTACAGTCAGAAGCAAAAGCCAAAGTGTCTTGGAGTGTTAATTGGCCCCTCTGAGGCCCATTACAGACCAGGAGTCCCCATGGATTAGTATAGAGAAGAAAATTGGAGGCTGTGAGTACAGGTAGGCAAAGGCACTGTGCAAGGGGAGCTGATGCTGAGTAAAACTTGATATATTTTATCATGCCAAGTGGTCAGCCCCAAGAAGGGGGATCCTGTCCCTCACACTGGCTCAGGGCTCTTCCTGGGGCACTGTGGGGTGGGGTGGGCAATGCTGAGTGGAGGACAGTGGTACCACAGCTCCCAGCCTCCCTGGGGGGCTGCAAGGAAGCCACGAGGCCCCAGTTCCATGCGATTATCATGTCTCCTTCCAGGCCTTGGTAGCAGAGACAACTGCCATAGCCAAGGGGACAGAGACCCCCAGGCTGTGGACACCCAACCTATGGCATCTCCCTGCCTTTCCTGAGATCTCTCCTTCCTCCCTGCCTGTTCCTTGGAACACAAAGCATTGCACTGATCCAGGCTATGGCTGACCTCTGGCACCACAGCACTACCCTTCAAGGGACATTTCTTTCTCCTCCTGTCCAGTCGCAACCTCCCAAGCTGCACTTTGTGACTTCTTTTCCTTTCTCAGGTGGTTTCCCACTACAAAGAAAAGGTCCAAAATCTCTGAAAACACCCAAAACTCCTAATTTCAAGCTACTTTTTTACTCCTGTACGACATTCCACACCATCAGGACAAGGAAGCCCAGGTCCCTCAGCCACTCCACACACTTCATGTGCTTCATGCCCTCTAAACCCACCTTTGCAGACATCCTCTGGGCACTCTCCCATTCCTTCCTGCTCCTCAGAATGGGAAGCCCCAGAGAATGTTAGAGGTGTGGCCACACCAGTGCTGAGTCGAGGGGGATGGTAACTCCCCATGTCTCGATGGTCATGCTACAGTGCAGTTCCGTATGCAGGAGGTGGCTCTATTCATAGTGAGCCTTTACCAGCGGCACATATGGCATCACTCACAGTGCCCAGGGCCTTCTCCTCAGACTCACTCCTCTGCTGGTCCAGTCCCACTTTGCCCCTTCTCCTTGTACAGCTTGAGGTTCCTGCTGGCCAAAGCCCCAAGTATCTCAAGGTCCCTGTGCACTGAAGCTCCAGCACATCAGCATTTAAGGCACGTGTGCAGATGGTTCCTCTGAGAAGACAATAACTTGAGTGGATGTATGGCAGTATGGGTAAGAAAAATAAATGCTCATTTAATGGAAGTGAAGACGAAGGTGGAAAGCACCACTGTAACGATGAGCTAGCTCATCCTCAGTCACACTGAACTTCACAGGAAGACAACGAGCAGTGAGGTTGACGTAAATCTATGTGCCTCAGAATGTCAGTACCACACCTTATTGGACAACAACAAGGTCAAGTTCAGGGATAGGACAGACAAAAATCAGCATTTGCTGCTTTCTAAACTTTACAGCAAACTCCTGCCAGCAGGCAGCGGAGGAACGGATGCAGAAGCCACCCTGACAAGAATGTTGTGCACGCTGAAAAGTCTTTTTGGTTGAAGGCAGATCGTGATGAGGGCTGAGCAGTTTGTCACAACAGGCAGAGCACAGCCTGACATTTCCGATCCTAGTTCACGTGACTGCAAAGAACAACAGGAAGGAAACTGGTGCTTGCAAAAGGCCTGGATCATGACCATGACCCATGGCCTTTGGTCACAGAGGCCAAATGATCCAACCAGCTGGTGTGCATGTCAGATGCAGAGGGCAGTAGGGCCCATAAGAACTTGCCTATTTGACATAAAGGGTTGCAAGGAGCCAGGCTTACCAAGAAAGGCAATCTGCAAAGTCCTGATTTCAGCTGGGACACAGTTAATTGTCTTCCTAGCAGCTGGTACAGTGCTGTGCTTTGGGTTTAGGGTGAGAACAATGTTGAGAACACAGGGATGTTTTAGTTGTTGTTGAGCAGGGCTTATCCTAAGTCGAGGATTGTTCAGTTTCCCATGCTGCCAGTGAGGAGGGGCACAAGAATCTGTCACCACAACCCTGAGTAGTACAGCTGGGAGTGGCAGTTGGTTCTTACAGTAATAACCGCCATGCAATACAAGACCTGCAGCAGGTGAGTTTGGGGTCTGGATGGTGCCATTTGTTGTCCTGAGACAAATGTGAAGACTCTGGTTATGTCCTAATAAAGAGGAGCCCAAGCACCCCTCAGGTCGTTCTGGATATCCAGAGAAGTGGGGGGTGGGAGCAATGGACAGGCCTGATGTGTGTCTTCAAATCTTAGAGGTGTTTCTTTCCCAAGGTGGAGATGGTGTGGGTACAAGGAGAGTGGCCTGATCCTCCCGTGCCAGGCAGAGCATCCAGCCCAGGGGTGCAGACGTCTGGAGGAGGCTCACATCAGAGGTGTCTATAGGAGATCCTCCTGCCAGCACTGAATTTGGGAGATGCTTTGGCAGGGCTTCCTAAGGGCTGATACAAAGGAGACAATTCCTGGTGGCGAAAGGCCAGTGCAACCCTTCGTGCCCACCTTCCCTCTCCCCTACAGCCACTGTTATGGAGACTGCTGATCACCTGTGAGTAGCTCTCACCCAGGCAAGAAGAGCTGCCCGGAGGAGCAGGAAGCCACGTGGAGTAGAAGTTGCCAAAGGCCAGAAGGGCGATGAAGCTGCCCTTGGGTTGGCAGCAGGTGGAGCAGGACCCAGCAACGGCTGGTGGCTAAAAGAAGCATGTCCCCAGAGAAGACTGGTGGCATCCAGAACCTGGGCTGGTTGCCCAGCAGATGTTGTAACCCCACCTCTCAGTGAGATGAAGGAGCTGATGCAGGGGGAAACACCGCGCTTCCCAGAATTCTGCCTCAGCACTGAAAAGAGGACAGTCAAACCCTGTCACTTCTCTGTTCCTCCAGGAATGGGTGCAGCAAGATGAGAGGCTTGATGTGGCCTGTCGTGTCATTCTGGAGCAAATATTTGAGACAGAGCGCCAGGAACTTGTAACCATGGGCATGTGAGCTTTTCCACTGAGGGTCAGTGTCACATGGCTGCAGTGACCAGGAGATGGTGGGGTTTAAACTCCCAAGAGAGGTGTGCAGGACAAACCCCGGAATCAGAGCCTTGGAGTACAAGGGAGAAATTTTTGTCTTGCTCAGGACTTCCTGGGCTGGATTTCTTGGGAAACTGCTCTGTAGAACAAAGGAGCCTTGGACAACTGTTTCATCTTCAAGGCCAAACCTGTCAAAACGCAAAACCTATGTGGAATTTTATGGATGAAGTTGAGCAACCATGGCAGGAGGCCAGCACACTTTCTTAACCAACCTTGCCACTGCAGTTGCCTGTGCCTGAGCCTGCCCACTTGCTTTTGCTGCAGCCACATTTTCACTGGAATTCCATGGAAATGCCAGTACTCCTACTCTCAAGCTGGCATCCACCCCAAGCCCATACAGCCTGGCCAACCACCGAGGCACCAGCCACCCCGTGCCCCTGTGTGCATCCCAGTGCTTGGCTCACACACCCCCTTTCCTTGTTTGTTCCCGTGCTCCCAGCACTTCTTTGCTGTCCCCAGATGCCACCCTCTGCCACCAGCCTGCCTGTGGGACGGGGTGGAGATGCACAGAGGGCTGAAGGGGCTCAGGCTGCCCTGGGGGAGCACAGAGACCTTGTCTGTGTGTTCAGGGATGGAGCTAGCAAAGGCAGAGCTCAGCTGGAGCTTAAACCAGCAAGTGATGCAGAAGGTAGAAAAAGGGGCTTCAGTAACGGTGTTGGCAGCCATAGCAAGGCTAAAAAAAAAAAAAAAAAAAAAAAAAAGTGGGCCCAAAACTTAAAACTCAGTGAGGGTGTGGGCCTAGTGACCAAGAACCTGTGGAGAGACTTTCAGCAAGCTGGTTGGCCATACATGACTCTGTGGGTCCTCTATGGGGTGAGTTTCAGCCAAGGCTGCTGAGCGTGCTGGCCAAGTCATTGTGTGGCTGCTTCTGTCACCCTGGAAATGCCATGGCAGTCAGGGAGGTTCCTGATGTCTGGGAAAAGGCAAATATGCCACCCATCTTCATGAAGAGCAAAAAGGAAGATGAGGGAGCTACAGGCTGCTCAGCCTCACATCTGTCCCTGGGAAGGTGATGGAGCAAATCCTCCTGGAAGCCCTTTCCATGCACCTGAAGGACAAGAAGGGGATTTGGAACTGCCAGTAAAAATTGAACAAGGGCAAATTGTGCCTGACCAACCTGAATACCATTTACAATGAGATGATGGGCCCTTTGGATGAGGAGAGAGGTGGATGTACTAGCCCTCAGTGAAAAGGGCTGCCTGGGGCTGATAAGAGAGAGAAATAACCAGCACCAGAAAGACCTAAGCAAAAACTGAGGAAAAAACCTTGAGAGGGTTGGCAGCCTCCCCAGTGTCCCCACTGCTTGAGCTGGTCCGAAGGGCATGAGGAAACAGAGGCCAGGCACTCTCTGTCTGTCCTGCATTCATGCTGCAAGTGACCCTCAGCCCTGGCTGCTTTTGTCCCGCCTCTGCCTCCCCACCAGCCCTGCTGCCCAGGACAGCAGGAGACCCCCTGCCCTGAGGCTCCTCAGGCAGCTTCCACATTTCTCCAGTCTCCTTTCCCCGTGCCTGTTGCATTTTCATGCATGTTACGGTCCTTATCATGTGTGATCAGTGCCAGTAAATGCCTCGTGGAGTCGATGTCATCAGGACCTAGTCATAGTCAGACAAACTGTGCTCCTTTTCACATATAACATCCATGGATATTTTTATCTGACCTAATCTGTAGAACTTCCACAAACATAAATAATTGCCATTTCTTAGGACAGGAAACACCCTGTTTTCAGATAAATAGTTTAAAACCCAAAGTGAAAAATACTTGTTAACAGAGAGGTCCAAAATATCTGGGTGTGACATTTAACAAGTGGGTCAATCGGAGGAGCCTCCCAGGGTGACCTTGCCGACTGAGGGTGGGGCTTTCTGCCTCTGGGGGTCTGAGAGTCCTTATGGGATGCCAGAGAGAGCACTGGGGATTGTGCCAGGCTTGCTGTGGCATGCCTAGGAAAGAACCAAAGGCAGGGAAAGGGAAGGACCAAGGTGGTTTGGGGAGAAAGAAGCATTGGAAAACAGGGGGAAAAGGGGATGAAAGGAGCTGGTCATGTGTGGCTGGTCAGCATAATTGTTTATGCACACCATGCAACTGAAAGTCTGTCCTGTCTTCTTATGAAATTTCATCCTCTGCAACTCTCTGAGGTGAGATGTCTGCTCTTGGTACGGACAGAGGTCCAAGGGCCCATCCTTGGAGTGGGAAGCACGAGTCAAAGGATCTCAGGCACCTTCAGGGCCAGCAACTGGAGAGATCAGGCTGTGTGCATGTGTCATGTTGGTGGGTATGTCAGTGGGTGGAACCACTAGTGTACATCAAACCAGATTAACCAGCAAGTAAGAGAGTCCTGGGAGCCAAGTATTTAGAAACCCTATGTCAGGACTAGACCCTGGAGAGCTCAGAGGATCTGTGAGTTGGTTGTTTGAGGGAGAAAGTGGCCCAAAGCAGCACCTGGAGAAAATTTGGGGTCTTGCAGTCAGGTATTGATAAGGGCACAGGTCTGGATCTGGAGGGGAGTTGTCCTTGGTGTGAGAGAGCAGCAGGAATGCATGGAGCTCTGCCTGGGGACTAACAGTGAGCTAGCTGGGAGCTGATAGGCCAGGATCAGAGGGCAGAACAACATGGGCAGCACTGTGGGAGGATGGGTGGATTTCTGCTCCAGACCTCTTGATCAGGTAGATGAGGCCTTCTTCAGACAATTGGAAGGAGCTTCATGCCTGCAGGCCCTGGACCTCATGGCAGACTGAAACTGTCCCAGCTCCCTCTGCTGAAGAGGTGCAAGCCGCCCAGGAGGATTTTGGAGCTCACTGGTGACATCTTCCTGACAAGGGTGACTGAGGAGCCAGTGAGGTGAGGGGCCCTGCAGCAGGACTTGATACTTGCAAACAAGGAAGAGCTGCTCGGGCTGTAACAATCAAGGGTGAGAAAGTAGAGTGTAGGATGCTGAGAGAAGGGAAGAAAGCAAGGGGCAGGATGTCAGGAGAGCAGGCTTTGACCTGCTGAAGGACCTGCTTGGAAGAATCCCATAGGATACAGCCCTGAAGAGGAAAGGATGCAGAGAGCTGTTTGATGGTTAATGATCTCCTCTTTGCACTCCAGAACAGTCCACACAGACATGCAGGAAGTCAAGAAAAGGTGTCAGGAGGATGGCATGGATGAAAAAGGATCTCCTGACAGAAAACAAGCATGAAGAGGAAGGACAGAGGAGGTAGAACCTGACAGCATTCCAGGCTCAGCGGTTCTGTGATGCTGTGCTGGAGAGAGATATTTGCGTGTGCATGTGCTTGTCTGTGCATGGAGGAACTGGAGGGACAAGGGAATCCTGGATCCAGGTCCCAGACAGCTGGAGGACCTAAAACCAGCTTCTGGAGAGATCCTTATTGTTTCAATCTCTATACAGGTATATATTTTCCACTAACACGGTCTAACATACAAACAGCCCAACCCTCATTTACCCTTTCTCCACTGACCCTGACTTTGCTTGTTTTGTGATCTCATTTGGTGTTCTGAAGCTTGTGTTGATGGTAATTCCTACCTGGGGCTGTAGAGCCCTGCAGCTCCTCAGGCTGTTATTACATGAGAGACACCACCACCATCAAGGTGAGCTATCTGCACAGAGGAACTGACAGCTGACCAAATGAAGCTTCAGCCCAGGGAAACCTGAGAAACTCTGGGATTCTGGCCAACAGAAACCTCAGGAAGTTTACAAGGAGAAGTGTCCAGTCCTGCATTAGGAGGAAGAATAATCTCCTCATTTATCAGGGCAGTCTGGGACCTGAGTAGCTGAGCAGGACCCTGAGGAGATGGGCCTGGGCACTACGAGGACACCATACAAGACAGCGGTGCATGCTGGCCACAAACAAGGCCACCTTCTGGCGGGGCCGGCTGCAGGGGTGTGCAGCCGGGTGTGCAGGCAGGGGTGCCCAGGGCTGTCCTTCCCAGCAGGGTCCCTGCACCCCAGGGGGCTGTGTGCTGGGGCAGGGACTCTGCCGCCTGCCAGGGTCAGCACTCAGCCTGCCCGGGGAGCTCCCCATGGCGCTGTGGGGGAGAAGCTGTGGGGTAACGAGCAAGCCACTCTACGGCAGGGCAGGGTCGTTCTGCTATCGAGAGGGTGCTGCATGGGTCAGGGCTGATTGCAGCTCCACATCGCCCCTGGGACATTTCACAGGGCACTTTTCAAGAAGGACATCAAGGCGGGGGCTACCAGGCAGTAAAGGAACTTACCAGGATTGGTGCTTTCACTCCCCGGCTGTGATGGTAGGTGGATATGGTCATGGATCTGTTCAGGTTTGCACAAGAGACAAACACTCCTACAGCATTACAGTGAGTGAGGAATGGGTTTATCAGGAAACCTGCTAAAGTCCCTTCACCCACCTCAGCCTACAGAAAGCATTAACATCACCTTTGTGGTCTCTTCAGGGTTTATCTGAAATTCTCTTCAAGACTTGCCAGCACAGAGATCCCCCTGGTCAGTGTCCTGCTGCCAGGAGGTGTATTCTGGGCAGAGCTGAGGACATGGTGGGCGGGATGGGATCTGTGAGCAGGACAGGGAGGAGATGTGGGGACAGAGAAACAGTTCCTGGCAAATAGAGCTCCAAGCAGGATCCCAGGGGAGTGCTGAGCCATCCCTTGGGGGTTGTCAGTCTCCTCGCAGATTCCTTTGCTTCTCTCTGACAGGGGCCATGTCCTGCCCTCTCCCTCACAACTGCACCTCTGTGGTGGTAAAAAAGATTTTTCAGACCTTTCCCTGCGGATAAGAGAAACAAGACTCCCCTGCTTTCATTAGAGTCCAGTTACATTTTTTTTTTTTTTTTTTGAGAGTAATTTTTGTGTGCAGTCATCCTCCAGATAGCAGAAATGAAAGCACAGGGCAGCTGGGAACAAGCTTGATTGATGCTGCTGCTCTCCTGACTCTGCACTGAGCCACAGACAGCTGAGCCCTTTGCCTGTCTTGTCTTAAGACTCCACACTTTCAGTCATAAAGTTGAGGATTTCTACCCCTAGAAGTAGTACTCACCAGATGTGATGACGGTGGAAAATAAAAGACACAGAGAAAGTTATCATAACACATGATAAACCTCTCTTCTGCATCCCACTCTCTTGGGAGTCATAAGTGCAGATATTGAACATTTCTATTAAGGGTGAATTGCATCTGACATCCCTTGTGAACACTGGAGGAGACAAGAACCAGCTCCCATGTCCTCACGGCAGCAGGGCAGAGCTGGCTCCTTGGCAGCACATGGGCAGAGGTCCTGCTCCTCAGAGCAAGCAAAGGAAATGTGTTGGAATTGGGAGTTGGGGGGAGGGATTTTGTTGAGAAATAGGCTTTGCGTGCAGTCTGTCACAATTGTCCCATCTTTTCCTTCTTAGGCCACTGTCCCCATCTCAAGAACCAGCTGATGTCCAACAGCAGCTCCATCACCCAGTTCCTCCTCCTGGCATTTGCAGACACACGGGAGCTGCAGCTCCTGCACTTCTGGCTCTTCCTGGGCATCTACCTGGCTGCCCTCCTGGGCAACGGCCTCATCATCACCGCCATCGCCTGCGACCACCACCTCCACACTCCCATGAACTTCTTCCTCCTCAACCTCTCCCTCCTCGACCTGGGCTCCATCTCCACCACTTTCCCTAAAGCCATGACCAATTTGCTCTGGAACACCACGGCCATTTCCTATGCAGGATGTACCGCGCAAGTGTTTCTGCTTCTCTTCTTGATTACAGCAGAATTTTCTCTTCTCACCATCATGGCCTATGACCGCTACGTTGCCATCTGCCAACCCCTGCACTACGGGACCCTCCTGGGCAGCAGAGCTTGTGTCCACATGGCAGCAGCTGCCTGGGGCACTGGGTTCCTCTATGCCACACTGCACACTGCCAACACATTTTCTCTACCACTCTGCCATGGCAATGTGGTGAACCAGTTCTTCTGTGAAGTTCCCCAGATCCTCAAGCTCTCTTGCTCAGGCACCTACCTCAGGGAAGTTGTGCTTCTTGTGTTAGTGCCTGTTTATTCTTTGCTTGTTTTGTTTTCATTGTGCTGTCCTATGTGCAGATCTTCAGGGCCGTACTGAGGATCCCCTCTGAGCAGGGACGACACAAAGCCTTTTCCACTTGCCTCCCTCACCTGGCGTGGTCTCCCTGTTTATCAGCACTTCATTTTTTGCCTACCTGAAGCCCCCCTCTATCTCCTCTCCCTCCAGGACCTGGTGGTGGCTGTTCTGTACTCAGTGGTGCCTCCTGCAGTGAACCCCCTCATTTACAGCATAAGGAATCAGAACCTCAAGGATGCAGTTCAGAAACTGATGACCAGATGGTTTTTTTAGAAGCAATATACTGCCCATCTTCTCCATATCACTTTTACTATAACTCATTACAGTCTCAACCCGTCTTCCTGTCTTTTATATTTTGTAGTTGTTGATGTTATTGTTGATTTTTTTTTTTTTTTCACTTCTAAGTTGTCCATAAAGTGTTTTCACTATTCATACTATTTCAATTTCATTATCTATCTGTCTGGTTTGACCCAGAGACAGTGTAAATGAATTTCCACACCCTCTGCATTTAAACACTAAAAAGGACCCTGCAGTGATTTTTTTGTCTGAGGCTTTTTTTCCAAGACCTTCTCTGGTGCTGCTGCATCAGCTCCTGCATACAGAGTCCCTGTACAGCAGATCTGTGATAAAGCTGGCCTCTCTAACAGCATCTCCATCACGAAAGGGGATCTCCTCAGGGCAGTGCCCAAACGCTTAGGATTTTTCCAACATACCCAAGGAATAGACTCCAAAGCAGACTGTTTCTCTGCTTGTTTCCCCATGGGCTCAGTGGGATGGCTCCCAGTATGGTCTTGCAGGGACTGAGGAATGGCTCAGGTGTTACTTGTTGGACAGCACCCACACAGATGGTGAATGGTCTCCAGTTAAACTCCCTGGAGCTCTACAGCATGTGATAGGACTGATGGCAGGTGAATTTTTTTCTGGAAGGAGTCTGGAACTGCCAGCAGAGTGCAGGTGATCTAGGTGATCTGCAGGATCAGCGTGTGCCAGGAGGTCAGCAGTGAGTGGAGCCCACTGAACACAAACATGTCCAGGGTGGA
Organism: Tyto alba; assembly: GCF_018691265.1. Classification (NCBI taxonomy): domain Eukaryota; kingdom Metazoa; phylum Chordata; class Aves; order Strigiformes; family Tytonidae; genus Tyto; species Tyto alba. The sequence goes on along the minus strand of NW_024881277.1, from coordinate 9,447,380 downwards.
GGGACCCGGGTCTAAAGTGCTAAATCTGGGTGTGAAGTGCTGAGTGAGGGCTCTGCACCCCCAAGGGACACAGCAGGCACAGGGAAATGAGCCTGGTGAGTGATTTGTTCCACCATCAGTGGACTCTTGTAGCCTGGATCCAGTGCAGCACCCAAACACATTTTGTGGTGTTGGCAATAAGGCAGGGTACCTCTGAGCACCCTCCATGGCCACATAAGAGCTTCTGTGGGAGGCAGTTGATGGCAGTGATGTCCTTGAGCTGGGTCTGCCTCCCAGCATGACCAGCACACCACTGTAAAATCATCCTTTGGCCCCAGGCAAGCCCACTTGCTCTGCAGAACAGCAGCAGCAGCTCAGGGGCTGTGGAGAGCATGGAAAGCGGGTGCAGAACTGGCTGTCCAGGCCAGCACAGATGTGCCCACCTTGAGGAAAGGTCCTGTGGAGAGGCGGGATGTCCTGGGAGAAGAGCAGGACACCGTGTGCATGGAGAGGAGACATGGAAAGAGGAATTCTTTGCTGTGGGTCCAGCTGAGGGCAGTGGGAGCTGCTGAGGAGCCCCAGGGCCAGGACTCTGCGCTGTCCTGGGGAGCGGGGCTGGCCTGGGGGGCTGCAGCCTCCTAGGAGGGGATCTCCAGGCCATGACAGCAGGAGGGACACTGACAGTGACCTCCGTCTCCTCCTTGCTGTGGGGCCAGACAAGACTGGGCTGCTCTGCTCATCTGGGGAGAAGGCTGGGGAGTGGGGAGAGCTGGGAGCGGGTTGAGATGTCTGGGTGCAGCAGTGCTGGCAAGGGATAACACCGCTGTACCGCTGAAGTGTGTGAGTGTGCAAGGTCAGGGCACACAGCTGTGTCCTCACACAGCCAGGCCTCTCCTGGGAGAGACATGAAGGACCATCAGAGCAGGACCTGCTCTCTGCCCGTGTGCGCTGGACACCCCGGGAAAGCTGCCCCAGGGCAATCGTCACATACCAGCCAGTAACAACCACCATTTCCAGCAGGGGCCTCTCACCCCAGCTCAGAGAGGTTGTTTGTCTAGGTCAGCAGTCCATGTTTGCACTGTACAGATGAGTCGTGAGTATGCAAATTGTGTGCATGTGGGGAGATGAACCTGAATGAGCACAGATGCCCTCAGCTATTCCCGGGGATCCCATGAACGTCTGTGGGACAGACAGTGTCTCACAGTCACTTCACTTTGAGCGTACTGTCCCCTGGGAACCCACCAGAATGCAGCACTGGGATGTGCTTCCTTGAGCTGAGGTCCCCGTGTCCATTCCTCATGCCTCGGGGCACCTCAGAGGAGTGCAGAGCAGGGTGGTACACTGCGAGGCTGAGGTGCCCGCCAGCCTCTGGGAGCGGCAACTGGAGGCCAGAGAGACACTACAGTTGTGACAGTGCACTGCCTCTGCGTGTGCAAGGGAAGGACTCGTGCCTCTGAACACCCCTGTGGGCATGAAGAGAACATGAGGCCAGCTCAGATGTGGACATCTGTTGGAGAATGGCACAGAGACAAGGGTCAGGAGCCCACCGAGCAATTGTACTATCAGAGCCTGTTCTAGGGCTGATGCTGCCTCGCTGATGCTGGGCCTCACTAGGGTTTGCCTGCAGCTACTCGCAGCTGCTGATACATGAAGAATGTCAAGGACGCTTCGGCCTTGTGTACCGTGGTGTGTCGAAAACAGGTTGAGAGGAATTGGGAATAGTGGTCTGAGAAACCCAGTGTTATGGTAACGGTGGTCTGAGAAACATTGTGTTATGGTACTGTTGTGTGTCGAAAACAAGTCAAGAGGAATTAGAAATAGTAACATGAGAAACTTAGTGTTATGAGCAGCTTGTGCTGTTAGCTAACTGCAAGTAGGTGGACCGTGCGAATACGACCTTTAGAGCTTAAGTCAATCAGCTAGTGACTAGTAGGCATAATAATTATCATTGTCTGTATAAATATATGTACCCTGGACCAATAAAGACACACGTTGATTGATGCTCTATCACCCACATTGACCGTCTCGGCATGTCGTTCGTCCGCGGCTCCACAAGATGGCGCCCGAACAGGGACCTGCATAGAAGAATAACACGGACGGAGAAACAGCAACGACCGAGGAATTCGAGAACGGACCCGGAGAAACACCAAATACAGCAGCGTGCAGGGTCCATGAGCTGAGACGGAGAGGTGCCGGCCCCGGCAGCCCTGGGAGAGCACGCGGAGAGAAGCCGGCTGGACCGGCCCGGGAGCGGAGGCGGAGCGGCCCCGAAGAACGGAAGTGACCGGCCCTGCAGAGCGGAGGTGGATCAGCCCCGGAGAGCGGAAGCGGACCGGCCCCGAGACCGGAAGTGAGTGACCCCACGAGTGGAAGCAGAAAGGCACCGGAGCTGACGTGGTAAGGAGGCGACTGCGGCAGCCCCGTGGGTGGACGCGAAGGGACGCCACAGGCGAACGCTGAGCGGCCCCGGGGGCGGACGCGAGGGGGCGCTGGAGGCGAGAGCAGGGTGGCCCCGGCAGTGGAAGCGGGGGGGGGCGCCGGAACTGACGCAGGGGCGACGGAAGCTGACGCAGAAAGGCACTCTATGGGGACGAGGGTTGGCGACAGCACTAGATGTTACGTTAATTGATCAACACCCACATCGGATTGCAACTAAGGTTAAGGGCCCAATACTAATTAATGGACAACCACAAGGCGCTTACTAATTGGGCGATCATCAAGCAGCATTAAAGGACTATTTATTTTACCAGGAATTATTGATGCTGACTTTACTGGGACTATATGTATAATGGTACAGACTTTATTTCCTCCAATTCACATTCCAGCAAACAGTAAAATTGCTCAATTAGTCCCTCTGCCCCAACTGACCAGAGATATGGAAGCCTCCCCCGCAGTTACTAGGGGAACTGCTGGATTTGGATCAACAGGGGAGTTGGTTCTGCTAACTATGCCAATGAATCGTCGTCCGGTGACTGACGCCACCTTTTCTTCTAATGGGACACAGATTTCCCTTAATGTATTATTGGATACTGGAGCCGACCTCACCATTATGGACAATAACCATTGGCCACCCAACTGGCCTTTGGTACCTATGACTTGTGGGGTCGAAGGGGTTGGGAGACACTCATCAGTGATGCGCAGCAAAGAACACATACAAGTCATCATAGATAGGAGAGTTGCAAACACATATGTAACAGTTATGCCTTTACCTCAAGGAGTTTATGGCCTCATTGGTCGTGATGTACTGGACCAGATGGGTATCATCCTGACTACCAGCGATCCTTTTTAGTAACGGTCACTGCTTCTAGAGCTTTCCCGATCCCATTGAAATGGTTATCTGACACCCCGGTTTGGATCGAGCAGTGGCCGTTGAAAAAGGAAAGCCTTACAGCAGCGCATCAACTAATTCAAGAGCAACTGTCTCAAGGACATTTACGATTGTCCACTAGTCCGTGGAGTACACCCATATTCGTTATCCGGAAAAAGTCAGGGAAATTTCGCCTCCTCCATGATCTGTGAGCGGTAAATGCGCAGATGCAGCCCATTGGAGCCCTCCAGCCCGGGCTGCCCAATCCATCTATGCTACCTGAACACTGGCATTTACTTATTGTTGATTTGAAAGACTGCTTCTTTACCATCCAACTGCATCCAGAGGATACACAGCACTTTGCCTTCACCCTCCCATTGATTAATCGTGAAGCACCAGCTCAACGATTTGAGTGGACAGTATTGCCACAAGGAATGAAAAATAGTCCAACACTCTGTCAACTGTTTGTAAGCAATGCCTTATTACCTGTCAGAATTGCCTGGCATACTGCAATTATATATCATTATATGGATGACATTCTGATTGCTCAGGAATGCCCTTTTTCTGACCAGCAGCGTTCCTTGTTGACACATGCTCTTCAAAAGGAATGCCTGGAAATTGCCGCGGAAAAAGTTCAGTTTTCGACACCATGGAAATACCTTGGGTGGCTGATAACGGACTCACAAATACGACCACAAAAGTTACAAATACAGCTTGACGTCCGTACCTTACATGATGCACAGAAGTTGCTTGGAGACCTACAATGGCTTCGCCCTGTGGTAGGAATTGCCAATGATGAATTGGATGTCCTCTGACCCTTACTCCAGGAGGTCAATCCCGCTCGCCCGGTGCACTTATCAGAGGAACAACGATCAACCCTGTCCCGAATTGCAGACTACGTTACCCAGTGATGGGTTGACCGCTGAGATCCCCGGCTACCGATAGACCTCACCATTTTAAACGGCCCATCCCAACTCATCGGTGCGTTAACCCAATACCAAAAGAAAAAGGGGGAAAACATCAAGGTACTGGAATGGGTATACACAAAGTTACAGCCTCAGAAATCCATTCAACAAAAACTGGAGAATCTAGCAGAATTAATTAGAAAGGGCCGAACTCGTATCCTGCAGATTACGGGATCTGAACCGGGCAGCATACATCTACCCATCAAGAGGGAGATGCTTGAATGGTGCATCAGACAATCGGAAGAGTTGCAAGCCAGCCTGCTAACCACAGCTCAAAATATAGCAGTGTCTCAAATCAAGTCGCCAGTACTGCAATGGGTGAGCCAACACGACTGGATCATGCCTTCCAAACGCAGTGACATGCCTCTATCAAATGCCATTACTGCTTTCACTGTTGCTGGAAGGAAATCTAAGCGTGCCGCTGTCACCTGGTTGGAGGATGACATATGGCATCACCAGGTTTTGTCCACTGTCCCAGGGGACTCATTGCAAACGCTTGAACTGTCAGCAGTGGTTTGGGTTGTCTTTCGATGGCATGATCAGCGCCTCAATGTAGTAACTGACTCCTTATATGTGGCAGGGGTGCTACACCGTATAGAAGATGCACGACTCAGGTCATGCTTGGAGAGTAGGTTGTGATTAGCATTGCTCTGAGTCGGTATGATGGATGATCTGGGTGGGCATCATGAGGGAGGAAATGGCATGAGATCACAAGGACAAGAAGCAGTAGGGGAAATTTCAGAAGAGGTTAAGGAAATAAAAAAAAACCAAGACCACAATGACAGTGGGCCAGCACTGGGCCAGAGGACTGTGACTTTCAAAACTCTCATTTCTAAAGAGGTTAATCCGGGAAAATATTCATCATGATTAGAGTTGGGACAGGAGAAAGACTGGCCAATCTGATCTAACTATAAACTTATCCCTGATCAGAGCAGCCCATGGGGCTAGAGATGTCCAGAGGTCTCTTCTGACCCAAACTTCTGTAGAGGGAGGGACTGGGCAGTGGAGTTGAGGCCAACAGACACTGCTGCATGCTGAGGCTTTGCTGGCATTTGTAATCCCTGGTTCAGTAAATCCTCAGGGTTACATGGTGAACGGGTTCATCCTCAGAAGGATGCTCTGCTCCGCTCCATGGACACCAGGACTCAAACTGGTTTGGGGATACTACAGAAAAGTTCTCAGAAACACTGCCAGACATTATGGAATCACAGGATCACAAAACAGTTGGAGTTGGAAGGGACCTTTGGACATCACCTAGTCCAAATACTGCTCAAAGAAGGGGCAGCTACAGCAGGTTGCTGAGAACCATTTCAGGTTGCATTCTGAGGATCTCCACAGATGCAGCCTGTCTGCTTACACGATTTAGTTGCACTCCTATCTAGGAAAAACAAGGTAATGGTAGAAGGACGCTGAGGCTTGCAGAACTACCAGATGCAACTGGTTTTGTGGTCTCAGCTGTAAGGGAAAGGGGAAGACAGAACCAAGTTCACAGAAAGGACACTGTGATGAAGATGAGAATGAAGTAAACGACCACCAGGGGTCCTAGAAGACCACCTAGAGACTGTAGTGTGCATGCGGAAGTGGGCAGGAACGTATTATAACGATTTCTCGGAAGAGTAATGAATATGATAATTAATTATTGGAAATTACATGACTATGTAAGGTAATTGTGTATAAATATCATAAACTCCAGTTCAGTGACATGCATATTAGGAGGAATGATCCCCTCTGCGTCCAACGTGTCGAATAAAGAATACTACTTAATGGCTACTACGGCTATTGAGACTGTATTCTCAGCTTCATTTTGTCACCCCAGATGGGACAGTCTCTGACCAGCTGCTCAACCCGTTGAGAAAATGACTCTTTCCCACTCCTTCATGCCCCCTCCACCCCACCCCCCCCCACCCCCCCCCAATATTCTTTCTAGTTGATTTATATCAGTCATTAGCGTCATAAAATGGGCGCAAATCAGAGTGGAGGCATTCTAAAGAAAATTCCCTTAAGACATATTCTGGCACATTGGAATGAAATAGGGAGGCCATCAGGAAGCAATGTAAATAAGAAAATTCTAATTAAATATTGTAATCAGTGGTGGCCCCCACATAAACTGGAAGATCAGGAAAAATGGCCCCTTAATGGGTCTTTAAATTATAATACCCTCCTACCATTAATGTTGATTTTACAAAGGGACAAGAAATGGTATGAAGTGATGTATGCTGGTATGTTTTTCACTCTGTGAAGCCACCCAGAGTGGCAGAAGGAATATGGAATTAGTATTGCACCTCAGAACCCTCTTGTTTTATCCTTGGAAAAGGCACAAAAACCTAGGACATACACACAAAAAAAAAAAAAAAAAAAAAAAAAAGGAAGAAAATCAAAGCTAAGGAGCTGTTGTTCGGCGTGTAGTATTGGGCAGCGATGGCTGAAAGTTGTCAGGCAAGGGCAGGAGGAGTGGAAGATCGACTGGAGGATTCAGTACAGCCTTTCCTGCCTCCGCCTGCTGTATCTCCACTATCCCCTGTATCAGCCCTGTTAACCGAGAATGGCGGGGTTAGAAGGAGTGGAGAGGAGGAAAAAGGGGGAGCTAGTGCCTCTGCCCCCACTCCGGTTATGACGTGCACTCGGAGTAAAACCCAAAAGGAGGCACAACTCCTTGCTCCCTTAAGGGAAGTAATGGGTGAAAATGGGTCAGCAAAGGTAAAGGTCCCATTCTCCACTAACGATTTAGAAAACTGGAGAGAAATAGTTAAAGGGTACTGAGATGATCCTGCAAGAATAGGAAGGAGATACAAATTAATAATCAAGAATCAAGACCCTGATTGGTCAGATGTGGATTTGATGTCAGAGGAAATGGCTGAGACAGAGAGACAGCTAGCTTCAAAACCAGCTCAAATCCATGTGCAAGCCCAGGTGACTGGTGGAACTTTGCAAGGGAATGTAGATGATCATGTCCCATGAACTGACCCGCACTAGGATCCAAACGATGCAAATGACTATAGAATGTAATGGAGATATAGAAATTGGATTAAATTGGGGATAGACAATGCAATCCTGAAAGCTGTTAATTGATCAACGCTTTACACTGTCAAACAAGGGTCAAAAGAAACTCTGACAGAATTTTTGGACCAGTTAAGGGCGGCCATGAGAAAATACACCACTCTGGACCCTTCGTGCAATGTGGGGTGGCAGCAGCTGAAATGCCCCTCTGCCCCACCAGTTCTAGTAGCAGGAATGGGGACATAGGATTGGTGGGGACCTGGGGCATCGACCTTAGCAGGTCCCCCGGTTAACATTAAGCCAGGGGGGCAGGAAAAGGAGGTAGAATTTTTAATTGACACAGGTGCCTCCTTTTCTGTCCTTAATCAAGAATTAGCACCCATAAGCAACATTTTTGTAAATGTAGTGGGAGTCAGTGGCCAACAGGAAAAGGCATTCTTTTCAAGAGCCCGTATGTATACAATGGCAAAGCAGATCAGAATACATCGATTTCTCTATTTGCCAAATTCCCCTGAGTCCTTATTAGGGAAAGATTTATTAGAGCAATTGGGAGCAGAAATTACTTTTAAGCGGAAAGGGAAAATGGAGTTTAAAGTAGGGGATCAAAGGTTAATAGAGGTACTTAGTCTAGATCTGATGAATCCAGAAAAGACACAGAAATTGACACCGGCAGTTCAAGAAATTATTGATTAGGCCTGTCCAGGAGTGTGGGTTACTGGGATTCCAGGGAAAGCCAAGAATGCACCCCCTAGAGTAATAGAACTTAAAGAAGGAAAGGGACCGGTAGGGAGGAGGCGATACCCTTTGAGACTGAAGGAGTGTTGTCCTGGGTTGAGTGAGTGGTGGAGTTTTTTGGTGGCAGGGGAGGGGGCTATCGGGGTGGCCCCCTGTGAGAAGCTTCTCGAAGCTCCCCCAGCTCCAAGCCAGCTCCACTTCTGTTTGGGAAATTGAGCCAATGAGCTGCGCCTCTGCGATAACGTATTTAAGAAGGGACGTGGTGACGTGCAGTTGGACTTGTGAGGAGGAGTTGCTGCAGCTGCATGAACACCAAGGTCAGTGGAGGAACGGAGGAAGAAAGGAGGGGGGAGGTGTGCCGGAGCAGAGACCCCCCTGTATCCTGTGGGGAGACGGCAGGGCGGCCCCCCCCTGCCACCCATGAAGATCTACGGTGGAGCAGACATTGATTTATGGCCTGTGGCTTCTGTTTGGCATAGTCAAGGTGCTGTGCCCGAAGAAGTCCGGGGTCTCGTGGGAAAAGGTAGCCCCGCTGCTGTAATTCAGTGCTGGGAGGATTGCAGCATGCAGGGGAGTCCCACACCGGAGCAGCTCAGGAAGGGCTGCAGCCGTGGGAGGGAATCCAGTCAGAGGAAGTTAGTGACCCATGACGGAGCAGTGTGGGGAACGCTGCGGCCCGTAGGAGGAATTCAAGTCGGAGAAAGTTTGTGGAGGACTGTCTCCTGTGAGAGGGGGACCACGATGGAGCAGGGGGTAACAAGTTTTGGACACTCCCCTCACCAATGATGAAGGAAGTGGCAGCGCTGCCTGCACCCCCCATTCCCTGCCCCTGCGCCACTGGGGGAGGAGGTAGAGATATTGGGAGCAGAGCTGAGCCCAGGAAGAAGGGAGGGGTGGGGGGAAGGTGTTCTCAAGATGTGGCAATGCTTCTCACTGTCTTACTCTGTTATGTGTTGTTAGTGTCTGTAATAAATGTATGTTCTTTTTTTTCTTCCCCTAACGAGTCTGCCTTTTGCTCATGATCATAAAGGGTGATTTTTCCCCATCCCAGTCCTATCTTGAACCCCAAGCCTGGCTCTCTGTCCCTTCTCATTGCCGGAGGGGAAGGGAGAGAGAGCTGCTGCATTGTGGTTGGCTGCCAACCAGGCCTAAACCACGACAACTGCAAAGGAATTGAGGGTCCAATAAATTTCTAAACTATGGGTGGCTGATAGAATACGAGTCAGAATACAATACCCCTGTACTCCCAGTACAGAAAGTAGATGGTTCATACCGGGTAGTACGAGACTTAAGGGAAATTAACAAAATTGCTAAAGACTTACGTCCCGTAGTTGCTAATCCATATATACCTTACTTAAAAAGTTTAGGGATAGCCAGACATGGTTTACCATTCTGGATTTAGAGAATGCTTTCTTCTGTCTGTCCTTAGACAAAGAAAGTCAGAAATTGTTTGCATTTGAATGGGAGAGCCCCACCACTGGTAGAAAAACTCATCTTACCTGGACAGTGTTACCTCAGGGCTTTAAAATTAGCCCAGCGATATTTGGGAAGCAGTTGGGACGAGATCTCAAAAAGTGACAAGTCCCTTCAAACAATGGAACCCTCCTGCAGTATGTTGATGACCTTCTAATATCAACAGAGACTAAATCTGAATGCATTCAGTGGACTGTAAACTCACGGAATTTTCTTGGATTAAATGGATATTGAGTGTGTCAACAGAAAGCCAGATGGTACAGCAGCAAGTGACCTACCTGGGATATGAACTGTCCGGAGGACAACGAGAACTTGGAGTAAGAACGAAAAGATTCTGTGGGGCAGGGCTTGGTTGCTCTCAGCAAAACCCCCAGCACTGCACAATTGATAGAAGGAGACGTGCTGGAACTTGTCAGCCACAGGCCTTGGAAAGAATAAGATAAGAATTTCATATAGGAGGAACAGGGGGTGCTGACTTGGTGTTTGTGTTAAGATTAGGTGCTGTGGAGCAGATGTCCTGTAACTGGGAGTTATCGTTTTTGTAGGAAGGATTGTTGCAATTAGTAAGTAAATGTTTAGAAAAAAGCCTTTAGCATTAGCCAATTTGTGAATGCCTAATGTAGAATGTAAGCCAAGAAATCTTTGGCATGCTTCAAAGAAACCAATTAGTTTGTAACACACTATCTATGAACTAGAATAAAAGTATGTGAAGAATCATAATAAAATGGACACTCTGCTTGCATCAAGCTGCGTCCCGCCTCTCAGTTGCGGCAAAGGGGGAAAGCAGAAACTACGCCTAAATTTCAGGGGGACCAGGGCATGCTTTAGACCCCCCAAAATGGGGGTTTTCAGGGACTCATATTCTCACCACCACCCCCATAATGTAGGATATGGGGGGAGAAACCCAAAACCACCCTCAAAATAACTGGGGGGAGACATGGACCCAAAATGGGAGGTTGAGGATGGCTCAGATATCTCAACAACCCGACAGAATGGAAGACAGATTGAGGGGAACCAAAAAATTATTTAGGGGAAGCATTAAGTGCCACCTCCAGCCCTTACAAAATGGGGGTTTGGAGGGGCTCTAGGGTCCTCTCCAAAAATTGGGGTGGCAGGAAACACTGTAGACCACCACAAAGGGGGGCTTGTGGTTCAAACATCAGAAACCCCCCCTCAAATTATATAGGGGAGGACGGTCATGGGACCCTGTAGCCCCTTCCAAAATGAGGATTCAGAGGACTCGGAGCCCCGCAAAATGCTCATCCATGTCAAAGAGCTTCCCCTCCTCGGCCACCATGACTGGGGGCGCGGAGACACGAGTGACATCATAGGGCAGTGGTGCCACGGCCTTAGGGATGTCATAACCCACCAGTGATGTCACAACCCAGGGTTGGGGAATCCCCATCACAACTAAGTGAGACTCTGAACTGCAACTCCACTGCCGAACCCTCCTCCCAACTCCATGGGCTCCCCTGTGATGTCATAAGACCGCTCTCACCTCACAAGGCTCCACTATGATGTCACAACATTGTTAGGGAGCCCCAAGAGCTTGCTATGACATCATAATCCTGACGCAGAACAACAATCATCCGTTATGATGTCACAATTGTGCCTGGAAACTCCACAGGGTCCTCTATGACATCACTACCATGGAGGAGAAACCCAAGGGTGCCCTATGATATCAGCACCTGGTGAGCAAACCCACTGAGTTTTCTGTGACATCACAACCGTCAGAGAAAACCCCACCCCACGTGGCTCCCTGACGACATCACAACCCAGTAGGACACTCCCCACCCTACGTGGGTGTTGTGTGATGCCAACACCCTGGTGAGGACACCCCACACCCCACGTGGTCCTCAGTGATGTCACAGCCCCAAAGGGAACCCCCATCTCACAGATTCCCCGTGACGTTACTGCCCAGGAAGGGACCCTCCCACTCCAGTGATGTCACAAACCCACAGGGAACCACTCCTACCTTCAAGGGTTCCCTATGATGTCACCACCATGGTGGAAACCCCCTGATGTCACAACAGTGGTGGGACGCCCATGTGTCCCCTCTGATGACATCATGATTCCACAGGAACTCCCACCCTAGAAATTTTCCAATGACATCCCTGCCCTGCTGAGAACCCCCCGCTCCACTTGGGTGCCCTCTGACATCACAACTGAGACTCGGACACCCCCAGCCAACATGTCTCCCTGATGACATCACCAAACAAAAAACGAAATGTCAAAAAAAACCCACAAAAGGTAAAAAAGACAAATAAAGAAAGGTTAGTCCTGGCCTTTCCTGAGGTACAGTGGAATCCAAATGGGCTAATGGGCACCTTATTCATCTGAAGTAGCCCAGATTCCAAGAGTTTCCTCAGGGTACTCTTGATCTCCTGGTTCCTCATGTTGTAGATGAGGGGGTTCACTGCTGGAGGCACCACTGAGTACAGAAGTGACACCACCAGGTCCAGGAATGGGAAGGAGATGGAGAGGGGCTTCAAGTAGGCAAAGATGGCAGTGCTGATAAACAGGGAGAGCACCCGGAAAAGGCTTTGTGCCATCCCTGCTCAGAGGGGATCATCAGCACGGCACTGAAGATCTGAATGTAGGTAAAAAGAACGATAACTAATCAAAAAAAAACAAAGAAAAAACAAAGATGTTGTCCTGGTTTAGGCCCAGCTGGCAACAAAACATTGCGTGGCCGCTCCCTCACCTGCAGTGGGATGGGGACGAGAATTGGAAAAAAATTGTAAAATTCCATGAGTGGAGGTAAGGATGGTTTAATAGAAAACACAAGGGAAAAAAACAATGCTAACAATAATGATAAAAATAATATATGAAATGAGTGATGCACAACACAATTGCTCACCACCCAGCAGCCCGCGCTCAGCCCCTCTCCGAGTGGTGATCACCCCCCAACCCCCAGCCAGCTCCTCTAGTTATACACTGAGCATGACGTCAGCATGGCATCGAATATCTCCTGGGCTGGTTGGGGTCACTTGTCCTGGCTGTGCCCCCTCTCAGCTCCTGCTGAAAATTAACCTGAGCCTAGGCGAGCCCAGGACACCAAGGCAGGAACCCAGAGAGCCCAGAGAGTTCCCGGGGTGGAGGAGCCCTTTTCCCCAGTGATTCAGCCCACCTGCACTGGGATGCACTGTTCCTGAAGGTGCTGCCAGGGGGAGGCTGCCCCACATTCACTGCTCTCTGTAAAGCACATCCCGAGTGGATGGCTGAGAGACAGCTGGGAGAGAGCTGAGCGATGGAGATCGATCCCTAAGATACAAGCGAGATGCAGAAAGAGACAAAGAGGGTTGAGAAAATAAGGGGCGTGTATTGGCACACTGACCCCGTACGCTCGGCCCAAAGCCCTTCATGCCCACTGAGGTGTGAGGGTGCCCATGAGCTGATGCCCCACAGCTCTGGCTCTGCACTGACGGTCACGCTGCCTCTGTCTCTGCTCAGCAGTGCCAAGGACGCAGAGAAGGCATCCAGAGGAAAGAGTGAGCTGCAATAAGAAGACAGGCAGGTTAGGGCTGCACCCAGACACATGGTCTCACTTCCTAGTGGCCACTCTGCAGAGAGCCACTGGCACATTAACCACACCTGCCTCGCAGATCTGGCACCTCCCTGTAATCCCCAGCGGGATGGGACACCCTTTGCTCTGAGGGTAATGGAGAATGAAAGGCAAGGCCTGGGTGCCACCCTCTGCCTCTTCCCACTCCGTCAGCCCCTTTCCAGTTGTGCCTGCAGACCCTGACCCATCCCTCAGTCAGTGTTCGGCCCTTGCGCTCTTCTCTCAGCATCTCCTTCTGGGAGTCTTCAGCAGCGCCTGAACATCACCAGCTCTGAAGTGCCTCCTGGGTTTAGCTCTCTCTGTGCTCGGTTCTCCTTTGAGCTTGGTTCTCCTTTGCTCCAACTTGTCACCAGTGGGTGCTTTAGATCGCTTCAAGAACCACTGTCAAAGGAGAAGTGTCCCAGCTCCGGGGGAACCAGGCTGCCTGGCAGGGAGAGCTCAAAGAAGGCTCACTTAGGCTGCCATGTTTATGGGGTAGTGGTTGGCTTGGAGCCAAATTACCTGCAATGGGAAAGGTGTGCATGGCCTTTTGCTACCAAAAAGTGTTGTTGTTCCCTGATCAATGAGTCTTGGAAAAGCCGCTCACTATTCATGTGGTAATCACGTGATCAGTGTTCCAAGCTCATCTGCAGCCATGCTCACTGTGTCCCTCTGCTCCTTTGGGGGTTTTCAGAGCACAGACTGAATGTAGAGGAGTTCTTGGCCCACTCACAGCTTAGGCCTTTACTTCCTTTGGAACCCATACCAAACTACTGCTAGTCTGCTCAAGGGGTCGAGTGCATCCGTCACAGGCTTTAGGTCAAGTGGAACAAGAGGGCGTGATACCTCTCAGCTCTGTTGACTTGCACCTCATGACAAGTGAACTCCTCTGTCTCTCCACTGAAAGCGAAGGGAGAAAGAGACCCTGGGATGTCATTTAGGGTAAGCAACTGCAGAGAGCATGGTCTCCAGTGAAGTCAGACTTGGTGGTCAGGGCTGTGTCCAGGGAGTCTTGAAAACCTCCAAGGATGGACATTCCATGAACTGCCTGGGCAACTTGGTCCAATGTCTGTCTGTCCTCACGGTCAGTGTTCTTCCTGGTCCAGACCAGAATCTTCCCTGTTTCAGGTTATGATCATGTCTTTTGTCTTTGTGACGTGCACCTCTGTAAACAGCCCAGCTCTGTCTTTTCAGGAAGCTCCTCTTAGGTTCTGGAAGGCCGCTGGTACATTCTTTTTAAGCTGTCTCTTCACCAGGCTAAACAAGAGCCCCTTTCCTCAGCTTCTCCTCACGGCTCATGTGATCTATCCCCCTGACCATCTTAGTGTCTCTGCTGAGTTCATGACAGTTTCCAAGTATCTTTCTTGTGCAGGAGTGCTGGGGTGCCAGATGCACTATTCTGGATGCGATCTAATGAGTGCGGCTCTAATGAGTCTGCCTATTGCCCGCTGTCCTGTTGGTACAACCCCAAGTGCTGTTAGCTGTCCGTGCCGTCAGGACTCACTGCTGAATCAAGTCGGACCTACTGCTCACCATGGTCTGCAGATCCTCTTCAGCAGAGTTGCTACCCAGTCAGTCAGTGTCCTCTGTCTGTCACCATTGTAGAGGGTTAGTGTGTCCCATGTTTCCTTCTGTCAGGACAGATCAGGTCATTTCTTTCTGGCCTACTCCTCCAACACCAGAGCATTGCTGTCTAGCTCCCTTGAAATGGCAGTCTGTCCCTTGAACAAATTGACTTCATCCCTCCAGTTTTGGGTCATCCAGAAACTTGTTGAGGTCCATCCTGTGTACTTCTCAGGTCATTGGTAAAGCTACTGGGGAGGAGAGGTCTCAGAGCAGACTTCCAAAGAGTTCTGGGTTTAGCTGGACTTTGGGCAGAGTATGGACCATTCCCCAGTACCCTTTGGGACCACTAATCCAGACAGTTTTTCATCCCGTCTTGTACACCATCCAGACCATAAATGCCTACGTTGGATACAAGGATTTCTGAGGACTGGAAGGGTCAGAGATACTCTTTCTCCAGGCCTTCAGACCAAAGTGACACTGGTAACTCAGGGGGTCAAAAGTTCATCTCAGGTAGTTGTAAATGTCTCCACAGAAGCCATTTGCAGTGAGTCAGTCTCCTGAATCAAAAGCAGGAGATACTTTCAATGTAGAATTTCTTTGAGCTGACTGAAACTGGTTTTGTTTTCAGTTCCCTGGCAGCCCACAGAACTTGTACCAGCCTCCTGGATACACAACATAAGACTTGGTTTGGAGTGGATCACCATAGTTCTTTGTTCACTTATGAAACAAAAAAAGGCCCAAACAATAGGCCTCAAACCAAAGTTGACTTCTGAGTGAATTCCCCGACCAGCAACCAGCATCTTATCAGTATCATGAAGCAAACAGCATCTTATCAGCATGAAATGCAACCCTGGGAACAATCCCTGAAAACTATAAGTAAACAAGAAGTAACTATAAATCCCAAATGTAAAATAAAACTGAAACTCCTAAGACATGCCCGGATCCTGGCCAGATCCGGACAGACCTGAGTGAGGCACGTCAATCTATCAGATATCTCCCGTGCATTTTGTTTAGACTTGCACAAGAAGGCATCATTTTATGCACTAAGAGCAAACTTAGTATGGGGGTTAGAGTAGGAATCCACTGTAAACTGTATGTAAGATCTTGTATTTGAGCTCTTTCTCCAAGAGTCACTTCACAGTCAATGGAGAAAAAATAGGGATTTCTCACTTGTTTTTACTGTAGTTTATTTAAACATGTATTTTAGGCTGATCAAAAATGTATTGTAGTGAAAGGGAAAACACGTCAGTGAAGTGGCTTTAGCCTTTTGATTAGGTCAGAAACAGGGAGAAGGCGGCATGAAGATGGTGACAAACGCAGAGGTGTGTGGGAAGTAAAGGCAAGCAGGAGAGTTAGAGAAGAGGGAAGTTTTATTCCCTGGAAAGGGTTTGGTTTTCAAGGAAAATCAAAGCCCAACAGAGAAAAGAAAAACATGCTGTGTTCAAAATTGTTCTGTTTTTAAGACTGTCTTTCCATCCACGGTTGACCTTTGCCAGGTAGAACAGAAAAATTATAAACAGATTCCTCCTCAGTCAGTGACAACTTCGTTGCTAAAACCAGTTTGATAAAACATTCTCGCTGTCAGAGGGAAAAATAAGAATTAAAAAGCAAAACAGGAGAGGAAACAAGAGGAAAAATCTAAGGGTTCCCTTTTTTCAGGAGCCTCAACTTTACCTTCTCATCCCTGACTGTTACATCCCTGGCCAGCTCTTCTTTGTAAAGATGAAGTCCCACAGGGCACTTCACCTCACGGGTTTCTCAGTCACCCTTATCAGGCAGATGTTCCCAATGCGCTCCAAAACCCGCCTGCATGGCTTGCACCTCACTATATTGCTTTTAATGCTTGCATGCAGCTGGTTCATCTTGACTGGGGCGTCTCTCACAAGAGAACAGTACGAGGAGTTGCAGGGCACTGCCAATACCCCTCCTGGAGGAACTGTGGTTTCTTGGGGGTCTGGTACTGATAAAGCCGTAGGTCTGGACCCAGAGGGGAAGCAGCCCTTTGGGAGGGAGCTGCAGGAACGCATTTAGCTCTGCCTGGGGATGGACAATGAGTCATCTGGGAGCTGAGGGGTCAATATGAGAGGGGAGAACATCATGGACACCACTGCGGTGGGTGGATAACTGCTACAGATCTCCTGATCAGGAAGAGGAAGTAGATGGGGCCTTCTTCAGACACCTCCTCTCTGCTGACATCCCACCTGATCCGTACAGCAGTCGAGTATCATTGCCAGCCCTTCCCACCCTGGGAGCTTGGGAGGTATTGTACAGTAGTCATGCTCTTGGCATTGCTCATCCCCATAGAATACTACCCCAGGAAGAGTCCTGAGCAATGTGTGAGGGACAGGATCTCCCATCCCAGGGGCTGGAGGTCAGCAATTTGCCCTTTCTCTTAACATAACACATCCATGTTGACACAGAATCTCTTCTGTACAATGGCATTTGTCTACCGGTCATGATTTTCTCTAGTTTTCTGCTCTAACCAGCCCCTGGGGAGCTTTTGTCAATGGTGTCCTCAGTGGGAGCCATTAACAGTGCAGGAAACTTTGGAGTTTGAATAAAACTTTGAATTCTTCAAAGGTTTCTTCAGCTTCTCTGTTCCTGTTTTCCATGGAGTTGGCACCAAACCCTCGTGAGGGGTCATTAAGCTGCCTTGGGCTGTTGCTGTGGTGCTGAGCTGGGCCGGGCTCCTGGGCCAGAGGGAGCTCCTGGCAAGTGGGCAGCGCTGCAGAGAGACAGCTCTGCCCAGGAGCAGCTCCTCTGCAAAGCGCAGCAGGGCTGGGGGCACTGCCTGCAGGCACCCAGGGTAGAGCAGCGAGGCACACACAGCTTCAAGGCAGCCTGGGCTGGGAGGCTGCTGAGAGCTCCGAGGAGGAGAAAGCATCAGGGCCCTGGCCACAGTAAGTCTGGGGGTGCAGGGCAATGCAGCTGCAGCTTGGGGAAGGATCTGGGGAAGGCGGCAGAGCGGCCAGGAATCTGCCTCCTGCCTGGAGGAGGAGGAGGAGGAGGAGGAGGAGGAGGATCTGCTCCCGAGCAGGGCTTCCCTGGTGCCCCCTGTGAGGGCCAGGGCATGAGGGCTGCCTTCTGGCGGGGCCGGCTGCAGGGGTGTGCAGCCGGGTGTGCAGGCAGGGGTGCCCAGGGCTGTCCTTCCCAGCAGGGTCCCTGCACCCCAGGGGGCTGTGTGCTGGGGCAGGGACTCTGCTGCCTGCCAGGGTCAGCACTCAGCCTGCCCGGGGAGCTCCCCACGGCGCTGTGGGGAGAAGCTGTGGGGGGAAGGAGAGACCCCCGCCAGGGCAGGCTCCTTCTGCTCTCCAGAGGCTGCTGCTGCACGGATCAGGGATGCTCACAGCTGCAGATCACTCTGAGGACTTTTGCAGAGGTTCCTTCTGAAGAAGGATATCAAGGCTGCTTTTACTTGAAATGGAAGGAACCTTTCTTTGAGATTTATTTTCTTGGTTGGCCAGGTGGGCATTGCTAGATTTTTTTCTCCACTTTAGTGGAATAACTCAGATATCAGTTGTCTTTAGCATTCTCAGTCGCTCCTGAACCCCTTCACCTAGAGAGATGTCCCTGGGCAGTGTCCTGCTGCCAGGAGGGGTCCGCAGGGCAGAGCTGAGCACAGGGTGGGTGGGATGGGGGCTGGCAGTACTGACAGACAGGAGATAAGGGACAGAGAAGCGGCTCCAGGCAGGGACAGCTCCAGGTACCAGAGTTATGGACATGAAGGGAGAGGGAGTTGCTGCCAGGAACGCTGTGGGAGGGGGGATTCTGACACCTCCCTGCCATTCAAGTGCAGATGCCTTCCATGGAACAACCCCCTGATCTCCCCCCTGTCCAACACAGCCTCTGCCCTCAAGGTCATGGGGCACCTTCCCAGCGGCCTCACCCTTGAAGAGGAGGAAACTACCCAATACCAAATGCCTGTCCCTTTCTGCCTCCAAGAACACAAGCAGTGTGGTATTTCTCCATTTTCCCCCTCCTGTATCTGCTCCCCTTACTGTCATCCCTGGACTTGCTGGGATGGGGGGTGGTGGGGTTAAGCTACAGTTTTGAGCCCAACCCTGTGGGTCCTGCCGTGCAGATGTGTCCATGGGAGTAAAGTTTCCTCACAATCTGTGTGCTCAGGGCAAAACAAAGGACACAATTCTCTCTTCAGGACACCTCCATTTTAGGACACTCAACTCTTCCTGTGATGGGCTCGTGCTGGGCTGCAAGTTTCTCTCCAGGTGGGCACAGCTTTCCTGGGGCATCTCTGTGTTATCCAGCAGCCCCAGGGAGGAAACACCTCAGTGCTAAGGCCATGGAAATGCTGCTGGGCGTCTGCACACAGGCAGCTGCAATGAGCCCTCAGTGTCCCTGGCTGGGAGGGGAGAGCAGAGATCCTCCTCAGGTGCGATGAGAGGGGCTGAGGGCTTTGGAGAGCTGGGCTTGGAGACTGGATTCCTCTAGTCCCAGCAGTGCCCTGTTTCCATCATCCAGCTCAAAGCGGTGCCAGCACAGGTCAGATGAGACCAGGGCTGATGGATAGAGCAACTCTCCTCACTCTGAATTTTAGGACAGCCCCTTGGTCTCTCAAGAAACACAATGTTTCAGTAGGAGTTCAGCAGAAATACCATAAATTTCTGCCTTAAAACCACTCCTCATGTATAGTGGTGCAACAAAAACAGTTTAAAAAACCCAATATCCCCACAGCTATGCCTTGCAGTAAGGTGAATTGGGAGCAGAATGTTGAACATGAGTGGATTTAATCTGTGATCACACATGTTCCGATTTATCTATGGCTGTCTGGCAGGACTGACTCGTCCAGAGCTCACAGCAGAACTGGAGGACTTGGTTAAAAGGGAGAGTCAGTCACTGAGAGATATGAAGTAGGTTTTATCTCAGATAAGTCTACACTAACATTTCAATGTCTTTTCCTCCATGGACAGTGCCCAATGACCAGTGGAAGCAATTTTTCAACAGTAGCTCCATCACCCAGTTCCTCCTCCTGGCATTTGCAGACAGACGGGAGCTGCAGCTCCTGCACTTCTGGCTCTTCCTGGGCATCTACCTGGCTGCCCTCCTGGGAAACGGCCTCATCATCACCGCCATCGCCTGCGACCACCACCTCCACACCCCCATGTACTTCTTCCTCCTCAACCTCTCCCTCCTCGACCTGGGATCCATCTCCACCACTCTCCCCAAAGCCATGGTAAATTCCCTCTGGGACACCAGGGACATCTCTTACTTGGGATGTGCTGCACAGCTCTTTTTCTTTGTCTTCTTGATAACAGTAGAGTTTTCTCTTCTCACTATCATGGCCTATGACCGCTATGTTGCCATCTGCCAACCCCTGCACTACGGGACCCTCCTGGGCAGCAGAGCTTGTGTCCACATGGCAGCAGCTGCCTGGGGACTGCATTGCTTTATTCTCTCCTACACACTGCCAACACATTTTCCCTACCCCTCTGCGGAGGCAATGCTGTGGACCAGTTCTTCTGTGAAATCCCCCATATCCTCAAGCTCTCCTGCTCAGGATCCCACCTCAGGGAAGTTGTGATTATTGTGCTTAGTGTCTGTTTAGCTTTTGGGTGTTTTGTTTTCATTCTTTTCTCCTATGTGCAGATCTTCAGGGCCGTGCTGAGGATCCCCTCTGAGCAGGGACGGCACAAAGCCTTTTCCACGTGCCTCCCTCACCTGGCCGTGGTCTCCCTCTTTATCAGCACTTCATTTTTTGCCTACCTGAAGCCCCTCTCCATCTCTTCCCCATCCCTGGACCTGGTGGTGTCGTTTCTGTACTCGGTGGTGTCTCCAGCAATGAATCCCCTCATCTACAGCATGAGGAACCAGGAAATCAAGGATGCCCTGAGGAAACTGGTAACAGGATGAATTTCAGAAACAATAAAATATGTGTCTTCTGTAGATAACTCTAAATGTAACTGATTACATACAGGATCTCAGTCTGTAGTTTCTAGTTGGGTCTTTTGGGATTGATTTTTTTTGTTTTCTTTGTTTTACTTCACATTATGTTCTCTGCTAAAAAGTGTGTCATTATTTTTTCCTGTTCTCATTAAGTATCTATCAATCTTTTGTGTGAACCAGAGTCTGTGTAAATGAGGATCCATGCTCTCATTGTGGTTAAACAAAATAAAGGACACTGTAGAGACATGCTTTGAGATCCTTCCTCCAAGTCGTTCTCTGGACCTGCCAGGTCAGCCCTTGTATTGGTCTAAGATGTGAGTGGTTTTGTGCTGTGGTCAGCGTCCCACGGTGTGGAAGTCCTTTAACTGCAGGTAGGGACAGGCAGTGGGCACTTCTGTGACAGAGCTGGCCTTCATGACAGCATTTCCATCAGACAAGGGGATCTTCTCTGGGCAGTGCATGAAGGCTTAGGTCTTCTTCCAGAGTTGCTTTCAAGACCATGCCCAGGAAATAACCCAGGAGAGAAATCACCAGTGAGGAGTGGAAGCGTGTGTCTGTGTGTGCAGGGTAGGGGCACACAGCAGTGTTCTTGTACAGCCAGGCTCCTGTGAGAGACCTGAAGGAACAGCAAAGTGGGGACTAACCTGTGCCCATGTGCGCTGGGCACCCTGGGGAAGTTGCCCCAGGACAATTGTCACAGATCATACAATAACAACCACCATTTACAGCACAGGTCTCTCACTGCAGAACAGAGAGGTTGTTTATCCTTCCACAGAGTGACACCAAATGATTATGTCAGAAGTTCAACTTTGCATTTTACAAACCATAAACCTGCACATCATGTGTGTGTGGTGAAATAAATCTGAGTGAGCACAAAATCCATCAGCTATTCCTGGGGGTGCCATGAAGGCCTGTGACACTGACTGTAAATTGAAGTCACTTCATGTAGAGAGTCACATCCCCTGGGGAACCCCCTGAATGCAGGACTGGGTTGTGCTTCCCTGAACCACGGTCCCTGTGTCCATTCCTCGTGCCTCGGGGCATCTCCCACGGGTGCAGAGCAGGGCAAGCACCGCAGGGCTGAGGTGCCTCCCAGCCTCTGGGGGTGGCAGCAGGAGTTCAGAGAGACACTATGGCTCCTGCAGTGCACTGCCTCTGCGTGTGCAAGGGAAGGACTCGTGTCTCTGAACAGCCCTGTGTGTAGGTGTATTGAACTAAAAGAGAACAGATTCAGACTAGATATAAGGCAGAAAGTTTTTACAATGAGATTGGTGAAACCCTGGAACACATTGTCCAGAATGATGATAGATGCCCCATGCCTGGAATAATTCGAGGTCAGGTTGGACAGGGCTCTGATGAACCAGCTCTAGTTGAAGATGTCCCTGCTCATTGCAGGGGGATTGGACCAGGTGACCTCTAAAGGTCCCCTCGAACCCAAACCATTCTGATTCTGATCCTATGAACTCTCTAAAAGGAAATGTCTTCCTCTCGACCTTTCCCATCCCACAAACGTGCTCAATATCACACCCTACTAAAACAATGTTTGCGGCATTGGACACCATAGGCCTGCCCAAGGCCTCCCTACTGAGATAAAACAGAAGCACAAAGCATTCATCCCTGCAGGTGGAACATTATTGTGCACCCTGAGTGCAGGCCTTGTCTTTCCTGAGAGCTTTCCTCAGGTCCTCCCTGACCTCCCTGTTCTGCAGGCTGTAGACGAGGGGATTGACCAGGGGCGTGAGGACAGTGGCAGAAGAGGGAGAGCACTTTGTTGAGCTGCCTCAGCGGGGCTGTTCTGGGCAGCAGGTAGACAGTGAGGAGGGTGCAGGAGAAAAGAGAGATGACAATGAGGGGAGAGGAGTGGGAAGAGAAGGTCTTCTGCTGCCCATGCTGGATGGGATCCTCAGGATGGCAGCTATGATGCACACATGGGACGCAAAAGCAAACAGGAAGGGGAAGACAACGCTCAGGAAAGACAAGATGAAGGATGTGAGTGTGACCACGCTGGTGCCACTGCAGGCAATCTCCAGCAGAGAGGTCACAGAACAAGTGATCAGTTGCCCTGAGGCCACAGAACTTCATTTGGGATAAGAAGACTGGGACTGTTGCACACACCAACATAGCCAAGGTGCAACCACCAGCTGAAGGCAGACCTTCCAGGTCATGAAGCCTGCATAGAGCAGGGGGCACGTGCCCAGATACCAATCATAGGCCATCATGGCCCGCAGGTAACACTCGGCAGTTGCAAAGCAGCCAGAGCAGTGGAGCTGAGCCATACAGCTGTGAGCAGAAATGGTCCCGTCCCCATTCAGCAAGCTGGCCAGCAGCCGGGGCAGGAGGGTGGAGCTGTAGCAGGTCTCCAAGGAGGGCAGATTGCCCCAGAAGAAGTACGTGGGGGTGTGCAGATGCTGCTCTGACACCACCAAAACAGCGATGAGGATGTGCCCAATCACAGTCATGATGAGTGACAGGAGGAAGAGTGGAGTCTGGAGTGAGGGCACATTCCCCATTGCCCTCAGCAGGAACTTCGTGGGTGATGTCTGATTCTCCTCTTCCCATTTTTCCATACAGCTTTGTTTCTCTTTCTTCCCCGACTTGCCAGGAAGGAGGCCTGTGACAGAACAACTGCATTTCCACACTAAGTAAAAGAACTGTGATGGACATTACTGATTAAAAAGGTTACAAAAAAAAAAAAAAAACAAACAAATCTCATCTATTTTCCTTTGTTCATAGTCTATTTTTCTCTCTCCTTAAACTAAATTAAGGGACCTGGGTTCTGCAAGACAACAGACCCACTTGTCCCAAGAGCAGTCCCTCTGACCACAGGGCTGACTTGCCCCATGGAGCTGCCTCTTCCTCATGCTGGAACGCAAACATCATGTGCATTTGCTCACATTTTGAGATCCTGCTTTCCTGTGCTCGGGGGATTCTCAACATGACCAGAATAGCTGTTTAGAACTGAGATCCTCTGTGCTCTTCCAAGGAAAACCAGTGCCATGATATGAAATAAATTGTTTCTGTGAAAAGATCAAGGCAGATGTCCTTTCTCAAACTGGGAGAAGGCTGAGCACAGTGCTGGGTGAGTGGTCTCAGCTCTCAGAAATGCTGCCCTTCTGAGGAGAGCATTCCTGCCCTGAGCAGGCCAATTTCTTGCATTGACAAGGAGCAGGTCAGGAGCTTCCAGCTCAGACAAAGGGAGTGTTCAATGGGATCATGACAAAGGATGCTTGATACCACACTGTGTGTGAGACAGTAAAAGAAAAGGTGAGAAACAAAGAGAAAAAAAAAGAAATTAAAGAAAATTATAAATGTGTATCAACCAGAAATCTCATGAGAGACTTTGTGCAGGGAGGAAGGAAAATGCCAGTGAGGACCACTCACTCCCCATGCTCACCTCCTCGGCACAGGGTCCCCAGGGATTTGGGGCTGCCCCCCTGTACATCCAGCCCAGCAGCAGGACCTGGCACAGCCAGCTGTGCTCGCAGGGCTCCCTGCTCAGCACTGCCGGGCACTGGGAGGGGTGTCCCGGGGGTGCCTGGGGCTGAGGTGGGAGAGTAGCAGGCTCAGGGCCATGGGCGATGCCCGGGACATGCCTGAGGGCACAGCCAGGGAAAGTGCCTGCCTGAGAAGCAGCCTCACCAGCTGTGCTCCTTGAAATACATGGTGCTCTCAGTGTTGTCAAACCCACCTCCCAGCAGAGAATGTTTGTCTTCTGGAAGAGAGGAAGACAAACAGCTTTATCAGAGCTGACAAGGATGAGTAAAGCCCCCAGCCCTCCCCACTGGATGAGAGAGAGTCCATGTCAGAAAGCTGAGGGTCTGAGCTTGTGGAATGGTGAGGAAGGGAGAGAAAAAGGAGAAAGCTGAGAAAGGACAGAGCCCTGTGGAGGAGAAGGGCTCAGGTGATATGGACCCACAGACCCTGGTCTGACTTTTCCCCCATCCCAGCTGAGGTGGGTGAGTGCCAGGGCTGGCTCCAACACAGCCCAGCCCAGCTGGAACTCAGCACCACCAGCCCCTCCCCAGCATCTCTGCTGGAAGTTACTGGGTCTCAGGGTATCTGGGGAAGGAGGGAGATGGGTTGGGGACCTGTGCAGCACAAGACAGGGCTGAGACTCAGCTCTCACTCAGACACTTTCCCTGCACAAATACCCACAGCAAAATCAGCAGTTCCCTGACTCGGGACATCCAGCACCCATCTGCAATGCTCAGCATGAAGGGTTGGCCCCTGTGTTGATGGTGCCTGGGAACAAAGACCTGGGGCCTCACTCTCTGCCTCTACCCCACCACATCTTCCCTTCCGTGATCTCTCTGCAAACCCTGACTCAGATCTAATGCCCTGCTCTGCCCTTGCCTTTTTCTCACCACATCTTGAGATTGACATGCCAGCAGCAAAATATGTCCCCTGTTCTGCACTGTGACCTGGAGCTTATAGCACCAATAATTCCTTCAGAGACCCAGGCACAGCTCAGCTCTCCCCAGGCACTGCAGGGAGGAAGCATTGCTAAGCTAGTTCTCAAATCAGGCTGCAACTTCTGAACTGCTGGAAAGGCTGGAATCTGTTGTGGCAAGGCCTGCCTTTCCTGACAACCCTGAGTACTTTCAACTCCAGGTGAGGCTTCTCTAGAAAGTAGACTCAGGCAAGGAAATCATCAGGATTCAGCAAAACTCATGACAGAACCCATAAGAGTTACCCAGAGTATAATCCCATCACCTCCTTGAATTAGACACTAAAAATCTCCACACACTGGGCTAGTTTTTCAAAACCAGACTTTTAAAGTAACAATACAGTCTAAATACCTCAGTGCTGAGAGACAAGTTTCAAAGAGAAACAAAAAATATTTGAAGCTGTATCATCTGGATTTACAAATTCTTTATCAGCAGAAAGGAAGTCCCATAGCCTACGGGATGTTTCATTAGCTGGTCCTAGGGAAATTTGTTTCTTGGGCCTCTTGGCTCCAGCCTGCTGCATTCACATTGCTGGCAAGGGTATAATTTCCAGTTAAGGCATCATATTTTTGCCCATCCTGCCTGGAGATACAGAACAGCTCTTTCACACATCACGCAGCATCTGAATGAAGATGGAGGTAGTGTGAATTTAAATGCTTTGGGCTCAGATGAAATCTCAAAATGTGATCTTGCATGAAAACACCTTTTTCAACTAGGCATAAGTTACACAACTGTGAGTCCAGATCTAGTTTGCAGAGTTTCTCACCTCTCTCGATAAGGAGGGTATGGTGCTGGGAAGAGGGGAGCACATTTTGGTTTGCTAAATCCCTGATGAGTGTCCAACCTTTCCTTCCCTTGGCCTCTGCCATCTCATTCCCTGAGATGTAAACACCATGAGGCTTCTGTCAAGAATCCTTCAGATGTTAGCATGATTTCCCTAAGAGTAGCAGTACCTGAAAGAAAGAAAGAAACAAAGCAAAGTGAATTAATTAAGTGTAAATTACTGCAATGTAGCACTCTGCTTGCTTTGTAGACATGCTGGGCAATGTCAATTCAATCAGTATTTGCAATGTAAGCGATCCTCAAGTAGCCCTTCCAAAGCAGTTCACATGAAGGCTGCTCTTGTAAAAGTCTCCTTTTGTGTCCCCAGGAGGCATGGGCACTGCTGATTTCCCTCTCCAGAGAGTGGCAGAGGCTGGATCCCCTTCTCAGGACAGACTCCTTGCCAGGAACACACAGGCATGGGGGTAGCTCACCTGGTTTTCACTGGCAATTCACTCAATATCTCTTTTGGTGCACTTGCTGTTTTTCTTTGACAAGTCTTAAAAACACTGAATAATCAGAAAAAAAAAAAAAAAAAAAAAAAAAAAAAAAAAAAAGAACTAATAGAAGTTAATCATCAAGACAGGGAGGCTGGAACCAGATGACCTGCAAAGGTCCCTTCCAATCCAAACCATTCTGTGATTTTATGACAAGCACCAACCTAAACTGTTGCCTGTCCCATAGAGGAGCTCCATAAATGTGAGGCACATTAAACAGGCCATGCCTCACTCCCCATTTTCCCAGTCAGTCACAGAATCATAGAATCATTTAGGTTGGAACATATTCTTAAGGTCATCAAATCCAGCCATTAAACTAACACTGCCAAGCCCACCACTAAACGCTGGCCCTATGTGCCATATCTACATGTCTTTTAAGCACCTCCAACAATGGTGACACAACCACTTTCCTGGGCAGCCTTTTCCAATGCTTTATAACCCTTCCAGTAAAGAAATGTTTCCTCGTATTCAATCTAAACCTCCCCTGGCGCAACTTGAAGTCATTTCCTCCTGTCCTTTCACTTGTTACATAAGAAAAGAAACTGGCCCAGACCTCACTGCAACCTCCTTTCAGGTAGTTGTACAGACCGATAAGGGTGCTCCTGAGCTTGCATTTCTCTACTCTAAACACCCCAATTCTCACAGTTGCTCCTGATAAGACCTGTGCTCTAGACCCTTCACCAGATTCATTATGCTTCTTTGGTCACACTGCAGCACCTCAATGTCTTTCTTGTAATGAGGGGCCCAAAACTGATCCCAGTATTCAAGGTGCAGCCTCACAGTGCCGAGTACAGAGGGATGATCACTGCCCTAATCCTGCTGGCCACAGCATTTCTGATACAAGGCAGGGTGCTATTGGCTTTCTTGACCACCTGGGCACTCTGTTCGCTCATTTTCAACCAGCTGTTGACCAACACACCCAGGTTCTTTTCTGCTGTGCAGCTTTCCAGCCACTCTTCCGCCAGCCTGTAGATTTGCATCGGGTTGTTGTGCCCGAAGTGCTGGCCCCGACACTGAGTCTTCTTGAACATCATACAATCGGCCTTTGTCCATCACTCCAGCCTGTCCAGACCCCTCTGTAGAGCCTTCCTAGCCTCCAGCACATCAACACTCCAGAACAACTTGGTGTTGCATGCAAACTTACTGATGGTGGACTTAATCCCCTCATCCAGATCACTGATAAAGATATTAATGAGAACTGGCCCCAATACTGATCCCTGGGAAACAGCACTTGTGACCGGCCACCATCTGGATTGAACGCCATTCACCACCACTCGTTGGTCCTGGCCAGATGCCCAAGTAAGGACATTACATTGTGGATGGCTGGTTTGATGGAGGGGTTCAGAAGTTCATGGTGAATGAATTTTTCTCTGCAGGCAGATCAGTAACACATGGAATACTGCAAGTGTTCACCCTGGAATCTGTCCCGGCAAACATCTTTACCAAGGACATGGAAGAACTGAAAGAGTGCACTTTCACTAAGTTTGAAGATGCCACTGAATTGTGGAAGTAAGGGCCAATACACTGGAGGGCAGAGTTGCCATCCAGGGAGATCTAGAGAGGCTGAGATGTTGTGGATTAATCACATAGACTGCTTAGGCTCACACAGCCACTCACTCACTCCTCCCCAGTGGGATGGGGGAGAAAATCGGAAGGGTGAAAGTGAGAAAAATAATGGGTTGAGGTAAAGACAGTTTAATACATAAAACAAAGCTGTGTGCAAGTGACAAACACAATAAAGAAATTCATTCACTACTTCTCACAGGCATGCAGGTGTTCAGGCATCTCCAGGAAAGCAGGGCTTCATCATACACAGTGGTTATTTGGGAAGACCAGCGCTGTCACTACAAACATCTCCCCTTCCTGCTTCCCTGTAGTTTTGATTGCTGAGCACAATGTCATAGAATATGGACTGTCCCTTTGGTCAGCTGAGGTCAGGTGTCCCAGTTGTGTCCGCTCCCAGCTTCTTGTACACCCCCAGCCTGCTTGTTGGCACGGCAAGTTCCCCCCATTATGATGCCAGTGAGAGCAATCAGTTCATTGTCCCCCCCATAGCCCCAGCAAGACATAATCTCATAATATACAATTTGCAGGCTCCCCCAGTATCCAACACTTTCCCAGCCCCAGCTGTCCCATGTGGGGATTCACAGACAGCCCTTCTCTGGGGTCTGCCAGGGTCTGGGCCAGGAGAGAGGCTGGGAAGGGATGGCTGGTCCCCCCATACAGGCACTGAGACCAGCAGGAGGATGGAGATGGTTTAGCAGCAACGCTCACCCATAAACCTGGGTGAGCAGCCAGTGCTGGAAATGACCAGCGAGATAGGCTGGGGGGTGCTGCAGAGCTCTGGGCACTCACCCCACAGCCCCAGCCCCTCGGAAGGTCACAGCAGCTCCTGGGGCACAGAGGGCTCTCAGCCTCCCCATCAGCCCCAGGGCTGGGGCCAGCCATGGCATGAGCAGACACAGGCCAGCGTCTCCCTCTCTCTGCTGCTCTTCTCTCCAAGATTGCCCAGTGCTGGCAGCCCCTCTGTGCCCGTCCCTCTCCCCAGCACAAGACTCCTGCACTGGGGGCTCCCCAGGCAGCTCCTGCTGTGCCAGCCAGAGAAAAGCTGCCCAAACTGGTGCCTCCAGAAATAGGTCTGCTCTTGTCGTGGGATGTCACCTCAGGCACGGCCCTGAGCTGGCGGTGCTGCTCTGCAGGGCAGTGGTGGCTGAAAACCACGGGGAGATGGTCCCAGGGAGATCCCCATGGATCAGCCATCATTGCCATTGCACTGGGCACCCCCACGTGAAGGGGCAGCACAGGCCTATTCCCTAACACATCCCCCCATGCCCTCCTGCCCTGAACCCCTGGAGAACCCAAGCACAGCAGCACACTCAGAGGGGCAATTTCCTTCAGCCTGTTCCTGACCTCAGCTTTGGAAGAAGAAACCAACCTCCAGAATCAGCACTAAGAAAATCCCTTTTATTATGGTTATGTTGCACAGGAGGCCAGCTGTACTGTCCTACCAGACACACGCACAAAGGTCTCTGGGTCAGAGAGAGCTGGTTCATGTCTGAGGAAGAAGAGTTACTGCAGATATTTCTAGAAAAAAAAAGATTTAGACAAATAAAATGATCAATGTACGGTAGGTTTCAGAGATGAATTTGAAACACTTCTGAAAAAAACAAAGGCACTTTATTGCCTCTGAGAGGAAGCTAACTGAATCAGCTTCTTCAGTGCATCCTTGATCTCCTGGTTCCTCATGCTGTAGATGAGGGGGTTCACTGCTGAAGGCACCACTGAGTACAGAAATGACACCACCAGGTCCAGAGATGGGGAGGAGATGGAGGGGGGCTTCAGGTAGGCAAAGATGGCAGTGCTGACAAACAGGGAGACCACGGCCAGGTGAGGGAGGCACGTGGCAAAGGCTTTGTGCTGTCCCTGCTCAGAGGGGATCCTCAGCACAGCCCGGAATATCTGTACATAGGACAGCACGATGAAAGAAAACAGCCAAATACTAAACAGGCACTAACCATGATAAGTCCAACTTCCCTGAGGTAGGAATCTGAGCAGGAGAGCTTGAGGATATGGGGGATTTCACAGAAGAATTGGTCCACAGCAATTCCCTGGCAGATTGGTAGGGAAAATGTGTTGGCAGTGTGAAGGAGAGAATTGAACAGCCCAGTGCCCCAGGCAGCTGCTGCCATGTGGACACAAGCTCTGCTGCCCAGGAGGGTCCCGTAGTGCAGGGGTTGGCAGATGGCAACGTAACGGTCATAGGCCATGATGGTGAGAAGAGAAAACTCTGATGTTAACAAAAATAGAAACAGAAATACTTGTGCAGCACATCCCAAGTAAGAGATATCCCTGGTGTCTGTTAGTAAATTTAACATGGCTTTGGGGAAGTGGTGGAGATGGAGCCCAGGTCGAGGAGGGAGAGGTTGAGGAGGAAGAAGTACATGGGGGTGTGGAGGTGGTGGTCGCAGGTGATGGCGGTGATGATGAGGCCGTTCCCAGGAGGGCAGCCAGGTAGATGCCCAGGAAGAGCCAGAAGTACAAGAGCTGCAGCTCCCGCGTGTCTGCAAATGCCAGGAGGAGGAATGGGTGATGGATCTGTTATTTAACATTTGCTTTGTCTGGACATATGAGCCTGTTCAAGGAGGAAAGATGACAACACATTAGGGTATATTTCTCTCATAAATATCAACACCCTCTGTCCTTATCCATCCCTGTCACTACATGGCACCCCCTTTTTTGAGATCCTTCAGCTCTGTAGCTGGAGCTGTGGTAGGTACTGGACAAGTATTTCATGTGGGGAAGGGTTTTTGCATGCTGTCTGCCAAGGAGTCAGCTCTTTGTGTGACTGTCAAAAAAACCTGCCCTATCCAAGAAGGGCTTGTCAGCATTTGCTCTACCAGTGGTGAGGAATGGGGAAAGCAGAAGACAGGCTGAGAGGGTTTTCTGCTGCACTCAGGGAGATCAGAGTGAGTCGAGTGAGGCAAGAGGATTTTCTGTGCCTTAGTGCAGAGTGAGGGCAGCTGGTCTGTCTTTCTGTCTTGTTCCCAGCTGCCCTGAATTGCATCTTTCTGAGTTCAAGTGTGATTTACTCCCCTGTTACCCTGAAAAGCAACCAGACACTGCTGAGAGCAGAGGGATCCACTGCAGAGCAACAGATGACTCACCCTTTCTCCAAGTCTCAGCACCCCACTTTAGCCAATGACACCCACGGCTCACAGAGTCCCCTGGAAGCAGCAGACAGCTGCGATGGACACCCCAAGGAGAGAGCCAAGGGTCCGAACCATGGCAACTTCTTAAGGGAGAGCCAGCTCCTGGCCCAGCCTCACAGACTGCATTGCCCAGAGCTTCACAGCTTAGAGGAAAGCTGGGACACCTCATTGCTGGGGGCACATCTGCAGAGGAGGGCTCCAAGCTCTGTGCCTGACTCTGCAGCTGAAACCCCCCTTCCCAGAGAGCTTGTCAGCAACACCAAGGGCATCTGAGCAAGGCAAGGAGAGGGACAGACGGGCACTCAGGAAAGCCTTTCCCTTTGGCAGCTCTGCACAGCACCTCCCAGACAGCAGCAATGCAGGACAGTCGCCCTCAGGCCCTGCTCAGTGGGAACTGGGCCCCTGGCAGCAGAGATGCACTTCATCCCTTCTGCTGGGCTGCTGGGCCAGGAGGTGACTAACGGCCAGGAGCCACGGGCTAAGGGCTGTGCTGGGTGGCAGAGGAGACAAGAGGAGTGTTGCTCAGGGAAGGAGTCTGCCCTGCAGCAGGGTTTCCCTTAGCATTTCCCTCCCTCCCTGCCCACGTCTCCACTGCCCGAGCTGTCCAGGCTGGCAGTTCTGTCTTTGAGCCCATGTTTCCTCCCTGCCAGTGCTCACAGTCCCCACCCAGCCCCTGTGAGCACAGCTCTGCCTGCAGCCACTCGTGTGTACAGGGCTTAAAGCACAGCCCACCCAAACCTGATGAAAATGGAAAGGTGATGCTGGTGTGTTCTGTGGGCTACTGGGGCATGAAGGCACTTGCTGAGGTTCCTAGTGAACCTCACTGTTACAGCTTAAGAATTTCAGCCCCGCTCTCATCTGCACAGCTGATAGAGATAGAAAGATTGAGGCCACAGAAAAGTAGAAGCAGAGAGTCCAGAAAGAACAGACAGAAACAGAATATCTCTGAGATGAAAGTACTTGTGACAAGTTCCCTGGAAATGAGCTGGGAATAATCTGGAGCTATGAGCATCCCTGATCCACGCAGCAGCAGCCTCTGCAGAGCAGAAGGAGCCTGCCCTGGCGGGGGTCTCTCCTTCCCCCACAGCTTCTCCCCACAGCGCCATGGGGAGCTCCCCGGGCAGGCTGAGTGCTGACCCTGGCAGGCGGCAGAGTCCCTGCCCCAGCACACAGCCCCCTGGGGTGCAGGGACCCTGCTGGGAAGGACAGCCCTGGGCACCCCTGCCTGCACACCCGGCTGCACAGCCCTGCAGCCGGCCCCACCAGAAGGCAGCCCTCATGCCCTGGCCCTCGCAGGGGGCACCAGGGAAGCCCTGCTCGGGAGCAGATCCTCCTCCTCCTCCTCCTCGTCCTCCTCTAGGCAGGAGGCAGATTCCTGGCGGCTCTGCCGCCTTCCCCAGATCCCTCCCGAGCTGCAGCTGCATTGCCCTGCACCCCCAGACTTACTGTGGCCAGGGCCCTGACGCTTTCTCCTCCTCGGAGCTCTCAGCAGCCTCCCAGCCCAGGCTGCCTTGAAGCTGTGTGTGCCTCGCTGCTCTGCCCTGGGTGCCTGCAGGCAGTGCCCCCAGCCCT
Source organism: Tyto alba (assembly GCF_018691265.1). NCBI lineage: Eukaryota > Metazoa > Chordata > Aves > Strigiformes > Tytonidae > Tyto > Tyto alba. Next base: position 9,414,865 of record NW_024881277.1, on the reverse strand, counting down.
GCTGCGCTTTGCAGAGGAGCTGCTCCTGGGCAGAGCTGTCTCTCTGCAGTGCTGCCCACTTGCCAGGAGCTCCCTCCGGCCCAGGAGCCCGGCCCAGCTCAGCACCACAGCAACAGCCCAAGGTGCCACTTGCTGTGGCCCCTCTGGGCTCCCTCCAGCTGTCCCTGGGGCTCCAGGGAACCTGCTGTGACACAGCCTGATGCAATCACTGATAATCCCTCCTTCAGCTGGGATAGACACTAATTTCCAGCACTGCCATTTCTGCTTCTAAATTCCAATTTGGTTCCTATAATCAGTCTTTACTGTCCTGTCATTACATAGGACACCCAGGCTCTTATTGGGAGGCACCTGTAGCTGAGCTCCTTTTGTCATCTCAGGTCATGATAGAGATGGATATCATGAGTGAGCTGTTCAGACACAGTTAGAGATATCTGAGGGTCAGGAGGTGTTCCAAGAAATGTGCAGAAGACTGCAAGCTCCAATGGAGCAGTGCTGAGAGTCAGGACAGCATCTGGGTTCATCTTCTTGGAGTCTGAAGGGGAACATCTTTGGCCAACAGCAATGACAGCAGATTCCCACATTTAGTATAAGTGACTCTGCCACTGTCTGTTTTGTTCCGGGCAGTCTGTGCAAGGATTCCTCTGAGCAAATGGAGTATGTACATTTGGAGAGCTCAGTTTCTCTCTTGTCTTTTCCATCAGCTGAATTTACTTGATCCCCACAACAGTGGTCTCATGACACTCCAAATTGCTTCACCAATCTTAGGACATTTATGCTGTTTAATGACAAACAGGGG
>NW_024881277.1:9303306-9414056 GCF_018691265.1 Tyto alba | reverse complement strand
CTATGAATCCAGCAGGCACAGTCTGCCCTAGACACTGAAACCCTGCAAAAGGAGATACTGTCTCCCACCCAGATGGGCCCAGGGAAGGGGACAGGGTCCACGGACTTGAGCACGTTGTGTCCATCATCTCTGTAGCACCTGCAAAGAATCCCATTCCCAAACAGATCCCGATGACCACGCTGGTACCCGCTATTCCTGGGCTGTGGGACAAGGGAGCCGGCACTTACCCCTGCACAGCTGTACCCAGAGGAGCAGCCCCAGCACCTGAGGGGACAGCAGTCCTCTGTGCCCATCCTGAGCCTCCTGCCCTGCCAGCACATCCCTGCCGCCACCGCACTCCTGTCACAGGTCCTGGGGACTCACGGGGACAAAGATGAAGGGAGGGCAATATAGCTCTGCAGATGCCAGGCCAGCTACGGGAGGAGCCAATCAAAGCAGCAGCACCTTTTTAGACATTATCGGGAGTTATCTCCCCTCCGACACAGCCCAGCCCTCCAATGAACGTCTCCAGTGCCATGCATGACCATATATGAGGGATGGCTCTGCTGCAGGTGTCACATCACTGTGGTGGTGCGGCGTCACAGGACAGGGCTGGCTGTAGTGGGGGAAATGGGTTTTTCATGCCTTGAACCCTGCTGTGTGGGCCGGGAGCACTGAGCATCTCCTATACTCGGCACATCCAAGAGCCCAAGGTGTGAGTGCCCAGCCATCCCCATGCCACGGGAACCACGGGGCTGGGACGGCACCGGGGGTAGTGTCGGGGGGAAAGGAAAGAGCCCCTGCCCTTGCTTCATCCCCTCTGTGCTGGGAGCAGCAGCGGGGAAAGGGCCTTAGCCCAGGCCAGAGCCCATCCCAGGAGCGCTGGCTCACCCGTCCCTCCCTGGAGAGCCCCATGGAAGGTCCCTTCAAACGAGCTGGGCTGGGCCATGTCCCTGTCCTGGCAGCAGACAAGCAGCTCAGACGGATCCCTGACTCTCAGCATGTCACTGAGGGCCGTTATTCCCCGCGGGGGGCTCGGGAGCTGCAGCCTGCAGGTGCACAAACCACAGCCCACGTGGCCTCACAGAGCTCCTTGCACTCCCCCCCACAAGCGCCCAGTCAGGAAGTCTGTGGTTTCCTCCTGGAGCTGAGCCCAGGCACATCCCCGTGGTGCCCCTGAGCCACCCCCACCCCAACTGCTCCAGCCAGGGCTGCAGGGGCTGCTCCTTCTGACACAGAAATTCACTCAACACTTAGAATCCAGTAGAACTGCTGAGCAGGTATTCTTTATTAGCAGCGCTGGGCAGCACTGGGGATCGCTCCACCACGAGTGCTCCCACAGACAGGTACAATCACAGAGAATATGTGATGTGAGCTTGTACATATTCTGTGGATTTCTGAGAACAAATCTACATCTACATAAGATTTCCTAGAATTTATCTACATAGTCCGAGCATGTGTGATAAAATAAGGATTAGGGCCTTTTCCCCCTCTGGTGGTCATTCATAGTCTTCCTCACAGTGTCCGGTGATTGAACTTTGGGATTCCTTTGCCCACATATGGTCATGCAGTTAGCTCATCCATTCTTTGGCCCTGGGATGCTCCAAGAAGGTCAGTTTAAACTAATTCCCAGGTGATTATCTTGACAGTGGCGTCTTAGGCCCTTGTTATCAGGGGTACTCAGGAAACTTAAGGAACCATCTCAAGGCTACTTACTTTTCTAAGGGAGACGTTGCATATTTCAAAACATCTTGATATTAATTCTGCCTAGCAGTTGACTAAACTATGTGAGTGAAAGGAAGAAAATAATATGAGTAGAACATGCTGACCAACTAGGATTCTACCATAAACAACTTCTTTGCTCTAAACAAGAGAAATAGTTTTGGCCTTCTCTCACTTCCTCCTCAAACTTTCAGTCCTTGACCTGGGCTCCATCTCCACCACTGTTCCCAAATCTGTGGTCAATTCCCTGCAGGACACTAGGGCCATCTCCTGCCAAGGGTGTGTGGCTCAGCTCTTTTTCTTTTTTATGTCAGCTGAGAATTCTCACCATCATGGCCTACGACACTACGTTGCCATCTGCCAACCCTACACTACGGGACCCTCCTGGGCAGCAGAGCTTGTGTCCACATGGCAGCAGCTGCCTGGGGCGGTGGGTTTCTCTATGCTGTGCTGTACACAGCCAGTACATTGTCAATACGCTCCACCAAGGCAATGCTGTTGACCAGTTCTTCTGGGAAATCCCCCAAATCCTCAAGCTTGCCTGCTCAGACTCCTACCTCAGGGAAGTTCAGCTTATCGTGGTTAGTGTCTTTGTTGCATTTGGCTGCCTTGTTTTCATTGCACTGTGCTAGGCACAAAGCTTGAGGGCCGTGCTGAGATCCCCTCTGAGCAGGGATGGCACAAAGCCTTCTCCACATCCCTCCCTCACCTGGCCATAATCTCCCTGGTTCTCAGCACTGCCATGTTTGCCTCCCTCAAGCCCCCCTCCATCTCCTCCCCAACCCTGGTCCTGGTGCTGTCCGTTCTGTACTCGGTGGTGCCTCCTGCAGTAAACCCCCTCACCTACAGCATGAGGAACCAGCAGCTCAAGGATGCCCTATGGAAACTGCCCCAAGGGATGTAGTTTCACTGACAACAACCTGTCTCAAGTCACTTCACATTTCCCAGAGTTTATCTTAGGCCAGGAGTCTGCTATTTTCCCTGTAATAATCCTACATATAGATAATTTTCTGGACTTATACTACCTCTCTTGAGGATTTTTCCTGTTGTGTCTTACTCTTGCACCACACTGTGTCAGGTGTGACGTGTCCAATAGCAGCTCTTGAATAAAATGGGATCTCCTGGGTGCAGTGCCTGAAGGCTGAGTTCTCCTCCAAAGTGGCTGCCAATAAAATGTCTAAGGAATTGGTCTTTTAAAATTCTTTTCTCTTTATGTTCTCCCTGTATTTGGAGTTAAGCTCACAGTACCATTGGGTTCCACTGGACAAAAGTTCTGCTTTTAAAGGCTCTCTTCTTGGTGTAAGATGGTGCATGAGCTCCCCACTACCTCCTCAGGCTGCTTCATATATGCCAGGACTCATGGCATATAGCTGTCTTTATGGAAAATAATTTGGTCAGGAGAGGAGTAGGGGTCACCACATGCCCTGGGGTGGGAATGAATGGACACACACAGAGTGAAACACCCTCGAAGTTGACATCCCCCAAAAGCAAAGCACTAAATCAAGGTATATGCAAGCAAGGACTCTGCAGTGCCCTGGGGGTCAGTGTGAACGCAGTGGGCATGGGAAAGGGAGACTGGAGAGGTGCAGGAGCTGCCTGAGGAGGCCCAGGGCCAGGACTCTTGTGTTGTGCTGGGGAGCAGGGCTGGTGGGGGAAGGGAAGGGTGTAAATGCAGTTGAGGTTAGGGACAACCTACCAGATGAATGCAGCAGAGCTAGAGACTGACTGGCCTCTGTTTCCTCCTGCCCTTTTGGCCAGCATCAGCCCTGGTGCTTGTGGGAAGGATGATCCCCCTGTCTGACCTCCAGGAGCTGCTGTGCCCTTCCGAGGAGCTGGAGCTGTGGTTGAGTGCCCAGAGTGCTGCAGCACCCTGTGGTGGGCACTGCCCTGGGGCCAGGGCAGGTGGGGAGAGCTGGGCTGGGCTGGGCTGGGCTGGAAAAGTCCTGGAAGAGGAAACACCAGTGATACCCAACTCTACCACCATTACTAATAAAAAATAAACCAGTTTCCTACTGACACTCATGACGCACCAAGTCCCGTAGCTCTTGCCACAGCCAGTCTCTCAGCCAAGCCCCGTCTCAGACAGCTCCAGCTAGATCAGGTGCTCATGGGCTTGTCTTGACAAATACTGAAAATATCCATTGAGTGAGATCCCACCAACTGGCCAGGGTCCTTGATGCAGAGTTTGGCTCTGAGGGATTTCTCAGAACCCCAGCTCTCTCAGCCACTCCTTGTCCATAATGTGCTCCAGGCCCCAACCATCCTTCTGGCCTCCGCAGGACTCTCTCCAGTCTGTCAGGATCTTTCTTGTGCTGAGGAACCCGTACTGGACACAGCAGTCCTGATGTGGTCCTGTGGTGTGTTAACTTTGACCAGCAGCCAGACAGCCACCCAGCTGCTCACTCACTCAGCCCACTCAACAGGACAAGAGGGAAAGCTCATGGATCGAGATGTGTGGTCAAAGGAGAAACCAGAAACGATGACACTGTGGTAGGTGTTCAGTTTGGTTTACCCCAGCCAGCAGCTAAGCACCCACAGAGTCATTTGCTCACTGTCCTCTGCCCCCCACGACCCCAGCAGGACAGGGGAGGGAATTGGAAGTGCAAAAGCAGGAAAACTCATGGGTCAAGACAAAGAGAGTTTAATAGGTGAAGCAATATCTGCGTGTGCAAGCAAAGCAAAATGGGGAGTTCATGCACAATGTCTCATCAGCAACAGATCTTTAGTCATTGCTAGGAAAGTACGGCTTGGGAAGACAAATGCCACGACTACAAAAATCTCCACTTTTCCTCTTTCATTGAGTTTGGGGTTTTTTTTGTTTTTTTTTTTTTTTTTTGGGGGGGGGGTTTAGTTTGTTTTTGGTTTTGTTTTTTATATTATTATTTGTTGGGGTTTTTGTTTGTTTTGTTTAGGTTTGTTTTTTTTCTTTGATTTTTTTTTCTTTTTTTTTTTTTTTTTTTTTCTGAGCCTGACATCATATGGAATGGAAAATCTCTTTGATCCTTTGGGGTCAGCTGTCCCAGCTGTGCCCCTGCCAACTTCTTGTGTACCCCCAGCCTTCTTGCTGCAGGGGCAGAGTGGGAAAAAGAGAAAGCCTTCATGCTCTGCAAGGGCTGTTCAGCAACATCCAAAACTCTGATGTGTTATCAGTGCTGGTTTAGTAACAAATCCACAGCACATCACCCTATGGGCTGCTATGAAGAAAATCAACTCCATCCCAGCCATTTACAGGTCATACAGCCAGAGTGAGGAGTCAACAATTTCTTAATTGAATGATCGCAGGAAATCAGTGGATCACACAACCTGGCTCTTCTGGAGGACACAGTTTCCTTGGTATTCACTGCTCATGTAGTTCAGCAGCATGCAAACCACCCAGGACGTTTCTTGTGGAGTTTGTGGAAATATTCTTAGCACAGATGCAAACAGTCCTTTCAGTCTGCTCACCTGGACCTGGTATTCCCAAAAGAGCTGGTCAGGGATGTGAATACCATTGTCAGGGCGTGACCATGAAATCCTGGTCTCCCAGATCCCCAGGGATGTGGAGAAGGAGAGGAGCAGAGCACAGGCCCTGGACCTCAGGGAAGGAGAACTTGGCCTCTCGAGGGCACTGCCAGGGGGGATCCCGTGGGCGCAGTGTCAGGGCACTGAGAGCATCCATAGGCCTCCATCGTCCCTGGCCAGCCCAACCTCGGGTCTGGGCCCACACCTCTGTCCCTGGGCCCAGGAGACCATTGAAGCCCAAGCCAGAGTTTCAACACCAGCTTGATCTACGCAGGAGGTGTACTGGTTTCCAGACCAGCCACGGACACAGCCTTGCCTGTCAATGAACCCTGTGGATTTGGGCTTTCAGTCTCACTTCCCAGCTTAGTTCTTTACGGGGTGTACAATGAAATGACACTGTGGCCTCCAAGTGCCAGACCCCCACTGATTCACAGAGGCCTAGGGCCTTTCTGCTTCCTTTCTTCCCATCACTTGGTCAGGTTTGGGGAGGAGAAGAAGGAAAAGCAGGGCAGGTTCCTGGGTACCAGTGACTGGATGTGGGGACCAGAGCCTTCACAAGTGAAATGATCAAAAAGATATGTTAGATCAAAACTTTCATTCTGAGCTTCTTTCTTAGAGGCTTAAATCTTCAGCAGTGACATGGAAGCTCTGAGATCCCTCCATCTCCCTCTCTTTTAGTAATTAAGTTGACAGTACCCAAGTCAGACTTCCTTTCTTTTTTTACAGCCTAGAGCACCCCTGGTCTGGAGATGTGCCAGGAATCTTACAGAAGAATCTTCTGCACAAGAAGGTGGATGTTCCCAGGAATCTCAGGAGGAATGGCATACTGATAGCTGTGTTCAGGGAGCTGGTCAAATGTCTCATCTTCGTTTCTGTAATGGTGGCTTAGATGCCTGGCTCATGTGTAAACTCTCTATGTGAATGTTGACATTTACTGAGCTACCTGGTCTGACCTCAGAGCTGGCCCTGCTTTGAGCTGGGCATTGGACTCGAGGCTTCCTGAGCTCCCTTTTACCCTGAATTGTCCTATGACATAGAGGCCCTCACCTCCGTCTTAGTTTCTTCTTGTAGGGCATGTTGCAAGGCACAGGCTCATGGAAGGATTGGTGGGGAAGAGATTTCTAGGGGTCTCTAGTCCAGCCTCCAGGCTGGCTGTGACTTTGTAGAGCTGAAACCGAAGCGCTCCAAAGGTGGAGATCACAGCAATGTTCCTCCTAGTCCATTCTATTTCTCCTGAGGCTCAGTCTAGAGCTCCCAAAAGGTAGTTTGTGACTGGTGCCCCTGTCATATCATTGGCCACTGCAGAAGAGAGCTTGGCTCCACCATCTCTGCAGGTAGCTGTTGGCTTTTATTAGGTTGCCCTGTTGTGGGAATAGAATGGAAAATTGCCGAGGAGGATTGTAAATATGCTCAAGTGACTTGCAGCTGAGGTGCCAAAAAACACATATATCACACTAATTGTGGTTTACCTCTGTGTGCTTGACAGGTAGAATGTCTGTGCTTAGATAACAGAGGCCTGTGAGAAACACAGAGGCACCTTATTGAACATCCTTGAGCTTCCTGCCCTGCTGTGGAAAGATCAAAGCACAATGGAAAAGTAGACCTGTGAAAATCCCAGATATATACAGGCAAAAGCAGTAGGCCAGAGATCTTTTCTTTTTTGATGTAACCATTCTCCCAATAGATACCATGTGGGGTCTAAAGAATTTTTCATGTCTATTTTCCTAATTTTTGTCAATTCATCCACTTTTTGGTTCCAGTTTGTGGCTGGTTTATTGTCACATGCCTGTGTGGAGCGACGGAGGAATGACACGCCGAGACGGACTCAATGTGGGTGATAGAGCATCATATATCTTTATTGGACCAGGGTACATATATTTATACAGACAATGATAATTATTATGCCTACTAGTCACTAGCTGATTGGCTTAAGCTCTAAAGGTCGTATTCGCACGGTCCACCTACTTAGCTAACAGCACAAGCTTCTCATAACACTAAGTTTCTCATGCCACTATTTCTAATTCCTCTTAACTTGTTTTCAATACACAACGGTACCATAACACAAAGTTTCTCAGACCACCGTTACCATAACAAGAAGTTTCTGAGGCCACTATTTCTAATTCCTCTTAACTTGTTTTTGACACACCACGATACACAAGGCCGAAGTGTCCTTGACATTCTTCATGTATCAGCAGCTGCGAGCAGCTGCAGACAAACCCTAGTGAGGCCCAGCATCAGCGAGGCAGCATCAGCCCTTAGAACAGGCTCTGATCGTACAACTGCTCGGTGGGCTCATGACCCTTGTCTCTGTGCCATTCTCCAATAGTTCCCTCTTTTTCTTTTTGTACGAGCAGAGCCTGCCCCAACGTTTGTTCAAAGATTTTCTTAATACATGATAAAGCACAACTTAAACATGCAAGCCCAATAATGACAAAGATCAGAATAAGAACCAAACTTTGGAAAGGCCTTTTAACCATCCACCTAATCCCATCCAGTTAGTGAGTCCGTCTAGTCCAAAGAACCCCACATCTTGTTTTATCTTTTGGGTATGTTCTACAAGCTGTTTAAGTTCCGTATGAATTGACCTCGATTTGTCTTCCAAATCCATACAACACATACCCTCAAAATCCTCACAGCCATGACCATGCGCCAAGAGTAGGAAATCAATGGCCATTCGATTTGTAATATGGCATGCTGGAGTTCGTTCATACCCTCGGCTAGGCCTGAAAGTACAGTGCTGGTAAGATTTGCCTGTTTTACCACCCACAAGATAATTTCTCTAACTGTCGGTGCGCTTGGGCAGCAGAAGCACCTGGGACAAAGAAAGAAGAGAATATTGCTTCCATTTGTTCCATAAGTTGACATTGTCATCACAGGCATTAGTGAGGGTCTTTAGTGCGCATCTATATCGCCGACTGGATGGTTTTATTAGGGTGATGATGGGGTAAGGCCAAACTGAGACGCCCAAAGGTGCAGGGCCCTCCAGTGGGTCGGAAGGGGATCCCCTGCCATGCCCGATCACCACAAATGAGAAATAGGCCAGGAGGTAACCTCCTGGGCGTGGTAGTACCAGGGGTTGGATGCAGCCTGTTTCGGCTGTTTGACTTACACCAATTTCCCCAACAGGCGCTACTGCCTTGTGAGGATACCTCAGTTCCTACTGTGACCTTGCAAGGGTACCGGTTCCCTTCACTGCAGGGGTATTTAGACGCATCTCGGAAAACACAGTAAGAGGCATTCAGTGAGTCTACTAGTTCAAGTTCCTGGGGGCGTGGGCCAATGGGCAGGCGGTTAGCCCAAGAATCATATTTGTCAAACCAGCTACTCATGTTTGATGCAAAAGCCCTATACCAGTTCCTGGATTGGTTCCAGCGTTGGGCATATTCCGCAAGTGTTTGGTTTAGAGAACCCCAGTTGGCACTGTTCAGGGGGATGCCTACCAAGCATGTTAGAAAGGGCGCACTTGGGGTGGCGAGACTAGTGCAAAAGGTGGTAGTGTTTGCGGCTCAGCCTAATGTTACCCATACATTTTCTCTTGGATCGAACACGGTTCTCTTTATCCCAACCCCAATCGAATTCGCGCCCCCAAAACCAGTAACAAACCACCACATTGCTTCAGTTATCCCAAGGAAATTTAACAGTCTGGAACTTCAGAGTGTCCAACGTCCAAAGCGGCCTTAGTCCACCTGGCAGGAATCCACTGGGAGCCTGAGGGAGTAAGAACACACATATAGCCCTTACCAAGGAACTGGACTCAGCAGGCCCTCCCACTTCCCTGTGGATAGGTCTCTATAATAGACTTTCATGCCCTGTGGTTTGTTGTTCCCAGAGGTGTCAGAATGTTTCTTAACCGGCGCTACATCTGAATCTCCAAAAATGCAAAGGTAATTCATCACAAACAGTGCCTTAGCTACTCTCTCTTGGATATTTTTGACGTCGTGGAATTTTTGTAAATATATTTTAATTGTCTGATGTGATCTTTCAGTTATAGCCTGCCCAGTTGGAGAATGGGGAATAACTGTGTCCTGAGTGAGTGGTGGAGTCTTTTGGTGGCAGGGAGGGGGCTATCGGGGCGGCCCCCTGTGAGAAGCTTCTCGAAGCTCCCCCAGCTCCACGTCAGCTCCAATTCTGTTTGGGAAATTGAGCCAATCGGCTGCGCCTCTGCAAAACATATTTAAGAAGGGACGTGGTGATGTGCATTCGGACTTGTGAGGAGGAGTTGCTGCAGCTGCATAAACACCAAGGTCAGTGGAGGAACGGAGGAAGAAAGGGGGGGGAGGTGTGCCGGAGCAGAGAGCCCCCTGTATCCTGTGGTGAGACGGCAGGGCGGCCCCCCGCTGCCACCCATGAAGATCTACAGTGGAGCAGACATTGATTTATGGCCTGTTGCTCCTGCTCGGCATAATCAAGGTTCTGTGCCCGAAGAAGGCCGGGGTCTCATGGGAAAAGGTAGCCCTGCTGCTGTAATTCAGTGCTGGGAGGATTGCAGCATGGGGGGAGTCCCACGCCAGAGCAGCTCAGGAAGGGCTGCAGCCGTGGGAGAGAATCCAGTCAGAGCAAGTTAGTGACCCATGACGGAGCAGTGTGGGGAACGCTGCAGCCCATGGGAGGAATTCAAGTCGGAGAAAGTTTGTGGAGGACTGTCTCCTGTGAGAGGGGGACCACGATGGAGCAGGGGGAACAAGTTTCAGACACTCCCCTCACCAAAGATGAAGGAGTGGCAGCGCTGACTGCACCCCCCATTCCCTGCCCCTGCACCACTGGGGGAGGAGGTAGAGATATCGGGAGCAGAGCTGAGCCCGGGAAGAAGGGAGGGGTGGGGGGAAGGTGTTCTCAAGATGTGGCAATGCTTCTCACTGTCCTACTCTGTTATGTGTTGTTAGTGTCTGTAATAAATATATGGGTTTTTCCTTCCCCTAACGAGTCTGCCTTTTGCTCGTGATCATAAAAGGGTGATTTTTCCCCATCCCAGTCCTATCTTGAACCCCAAGCCTGGCTCTCTGTCCCTTCTCATTGCCGGAGGGGAAGGGAGAGAGAGCTGCTGCATTGTGGTTGGCTGACAATCAGGCCTAAACCACGACAACCTGTCATGTGTACAACCCCCAGCTCTGACAGAACTTTCTCATTTTTTCAGTAATATAAGCCCGACCATTGTCCGTTTTTATCTTCTGTGGAACCCCCATGACAGCGAAGCAGCTCGTCAAATGGCGTACTACGTGCAATACCTTTTCGCCTGTCTGGGGCGTGGCCCATACAAACGGGCTGTATGTGTCAGTTGTGACGTGCAGATATCTTAACCGACCAAACTCTGGGACATGCGTCACATCCATCTGCCAGAGGTCACAGGGGCCCAATCCTCGGGGGTTAACTCCGACTCCCAGGCCAGGACCATGATGGCTGCACTCTGGGCAGGCTCTTACAATCCCTTTGCTTCTTCAGTGGTTATATTAAACTGTTTTTTCAGGCCTTTTGCATTCTGATGGAAAGTAGCACGAGCCTCGTGGGCCTTGACAAAGTTGCTGAGTGGCACTGTTAGGGTGACGAGTCGGTCTGCTCTTTGATTCCCTTCCCCTAGTCCTTGGGACCACATATGACTTCTTATACGAATGACTGCATACGGATTCTGGCGCTGTTGCAAAGCAGATTGAAGTCGGCAAAATAGTTCATTTAATCTGGGATTTTTTGAGTCCCTGAGTCGTGCATCTTCTATACGGTGTAGGACTCCTGCAGCATATAAAGAATCAGTTACTACATTGAGACGTTGATCATGCCATCAAAGGATGACCCAAACCACTGCTGACAGTTCAAGCGTTTGCAATGAGTCCCCTGGAATAGCTGACAAAACATGGTGGTGCCATAATTTATCCTCCAACCAGGTGACGGCGGCACGCTTAGATTTCTTTCCAGCATCAGTGAAAGCAGTAATGGTGTTTGATAGAGGCGTCTCACTGCGTTTGGAAGGCATGATCCAGTCGTGTTGGCTCACCCATTGCAGTACTGGCGATTTGATTGGGGTCACTGCTATATCCTGAGCTGCAGTTAGCAGGCTGGCTTGCAATTCGTCCGATTGTCTGATGCACCATTCAAGCATCTCCCTCTTGATGGGGAGACGTATGCTGCCCGGTTCAGATCCCGTAATCTGCAGGATGCGAGTTCGGCCCTTTCTAATTAATTCTGCTAGGTTCTCCAGTTTTTGTAGCCTTGTGTATACCGCTTCCAGTACCTTGACCTTATCCCCCTTTTTCTTTTGGTGTTGAGTTAATGCCGATGAGCTGGGATGGGCCATTTAAGATGGTGAGGTCTACCGGTAGCCGGGGATCTCGGCGGTCAACCCATCGCTGGGTAACGTAGTCTGCAATTCGGGACAGGGTTGATCGTTGTTCCTCTGATAAGTGCACCGGGCGAGCGGGATCAACCCCCTGGAGTAAGGGTCAGAGGACATCCAATTCATCATTGGCAATTCCTACCACAGGGCGAAGCCATTGTAGGTCTCCAAGCAACTTCTGTGCATCATGTAAGGTACGGACATCAAGCTGTATCTGTAATTTCTGTGGTTGTATTTGTGAGTCTGTTATCAGCCACCCAAGGTATTTCCACAGTGCCGAAGATTTAACCTTTTCAGGAGCAATAACAAGGCCTTCCTTTTGAAGAGCGTGAGTCAAAAAGGAACGTTGCTGGTCAGAGAAAGGGCATTCTTGAGCAATCAGAATGTCATCCATATAATGATATATAATTGCAGTAGGCCAGACAATTCTGACAGGTAGTAAGGCATTGTTTACAAACAGTTGACAGAGTGTTGGACTGTTCTTCATTCCTTGTGGCAATACTGTCCACTCAAATCACTGAGCCGGTGCTTCACGATTAATCGATGGGAGGGTGAAGGCAAAGCTGTGTATCCTCTGGATGCAGTTGGATGGTAAAGAAGCAGTCTTTCAGATCAACAATGAGTAGATGCCAGTGTTCAGGCAGCATAGATGGATTGGGCAGCCCGGGCTGGAGGGCTCCCATGGGCTGCATCTGCGCATTTACCGCACGCAGATCATGGAGGAGGCGAAATTTCCCTGACTTTTTCGGACAATGAATATGGTGTATTCCACGGGCTAGTGGACAATTGTAAATGTCCCTGAGACAGCTGTTCTCAATTAGTTGATGCGCTGCTGCAAGGCTTTCCTTTTTCAACGGCCACTGCTTGATCCAAACCAGGGTGTCTGATAACCACTTCAACGGGATCGGGAAAGCTTTAGAAGCAGTGACCGTAGCTGAAAAGGATCGCTGGTAGTCAGGATGACACCAATCTGGTCCAGCACATCACGACCAATTAGGCCATAAACTCCTTGAGGCAGAGGCATAACTGTTACATACGTATTCGCGACTCTCCCATCTATGATTACTCTAATATGCTCTCTGTTGCACATCACTGATGAGTGTCCCCCAACTCCTTCAACCCCACGAGACATAGGTATCAAAGGCCAGTTGGGTGGCCAATGGTTATTGTCCACAATGGTGAGGTCGGCTCCAGTATCCAATAATACAGTAAGGCAAATCTGTGTCCCATTCGAGCAGAAGGTAACGTCGGTCACTGGACAGCTATTCATTGCCATAGTTAACAGAGCCAAATCTCCTGTTGATCCAAAGCCAGCGGTTCCCTTGGTAACCGTGGGGGAGGCCTCCATCTCTTTGGTCAGTTGGGGCAGAGGCACTAATTGAGCAATTTTGCTGTTTGCTGGAAAATGAATTGGGGGAAATAAAGTCTGTACCATTATGCATATAGTCCCAGTAAAGTCAGCATCAATAATTCCTGGCAGAATAAACAGTCCTTTAATGCTGCTTGATGATCGCCCAATTAGTAAAGCACCTTGTGGCTGTCCATTAATTACTGGGCCCGTAACCTTAGTTGCAATCCTTTGCGGTTGTTGATCGATCAGTGTAACATCTATTGCTGTCGCCAGGTCCAAGCCGAGGCTCCCTCTTGTGGCTGGCTGGAGGCACTCGCAGGAACGGATTCTTGTTGGCAGATGCTGGAACTTGTTGCTGAGGCAGTATCAGGCTGTTGTCTAGCTTGCAGGGGCTGCCACTGTTGTCGTTGCGCGGCAGCCCGTCGCGCTCATTTGGGTGTTTCCCGATCGCCCACATGCACTGGTGTTATGGCTATTCATGTTGCACTTCCCGCACCAGACTCGTCGAACAGGGCATTCTCGTCGAATGTGTCCTTCTTGCCCGCATCGAAAACATTTGGGACAGCGCCGCGTCGGTGGTTGCTGTTGCTTCTCAGATGGATGTAATGGGGCTAGGGCTGCAAAGGCTTCGTGCTGGGCCTGAATCAGGTCCCTCCCTAACTCCTGAACTGCTTCTACCAACATAGCCTGGGGGCCTTGATATACGGGAATCCGAAGAAATTTAAAGGACAACCTGTAATTATTACAGGTCTGGGAGGGAAACAAATTGAAGCTGTACAAACTCAAATTGAAATGAAAATAGGAAACCTCCCAAAATGACTGTATTCAGTCATGATTGTCCCCATTCCTGAATACATAATCGGAATAGACGTTTTGGAGGGACTAACTTTGAATCTCCCAGAGGGTCAGTACCAGTTTGGGGTGAAAAATCATATCAGTATTAGAACAATTTTAGTAGGAAAAGTGAAAATGCCTCCTGTACAGATTCCTGCTGCTACTAAATTAGTGACTATGAAACAATATAGAATTCCAGGAGGGCATGAGGAGATATCACAGACAGTTAAAGATTTATTAGATGCAGGAGTATTGAAACCAGTTACCACAGCTACCACAGCTTGGAACAATCCGGTATGGCCTGTCGAGAAAAGTGATGGGTCATGGAGAGTGACAGTAGATTTTAGGGAATTAAATAAACACACCCCACCGCTTACAGCAGCTGTACCAGATACTATTACTTTAATAGAAAAGGTTCAAAAGCATTCAGGGACTTGGTCTGCTGTAATAGATTTAGCTAATGCCATTTTCATTATCCCAATTGCAGAGGAGCCTTGGGACCAATTTGCCTTCACCTGGCAGGGACAACAGTGTACCTTTACCAGATTGCCTCAGGGATGGCTGCACAGTCCAGCCGTTTGCCATCGGACAGTGGCTGAGCATCTGGATGAGATAAAACTGCCTCCTCATATGCAAATAGTGCATTGTATTGATGGTATCCTAATTCAGGGAAATGATGAGAAGTAAGGGCAACAAATACTTGAACAGGTGGTAGATCATATGAGACAGAAAGGTTGGGAAATTAATCCTAACAAGATTCAAGAACAGTCCCAAATGGTAAAAGTTTTAGGAATTCAATGGCATTGTGGGCATGGGGAAATATTACCCAAAGCTCAACAGAAAATTTTGGATTTTGCAGAACCACAAAATAAAAATGAGGCACGGAGATTTATTGGATTGTTTGGCTTTTGGTGGCAGCCTATTCCCCATTTAGGACAGATTCTGAGTCCTTTGTATAAAGTAACAAGAAAAAAAATATGAGTGTGAATGGGGGAATGAACAGCAAGCTGCTTTTGAGTCAGCAAAAGAAGCTATTCAAAAGTCCCCAGATCTGTTGGCAGTGCAGGAGGGAGAAGTGGAGTTAAATGTGTCAGTAAATGGATTACATGCCAGTTGGCAAAAACAGGGAAAGAAAAAGGTTCCCTTAGGTTTTTGGGGATGAAATCTGCCAGAGGCAGGAAACAATTACATGCCTTTTGAGAAACAGCTGTTAGCATGTTATTGGGCATTGTGTAGAAACAGAAGAGCTTCCAATAGGACATGAAGTGTCCCTTCGTCCTGAAATTCTTATCATGAAATGGGTTAAAAGCTCTCCTAAAACCCATCAAATTGGGCACGCTCAAGAGTGGAGTATCATAAATTGGAAATGGTATATTCATGTTAGGGCCAAGGTAGGGGTTGGCGGAGTAGCTGCTCTCCACGAGCGAGTAGCTACTGCCCCCACAGGTGATCAAGAAATAAATCCTAATTTCACAGTTGAACAGGCACCCTAAACAGCATCTGTTAAAGAAAAATTAAAAAACTCTAGCTACAAAGCAAAACTCTCAACATGTTCTATTTATGTCCACCATTAATTGCCACAAGGACATGTACAAAATTACAGCAAAGAGAGAAGGACAGCAGGTGCATGTCAAAAATGCTACGGGGGGAAGGATGGAAACAAGCAAGGGGGAGCCAGGTTGCATATCCCCTTGTCATGGTAGATTGAGGTCTACAGCTCTGGGCTCTTGAATACGTTTCCCTTTATAACAGAAATGGCTTGAGTGTACATCCTGAATTTCAGGAAGAAAATTATTATTTCCTCAGAATGCTGAGCAGCGAGTTGTGACAGTCATCATTTCAGAGTCTGTCCAAAAGCCTCTAATGCTGACTGGGCCTTTCCGCTCCATGCCCTCTACCATGACTCCAGATAAGCAAATCTAAAATAAATACATGTAACAGGTAATTAAAAAAAAAAAAAAAAAAAAAATTAGTACCCCTTCTTCACTCACTGAAAAGCAAAAGACGTCAGCGTCTAGGGGAAAGAAAACCAAATAGGCAAAGCAAAATTACCTACTCCTTTAATTCCACCCAGTAACTCCACTGCCCATCACTGTGAGCTCTGTGACACCAGCCCATCCCTCACATATACAGCAGGATGTTAGCATAACTAAAGCACCCAGAGGAGGCACAAACACACCCTACCCTCCCCCCCCCCAAAAAAAAAAAAAAAACAAACAAAACAAAAATAAAAATCTAGCTGTAAATGAGAGTACTCAGGCACTCAGGTCATTGTAGTAAATCACAGCCCTTAATTTCATGTGAAACAAGGGAATAGCAGACTACCCCAGGACCCTCAAAGCGTCCTTCGTTAGGACGGAGGCCTGTACATAAATACATTTCAGAAGCCTAGAGAAAAGAGATTTAGAAAGAAAAATGAAATGCTTCTGGATTTTTTTGCCTCATTTTGTCACCTTTCAGGCAGTAAAGAAGCTGAAAATCAGAGATAGAACTGACAATTAACCTATTAACCCACACAAATAACCAGTTTATTTGCACAATTTCAGTAGCAAAGAGCTCCTCCAAAGAGCCTCGTTACATCTTTGAAGTCAAAAGAACATAGGAGAAGCAGAATAAAAGCACAAACCAGAAGTAATTCTGTCTTTGTTAACACTGCAGGTCATACAGTCACCAGTCCTATGGAGAAATACAGGTAAAAACCTGAAGAGGGTCCCAATACGGAGAGTGGCCCGAGTAACGACAATCACACCGATGCGGCTACATGTCGTCCCCCTTTATTGCCCGAATCGCTGGGTTATATCCTTTGCACAGCAAGCACCCGCTGTTCACACGCCCCGTACCCCTTGATTATTGGTCATAAACAACTTATCACGCACCCAAAGGGAAACTGTGATAGGCAAGCATCTTGTGGTTTGCTGCATACTTGTGCTTAGCTTAGCCAGATACATAGCTGGGGAAATTCCTCATTTATCTTTACTCAACAGATACAGTTCCTCACAACACAGCCCTTCAAGGTCATTCTCATAACACAGCTGTTGTTAGCAGTCTGATCTCAGGCCTGGATTGTCCAAACCCCGCAACAAAATATCGTGGCCATTCTCTGTCAGAAATTCTACTACATATCCCCCTTTTTCTTTTTGGACAATCCAGACTTGATTCATGACCTTTGTCAGCCCTTTTCATATTCATGAAATACAAAGACAGACAGCTAAAAATATAAGCAGACAATAAATAAGCAGGTGAAGGCCTTCTTTTAATAAGCTAGCTAACCATCCACTGATTACAAGACTTTGCTGTGGTTGCTGATTTAAATCAAGTGTTAGAAACATGCCGTATACTGTTGACCCAAAACCTGTGTCTCCTTGAATGTCGGAAGGACCATTCAGAAGTGATTGATGCAACGGATGTTTTGACTCTAAGCAACAGTTTGAGCAGTTTTACTACCTTTTGGAACAGTTATCAGTGGTTGTAATGCATATGCCATAATTTGGATTTGACCTGTTTAATCTGCATAAATGACACCAGGGAGCACAACAACACCCGGCTTTCCCGTGGACAACTGACCCATTAATAACCCACCCACTGGGGAATCTCTTGAAAACAAAGGTCCATATGATGTGGTTGGTATAAGTGTCACAGAAGTACTGGTTAATGTGGTCTCTACTGTTGTTGTTACATCCACTCCGAGGCTTCCTGGGGTCGCTGGTGTGTGGTCGAGTAGGAAACCTGGGGGGTTGAGACCTGGACTTGTGTTGTCGTGTGAGGTCCCTTTGTGCTGCGCCTGTCATTTCCTGACTTTCTGCAGGCCACAGTTTCATGAGTATCTGTATTGCAGGTGTGGTCAGGCTTGGTGCATCTATGTTTCCAATGATCTGTCTCACCACAACGATAGCATGCACCTGTGGTCTGACTGCTTTTAGCCAGCTGCCTCTTTGGCCACCCTCCACTACTTCTTAATGCAGCAGCCATTGCCGTAAATGGTTGATGAAAAGTTTCCTTCATGGCTGCTGAGAAAGCTGCAGCTTGGTTCAATTGCTCAGCCCAAGATGTTAACAGCAACATGTCATCTACCCCCGATCCTTGTGGGAGTGTGGCTATTAGGTGCTTGGTGGTTGCATTACCATTGTCAAAAGTTAGTGTGCAGAACAACTATGTCTGCATGCCCTCAGTGAGTTCCGGAGCATCTTTCAATGCTGCATGGAGTCGGTCGACGAATTGGCTAAATGGTTCAGTGGCCCCCTGTCGCACCGCTACATACAGTGGTGCTTTCTTCTTATCTGGTACCGCTAACAATGCACGATGAGCCAATGATTGTGACTACTGGTGGACCGGAGTCGGCAGAGCTAATGGGCAGCTGTTGTCAAATATTGTCCGTCCCCAATTAGCATCTGAGCTGTCACTCCATATAGTGCATCTCCCTGTTGGGGAACACTGGTTTCTGCTACTGTTAGTCTCTTCCACTCTCTTTCCCACAGCAAAAATTGTGATGGTGATAGAAGCAGCGATGCTATCTGCTTACTATTATTTGGACATAAAACATCAGCTGTAAAAATGAACTGTATAATGTTTCTCACTGCCTCAGATCGTAGCCCATAAGTGGTCACAGTTTGTTTGGCCCGGTTCAAGATCTTCCAATCATGGGGTTCCCAATTAGGTCCCTCACTCGATGTCACTACTGGGCAGGCCAACGCTCCAGCAGCATGCCAGTCCCCTTCTAACAAGGCACCCCGAATCACCCCACTCCATCGGGACTGAGCTAAAAGCGGAGCTGGTTCTGGTGAGGGTGACGGGAGTGGGTGTGGCGGGGCTGCCGGCAGCGTTCCTTTTCTTGTCATTGTAAATGCAGAGTTCTGTTCTGTAGCTCAACTTCTGTAATTTCTTTCAAGTTCTTGGACTTAGTCACTGTCCTTTTCCGATGTTTGACTCTCTTGCTTTAATTCGGACAGAGCCGCCGTCTTACTCTCTGAGTCAGACGCTGATGAGCCGTCAGGGGCAGAACCATCCAAAGGGGGGGGGGGGGGGCGGAGTTTGGGGCGGCACGCCGCTCCCCCCTGGCGGGAGGGGTCAGGTGGGCCTGCCTCCTCGGCTGGGAGAGGTGCTACTTCCAGGTTCTTGCCAGGCACTGCACCGCATTCCGCGTGCACTCCCCCTGGTTCTCCCGTGCCGCTTGATTTCTCTGCCACTTCTTGCACAGTGGAGCAAACAGGAATACTTGGTGACATGCCCTTAATAGAGTGGAGCTGTTGATTAAACCCGAAGAAGGTGGCTAATCGTGACGGACGATTGGTCTCGGCAGGGGCCGGTGGAGTTGGTATAGCGCCGACAGCCGCCATAGCAGCAGCGGCGACTTTCTTTTCTGCTTGCATCCCCCAAAGCTTTTACGATCGTTCGCCAGACCACCCCTTGCTGTTGTGCTTCACTGCCTTTATTGCCTCCAGTGATAGTCTCGTCCCACAATAAATCACCTACTTCGTGCTACTCCTGTTGGCTAAATTTTAGTGAGGGGTCACTCATTCTGTCCCGTTTTCTAGCCCACTTAATCAGATCGGACATCTCCTTCTTTTTCACCTCTCTTAGAGAGCATACTAAGAAGCAGACCTATTGCCGTGTCTGTTTCCATTGCGGTCTTACCTCCTGGCAAGGGTCAGTCGGCCAGCTGACTCAGTTGCTCGCATCTCCTTTTCGCAGCAACTCACTTGCTCACCACTCTCTGGCTCCCAAACCGAAAGTTCATTCGATGCTGCGGAGTCTTCGATCTGTATTTAAACGTCCGACTTCAGAGGCTATACAGCGTCCTAGTCAATCTGAAGGTCCCTCTTCAGGGCAGCAGATGAAGAGGGTCCCAATACGGAGAGTCGGCCGTGTAACAACAATCACACCGATGTGGCTACATGTCGTCCCCCTTTATTGCCCGAATCGCTGGGTTATATCCTTTGCACAGCAAGCACCCGCTGCTCACACGCCCCGTACCCCTTGATTATTGGTCATAAGCAACTTATCACGCACCCAAAGGGAAACTGTGATAGGCAAGCATCTTGTGGTTTGCTGCATACTTGTGCTTAGCTTAGCCAGATACATAGCTGGGGAAATTCCTCCTTAACAGATACAGTTCCTCACAACACAGCCCTTCAAGGTCATTCTCATAACACAGCTGTTGTTAGCAGTCTGATCTCAGGCCTGGATTGTCCAAACCCTGCAACAAAATATCGTGGCCATTCTCTGTCAGAAATTCTAATGCAATTCATGTAATTTTCGAATCTGTAGTTAAGTCATTATTTTAATCATAATGTATTTTACGGAATTATTTTTTAAATCCTTAAATTGGTTAATGGTTAGTTGGTGCTGATCATTAATAAATCTTGATTTGCTGCTAAATCATTACTGTGTTAATATTTCCATTCATGACAAACTGGCGTAGTTGGCAGGATGGCTGAATCACCGAATACTTACAAAAACATGGTATCTAACCAAATCCCACCTTCCCAGAGGACTGGGCTTGTAGTAATTAGTATAACTGGGAAGAGGTAGAAAAACAGTTAACTGATGCCAGAGGTACAATCCAAATTTGGAAAAGATAAAGGTACAATTTGTAAAATGTTGGGAGTGTGCTTAAAATCTGCCTGCCAGGAATGAGGAAAACTTAACCATAAAATACAAGATTTACAGGCTGAGATTGCAGGGCACAAATCTACCGAGCTGCTGTTATCAATTACAGTAGAACAATTACAAAAAGAACTTAAGGAACCCCAATTAAAACAACAAAAACCCAGAGAACACAGTGAAATTATGTTAATGCAGTCTCCAAACCCCCTGATATAGTTCAAATCAGAAAATTAATTGTGTCTCCCGAAGACTGGGATGGTCATATTTGGACGATTCAAATAATAACAGCTGAGATGAAAATACTTCCTTCCAACTGCCTGAGTTCTCCAACTTGCAATTAGACCAATTATTAAAACAGAAGAAACAGCAGGACCTTAGAGGGTGAGAAATCATATTAGTAAAACAATCCCATTTGGTGCAATTCAGATAGCCAATTTACAGGATGATTATGACCGTAAACCTGCAGAAACTGAAACTGAATAGCTATGGAGAGTGTCTTGAAATGGGGAGGTAGATAGAATTCTGCTAGACGGAGATGAAGCCGGCGGCTATTGGGGTCCTGCTGTCTTTTTGAATGCTGGCCCCAGCCCCCCAAGTGGCGCCCACTCACTAACCAGCAGAGTGGCACATTGGGCTGGTGGCATCGATGTCTTAGAGAGAGGTGAGCCTCTATTAATACCTACCAAATCTCTAAATGAGCTCTCCACAGCTTTTACAAAGGCTGCCTATGTTCAAGTCATGCATCAACATGATCTTATTGCTGTTCCTGTTTTGGCACCTGTAACTCCTGCTAGACTTAAACCATCGATAAAAGGAGCCCCTGCCACACTCAAACCTTTCCTCATTGCAAAATGAGATGAAATACAGAGCGACTTAATTTGTAATGAATTGGTAAACATAACACGGGCTGTTGGAAATGGTGAGGAAAAAGAGTTGGAACAAAGGGAATTACCCACTTGGGCAACATTAATGCACGAAACTACAAATCATGCATGAGAAATGGGATGGGATGAAATTCCCAGTGAAATGAAAAAAAAAACAGGTTGCACTGTTAGGGAAATGAAACTATCACATCAGAACAATTCCCAAGAACAAAAATCCTCTGACTGACAATTTTAAGGGCCAGGAGTGGAGAAACGAATAATGGAAACAAGCACTGGCACTAGGAATTCCTAGAGCCATGATTCAGAGATAACCTACCGGTGGTTCTTCTGAGTCAAATTCAAGCATTTCAAAAATGTAACACTCCGAATACTCCAACTCCTCCATCGCCAGCTCCCAGAGAGAGAAATAACCCTTTCCTCCCTCATGGGGATCAGTCATGAAATGCAAGACCAAAAAACTAATAGTGCTCGGACAGCAGTTGGGCAATGGCTAAATGAGAATGGCCCTTACATTTAGTTCCTGTAGGTCCTTGGCAACAATTAACATAATTGATTGAATTAATTGATACTGGAGCACAAATTTCAGTAATTACACAACAGGATGCCGATAAGCTAGGCATACAACCTGGATGGCAAAAAGTTCAAATTACTGGAGTTGCAGGAGCTTGCACTGTGTGCCAAACAGAAAGAGTTCATTTATGGCTCCCTGATGAAAAGCATCTAATGTATTTTTGCTTTGCAATCAAAGAGCATCATGAAAATATCCTGGGTTTCAATGTGTTGAGCAGCCAGACTTGGCGTTTGCCAGATGGTAGTTTGTGGTCTTTTGGCTCAAATGCCAACCCTAACCCTAACAAAAATCAACAGACTGCCACAGTGTGTGTACTCCGTGCAGCCCCAGTACTTCCTGAATCAAAAACCACTAACGTCTCGTAGTATACAATTTCTGCTGCAGAACATACTGGAATTTCTGAAGTAATTGCAGATTTAGAAAAAACACAAATTATTTCCAGAATTCACTCCCCATGTAATTCTCCAGTTTGGCCAGTCCATTGTATGTACAGGAGATGGTGTTTAACAATTGATTATCAGTGCTTAAATGCCAATAAAGCCCGATTGACATCTGCAGTCCCCAGTATTGCAACTTTGACAGCTACACTACAAGACGCTGCACATCCTTGGATGGCAGAGCTAGATGTGAAAGATATGTTCTTCATGGTACCCTTACAGGAAGAGGATAAAGAAAAATTTGCTTTACATGGGAGGGTATCCAGTATACATTTAACAGACTCCCACAGTGATATAAACACTCACCCACAATTGCTCATGCTGCGCTTGCTGAACTTTTACAGACAGTTTTACTTCCTGAAGAGAGAAAACTATATCAGTATATAGATGATATTCTGATTGGAGGAAAATCTCCTAAAACGGTGGGAAAAGCAGTAGCAACAGTTTGGCAAACACTCCAAGAAGGAAAAAATGAAATTCCACCTGATAAATGTCAGGGACCAAGCAAAGAAATTAAATTTCTGGGCACTTGGTAGAGTTCTGGAAGTGCAGCAATTCCACCAGATGCTCTAAATAAAATAAAACAATCACAAATGCTGCAGTCTAGGAAAGAATTAAAGCAACTAATGGACACATTAGGATACCGGAGAAAAAATGTACCTGGATTCTCCAACATTGGCCGTCCAATGTATTCACTTATACGAAAGGGAAAACTATGGAAATGGGGCTCAGAACATGAAGAAACATTCAAAACCATAATACAAGAATTAAAACCATATCAATCTCTAGGACTTGTCCATCCTCATGACCCTATTAGAGCAGAATGGGGTTTTACAGAATATGGTACTTACTGTAATTTATTTTAAACTGGTCCTGATGGACTGAAAAGACCTTTATTGTTGATCATGAGTGCATTTAAAAAGACAGAATGGAGGTATTCTGAGTGGGGAAAAGATCTTCTGTTTTTAGTCTGTGGAATTAAATAAGTTGAGAAAATATGACATAACAAGCTGTTCAGACTAGAGGTCCTTAATTTTTTAGCCACAATTCTAAAAGAGACTGCTCCTCCAGAGGGAGTCACACCACAACCTACAATCAGGAGATGGTATACCTCTTTAATAGGAATAGCAGAGGACCTAGGCCTCTGTGAATCAGCGGGGGTCTGGCACTTGGAGGCCACAGTGTCATTTCATTGTACAACCCGTAAAGAACTAAGCTGGGAAATGAGACTGAAAGCCCAAATCCACAGGGTTCATTGACAGGCAAGGCTGTGTCCACGGCTGGTCTGGAAACCAGTACACATACTGCGTAGATCAAGTTGGTGTTGAAGCTCTGGCTTGGGCTTCAATGGACTCCTGGGCCCAGGGACAGAGGTGTGGGCCCAGACCCGAGGTTGGGCTGGCCAGGGCCGATGGAGGCCTATGGATGCTCTCAGTGCCCTGACACTGCGCCCACGGGATCCCCCCTGGCAGTGCCCTTGAGAGGCCAAGTTCTCGTTCCCTGAAGTCCAGGGCCATGCTCCTCTTCAGACAGCCAGGATGCTGTTGGCCTTCTGGATCACCAGCCGTCACCGCTGACTCATGTGCAGCTTGTTGACCACCATGACCCCCAGGGCCTTTTCTGCTGAGCTGCACCCCACCCAGGGCTGTTGCTCAGGGTTTGGCCAGCGCAGGGAAAGGCTTGGTTGAAGATGAGGGGCGTTGAGGGAAATGATTAGGGAGGTAGGTAGGGCTTAGATTTCTGGCATCTGGTGAGGGTTTCAGCTTCAGTGATCAGGGCAGGGCTAAGCATGAGAGCTCACCTTTCAGGGTTAGGTGTTAGGGTATAGGCAAAGGTTTAGGGTGAGCTGGGCAGTGCCAGGCCTGAGGGGCAAGGATGTGGCACTCGGCGTGTATTTGTCCTCAGAGTGACCGGGGGAAAACCTCAGCTGCTGATGACCAAAGGCATCACCATTCAAATGGGCTGGGAATTAGCACTGAGCCCCTTGGCAGGGCACATCCAAGGGGCTACATGACACAGGATGTCTCTGTCTCCTTTCTTTGTCACCCTGAAGTCACTTGCCTCTGTTCTTCTGCTCTAATCAGCCCCCAGAGAGGCTCACGTCAATCTCCTGAGGGAGCTTCCTCACCCAAACCCCTCAGCATGCCCCACTAAACCCCAAAGACTCTTTATTCCTCCCATAGCTCTCCAGACTCAGTAACTTTCTCCTGGGAGCTTGTTAGAGTCCAGCAACTATAATTAGTTTATTCTTGCATCTTAATTTCTGTGCGGTTGCAGGGGGGCTTTTAGAACAGACTGTCTTCGAGGATGGGTTTTGCTAAATATAATGATGTTAACAACCACATGATGTAACACAAGTTCATTTCTTTCTCAGTTACACCTCAGAAATGCTTTGAACATTGACAAATGATTTTTCAGTTGACTGTAAAATGTTGCCCACAGCACCCCAACTTCACTTGATAGAGGTGGGCATGGGCTAAGGAGGCACAGGAAGATGGGCAGGGAAATCACTAGAGGCATGAGTTGGTGAGAAGGCTCTGGGCTAGAAATTTGGCCAAGAAGGTGGAAAAGTTGATTTAAACTGCCAAACTCTCTTTTTAGCCAACTTGCTAAGTGTGTGTATATTTATAATTTCCTATCTATTTGTCTAGCATATTTCTTTTATGGTCATCGCTTGAGGAAGGTAGACCTTAGTGGAGGCTTGGACTTGGCATACAGATGAGGAATTCATGGCTGATTTTTTTTTTAATAATTTGTATCATGTTTTACTTCCGTTTCTTCAAAATTAATAAGAGTCCTGTGACTACAGTCAAGTCTCAGGGTAATTCAGGTGGGAATTGGTGAAAAGGAGCTGTAACATTCAGCTGTGAACATCAGTGAGGATGTCTGATGTAGAAGAATGCAAGTCCCAGGCAGCCCCTGAGGGAAATGGTGGGTCTGGGGAGGTGGGGAGGAAAGTTGCCCATAGAGTGGGGGACCATGAGGACCTGCTGTTGCTACATTTCCTGTCGTCCTTAGAAGACCCTCAGAATTGGAGAAAGTTTCTATCGCTTCTGTAAAATTAAAAAAGGAATAAAAACGCCTTCAAAATGAAAAACAAACAAACAAAGAAAAAAAGCTTTTTATGAAGTTGTTATTAAAATCTTCCACTTTAATTAGACTGCTGAAGCCTCTCCAATTAGCTGTACAAGCCTGAAAGTCCTGAAATAATTGATGGAAGAGATGTGGCTACTTTGGGTTTTCTGCACTTTGATGAAGCCTGTGGTGTATTTGGTGCTTGAACCTCAGATACTGAGAGGAGCTGAACCAACCTCTGAAGGGGTTACAGTCAGAAGCAAAAGCCAAAGTGTCTTGGAGTGTTAATTGGCCCCTCTGAGGCCCATTACAGACCAGGAGTCCCCATGGATTAGTATAGAGAAGAAATTGGAGGCTGTGAGTACAGGTAGGCAAAGGCACTGTGCAAGGGGAGCTGATGCTGAGTAAAACTTGATATATTTATCATGCCAAGTGGTCAGCCCCAAGAAGGGGGATCCTGTCCCTCACACTGGCTCAGGCTCTTCCTGGGGCACTGTGGGGTGGGGTGGGCAATGCTGAGTGGAGGACAGTGGTACCACAGCTCCCAGCCTCCCTGGGGGGCTGCAAGGAAGCCACGAGGCCCCAGTTCCATGCGATTATCATGTCTCCTTCCAGGCCTTGGTAGCAGAGACAACTGCCATAGCCAAGGGGACAGAGACCCCCAGGCTGTGGACACCCAACCTATGGCATCTCCCTGCCTTTCCTGAGATCTCTCCTTCCTCCCTGCCTGTTCCTTGGAACACAAAGCATTGCACTGATCCAGGCTATGGCTGACCTCTGGCACCACAGCACTACCCTTCAAGGGACATTTCTTTCTCCTCCTGTCCAGTCGCAACCTCCCAAGCTGCACTTTGTGACTTCTTTTCCTTTCTCAGGTGGTTTCCCACTACAAAGAAAAGGTCCAAAATCTCTGAAAACACCCAAAACTCCTAATTTCAAGCTACTTTTTTACTCCTGTACGACATTCCACACCATCAGGACAAGGAAGCCCAGGTCCCTCAGCCACTCCACACACTTCATGTGCTTCATGCCCTCTAAACCCACCTTTGCAGACATCCTCTGGGCACTCTCCCATTCCTTCCTGCTCCTCAGAATGGGAAGCCCCAGAGAATGTTAGAGGTGTGGCCACACCAGTGCTGAGTCGAGGGGATGGTAACTCCCCATGTCTCGATGGTCATGCTACAGTGCAGTTCCGTATGCAGGAGGTGGCTCTATTCATAGTGAGCCTTTACCAGCGGCACATATGGCATCACTCACAGTGCCCAGGGCCTTCTCCTCAGACTCACTCCTCTGCTGGTCCAGTCCCACTTTGCCCCTTCTCCTTGTACAGCTTGAGGTTCCTGCTGGCCAAAGCCCCAAGTATCTCAAGGTCCCTGTGCACTGAAGCTCCAGCACATCAGCATTTAAGGCACGTGTGCAGATGGTTCCTCTGAGAAGACAATAACTTGAGTGGATGTATGGCAGTATGGGTAAGAAAAATAAATGCTCATTTAATGGAAGTGAAGACGAAGGTGGAAAGCACCACTGTAACGATGAGCTAGCTCATCCTCAGTCACACTGAACTTCACAGGAAGACAACGAGCAGTGAGGTTGACGTAAATCTATGTGCCTCAGAATGTCAGTACCACACCTTATTGGACAACAACAAGGTCAAGTTCAGGGATAGGACAGACAAAAATCAGCATTTGCTGCTTTCTAAACTTTACAGCAAACTCCTGCCAGCAGGCAGCGGAGGAACGGATGCAGAAGCCACCCTGACAAGAATGTTGTGCACGCTGAAAAGTCTTTTTGGTTGAAGGCAGATCGTGATGAGGGCTGAGCAGTTTGTCACAACAGGCAGAGCACAGCCTGACATTTCCGATCCTAGTTCACGTGACTGCAAAGAACAACAGGAAGGAAACTGGTGCTTGCAAAAGGCCTGGATCATGACCATGACCCATGGCCTTTGGTCACAGAGGCCAAATGATCCAACCAGCTGGTGTGCATGTCAGATGCAGAGGGCAGTAGGGCCCATAAGAACTTGCCTATTTGACATAAAGGGTTGCAAGGAGCCAGGCTTACCAAGAAAGGCAATCTGCAAAGTCCTGATTTCAGCTGGGACACAGTTAATTGTCTTCCTAGCAGCTGGTACAGTGCTGTGCTTTGGGTTTAGGGTGAGAACAATGTTGAGAACACAGGGATGTTTTAGTTGTTGTTGAGCAGGGCTTATCCTAAGTCGAGGATTGTTCAGTTTCCCATGCTGCCAGTGAGGAGGGGCACAAGAATCTGTCACCACAACCCTGAGTAGTACAGCTGGGAGTGGCAGTTGGTTCTTACAGTAATAACCGCCATGCAATACAAGACCTGCAGCAGGTGAGTTTGGGGTCTGGATGGTGCCATTTGTTGTCCTGAGACAAATGTGAAGACTCTGGTTATGTCCTAATAAAGAGGAGCCCAAGCACCCCTCAGGTCGTTCTGGATATCCAGAGAAGTGGGGGGTGGGAGCAATGGACAGGCCTGATGTGTGTCTTCAAATCTTAGAGGTGTTTCTTTCCCAAGGTGGAGATGGTGTGGGTACAAGGAGAGTGGCCTGATCCTCCCGTGCCAGGCAGAGCATCCAGCCCAGGGGTGCAGACGTCTGGAGGAGGCTCACATCAGAGGTGTCTATAGGAGATCCTCCTGCCAGCACTGAATTTGGGAGATGCTTTGGCAGGGCTTCCTAAGGGCTGATACAAAGGAGACAATTCCTGGTGGCGAAAGGCCAGTGCAACCCTTCGTGCCCACCTTCCCTCTCCCCTACAGCCACTGTTATGGAGACTGCTGATCACCTGTGAGTAGCTCTCACCCAGGCAAGAAGAGCTGCCCGGAGGAGCAGGAAGCCACGTGGAGTAGAAGTTGCCAAAGGCCAGAAGGGCGATGAAGCTGCCCTTGGGTTGGCAGCAGGTGGAGCAGGACCCAGCAACGGCTGGTGGCTAAAAGAAGCATGTCCCCAGAGAAGACTGGTGGCATCCAGAACCTGGGCTGGTTGCCCAGCAGATGTTGTAACCCCACCTCTCAGTGAGATGAAGGAGCTGATGCAGGGGGAAACACCGCGCTTCCCAGAATTCTGCCTCAGCACTGAAAAGAGGACAGTCAAACCCTGTCACTTCTCTGTTCCTCCAGGAATGGGTGCAGCAAGATGAGAGGCTTGATGTGGCCTGTCGTGTCATTCTGGAGCAAATATTTGAGACAGAGCGCCAGGAACTTGTAACCATGGGCATGTGAGCTTTTCCACTGAGGGTCAGTGTCACATGGCTGCAGTGACCAGGAGATGGTGGGGTTTAAACTCCCAAGAGAGGTGTGCAGGACAAACCCCGGAATCAGAGCCTTGGAGTACAAGGGAGAAATTTTTGTCTTGCTCAGGACTTCCTGGGCTGGATTTCTTGGGAAACTGCTCTGTAGAACAAAGGAGCCTTGGACAACTGTTTCATCTTCAAGGCCAAACCTGTCAAAACGCAAAACCTATGTGGAATTTTATGGATGAAGTTGAGCAACCATGGCAGGAGGCCAGCACACTTTCTTAACCAACCTTGCCACTGCAGTTGCCTGTGCCTGAGCCTGCCCACTTGCTTTTGCTGCAGCCACATTTTCACTGGAATTCCATGGAAATGCCAGTACTCCTACTCTCAAGCTGGCATCCACCCCAAGCCCATACAGCCTGGCCAACCACCGAGGCACCAGCCACCCCGTGCCCCTGTGTGCATCCCAGTGCTTGGCTCACACACCCCCTTTCCTTGTTTGTTCCCGTGCTCCCAGCACTTCTTTGCTGTCCCCAGATGCCACCCTCTGCCACCAGCCTGCCTGTGGGACGGGGTGGAGATGCACAGAGGGCTGAAGGGGCTCAGGCTGCCCTGGGGGAGCACAGAGACCTTGTCTGTGTGTTCAGGGATGGAGCTAGCAAAGGCAGAGCTCAGCTGGAGCTTAAACCAGCAAGTGATGCAGAAGGTAGAAAAAGGGGCTTCAGTAACGGTGTTGGCAGCCATAGCAAGGCTAAAAAAAAAAAAAAAAAAAAAAAAAGTGGGCCCAAAACTTAAAACTCAGTGAGGGTGTGGGCCTAGTGACCAAGAACCTGTGGAGAGACTTTCAGCAAGCTGGTTGGCCATACATGACTCTGTGGGTCCTCTATGGGGTGAGTTTCAGCCAAGGCTGCTGAGCGTGCTGGCCAAGTCATTGTGTGGCTGCTTCTGTCACCCTGGAAATGCCATGGCAGTCAGGGAGGTTCCTGATGTCTGGGAAAAGGCAAATATGCCACCCATCTTCATGAAGAGCAAAAAGGAAGATGAGGGAGCTACAGGCTGCTCAGCCTCACATCTGTCCCTGGGAAGGTGATGGAGCAAATCCTCCTGGAAGCCCTTTCCATGCACCTGAAGGACAAGAAGGGGATTTGGAACTGCCAGTAAAAATTGAACAAGGGCAAATTGTGCCTGACCAACCTGAATACCATTTACAATGAGATGATGGGCCCTTTGGATGAGGAGAGAGGTGGATGTACTAGCCCTCAGTGAAAAGGGCTGCCTGGGGCTGATAAGAGAGAGAAATAACCAGCACCAGAAAGACCTAAGCAAAAACTGAGGAAAAAACCTTGAGAGGGTTGGCAGCCTCCCCAGTGTCCCCACTGCTTGAGCTGGTCCGAAGGGCATGAGGAAACAGAGGCCAGGCACTCTCTGTCTGTCCTGCATTCATGCTGCAAGTGACCCTCAGCCCTGGCTGCTTTTGTCCCGCCTCTGCCTCCCCACCAGCCCTGCTGCCCAGGACAGCAGGAGACCCCCTGCCCTGAGGCTCCTCAGGCAGCTTCCACATTTCTCCAGTCTCCTTTCCCCGTGCCTGTTGCATTTTCATGCATGTTACGGTCCTTATCATGTGTGATCAGTGCCAGTAAATGCCTCGTGGAGTCGATGTCATCAGGACCTAGTCATAGTCAGACAAACTGTGCTCCTTTTCACATATAACATCCATGGATATTTTTATCTGACCTAATCTGTAGAACTTCCACAAACATAAATAATTGCCATTTCTTAGGACAGGAAACACCCTGTTTTCAGATAAATAGTTTAAAACCCAAAGTGAAAAATACTTGTTAACAGAGAGGTCCAAAATATCTGGGTGTGACATTTAACAAGTGGGTCAATCGGAGGAGCCTCCCAGGGTGACCTTGCCGACTGAGGGTGGGGCTTTCTGCCTCTGGGGGTCTGAGAGTCCTTATGGGATGCCAGAGAGAGCACTGGGGATTGTGCCAGGCTTGCTGTGGCATGCCTAGGAAAGAACCAAAGGCAGGGAAAGGGAAGGACCAAGGTGGTTTGGGGAGAAAGAAGCATTGGAAAACAGGGGGAAAAGGGGATGAAAGGAGCTGGTCATGTGTGGCTGGTCAGCATAATTGTTTATGCACACCATGCAACTGAAAGTCTGTCCTGTCTTCTTATGAAATTTCATCCTCTGCAACTCTCTGAGGTGAGATGTCTGCTCTTGGTACGGACAGAGGTCCAAGGGCCCATCCTTGGAGTGGGAAGCACGAGTCAAAGGATCTCAGGCACCTTCAGGGCCAGCAACTGGAGAGATCAGGCTGTGTGCATGTGTCATGTTGGTGGGTATGTCAGTGGGTGGAACCACTAGTGTACATCAAACCAGATTAACCAGCAAGTAAGAGAGTCCTGGGAGCCAAGTATTTAGAAACCCTATGTCAGGACTAGACCCTGGAGAGCTCAGAGGATCTGTGAGTTGGTTGTTTGAGGGAGAAAGTGGCCCAAAGCAGCACCTGGAGAAAATTTGGGGTCTTGCAGTCAGGTATTGATAAGGGCACAGGTCTGGATCTGGAGGGGAGTTGTCCTTGGTGTGAGAGAGCAGCAGGAATGCATGGAGCTCTGCCTGGGGACTAACAGTGAGCTAGCTGGGAGCTGATAGGCCAGGATCAGAGGGCAGAACAACATGGGCAGCACTGTGGGAGGATGGGTGGATTTCTGCTCCAGACCTCTTGATCAGGTAGATGAGGCCTTCTTCAGACAATTGGAAGGAGCTTCATGCCTGCAGGCCCTGGACCTCATGGCAGACTGAAACTGTCCCAGCTCCCTCTGCTGAAGAGGTGCAAGCCGCCCAGGAGGATTTTGGAGCTCACTGGTGACATCTTCCTGACAAGGGTGACTGAGGAGCCAGTGAGGTGAGGGGCCCTGCAGCAGGACTTGATACTTGCAAACAAGGAAGAGCTGCTCGGGGCTGTAACAATCAAGGGTGAGAAAGTAGAGTGTAGGATGCTGAGAGAAGGGAAGAAAGCAAGGGGCAGGATGTCAGGAGAGCAGGCTTTGACCTGCTGAAGGACCTGCTTGGAAGAATCCCATAGGATACAGCCCTGAAGAGGAAAGGATGCAGAGAGCTGTTTGATGGTTAATGATCTCCTCTTTGCACTCCAGAACAGTCCACACAGACATGCAGGAAGTCAAGAAAAGGTGTCAGGAGGATGGCATGGATGAAAAAGGATCTCCTGACAGAAAACAAGCATGAAGAGGAAGGACAGAGGAGGTAGAACCTGACAGCATTCCAGGCTCAGCGGTTCTGTGATGCTGTGCTGGAGAGAGATATTTGCGTGTGCATGTGCTTGTCTGTGCATGGAGGAACTGGAGGGACAAGGGAATCCTGGATCCAGGTCCCAGACAGCTGGAGGACCTAAAACCAGCTTCTGGAGAGATCCTTATTGTTTCAATCTCTATACAGGTATATATTTTCCACTAACACGGTCTAACATACAAACAGCCCAACCCTCATTTACCCTTTCTCCACTGACCCTGACTTTGCTTGTTTTGTGATCTCATTTGGTGTTCTGAAGCTTGTGTTGATGGTAATTCCTACCTGGGGCTGTAGAGCCCTGCAGCTCCTCAGGCTGTTATTACATGAGAGACACCACCACCATCAAGGTGAGCTATCTGCACAGAGGAACTGACAGCTGACCAAATGGAGCTTCAGCCCAGGGAAACCTGAGAAACTCTGGGATTCTGGCCAACAGAAACCTCAGGAAGTTTACAAGGAGAAGTGTCCAGTCCTGCATTAGGAGGAAGAATAATCTCCTCATTTATCAGGGCAGTCTGGGACCTGAGTAGCTGAGCAGGACCCTGAGGAGATGGGCCTGGGCACTACGAGGACACCATACAAGACAGCGGTGCATGCTGGCCACAAACAAGGCCACCTTCTGGCGGGGCCGGCTGCAGGGGTGTGCAGCCGGGTGTGCAGGCAGGGGTGCCCAGGGCTGTCCTTCCCAGCAGGGTCCCTGCACCCCAGGGGGCTGTGTGCTGGGGCAGGGACTCTGCCGCCTGCCAGGGTCAGCACTCAGCCTGCCCGGGGAGCTCCCCATGGCGCTGTGGGGGAGAAGCTGTGGGGTAACGAGCAAGCCACTCTACGGCAGGGCAGGGTCGTTCTGCTATCGAGAGGGTGCTGCATGGGTCAGGGCTGATTGCAGCTCCACATCGCCCCTGGGACATTTCACAGGGCACTTTTCAAGAAGGACATCAAGGCGGGGGCTACCAGGCAGTAAAGGAACTTACCAGGATTGGTGCTTTCACTCCCCGGCTGTGATGGTAGGTGGATATGGTCATGGATCTGTTCAGGTTTGCACAAGAGACAAACACTCCTACAGCATTACAGTGAGTGAGGAATGGGTTTATCAGGAAACCTGCTAAAGTCCCTTCACCCACCTCAGCCTACAGAAAGCATTAACATCACCTTTGTGGTCTCTTCAGGGTTTATCTGAAATTCTCTTCAAGACTTGCCAGCACAGAGATCCCCCTGGTCAGTGTCCTGCTGCCAGGAGGTGTATTCTGGGCAGAGCTGAGGACATGGTGGGCGGGATGGGATCTGTGAGCAGGGACAGGGAGGAGATGTGGGGACAGAGAAACAGTTCCTGGCAAATAGAGCTCCAAGCAGGATCCCAGGGAGTGCTGAGCCATCCCTTGGGGGTTGTCAGTCTCCTCGCAGATTCCTTTGCTTCTCTCTGACAGGGGCCATGTCCTGCCCTCTCCCTCACAACTGCACCTCTGTGGTGGTAAAAAAGATTTTTCAGACCTTTCCCTGCGGATAAGAGAAACAAGACTCCCCTGCTTTCATTAGAGTCCAGTTACATTTTTTTTTTTTTTTTTTGAGAGTAATTTTTGTGTGCAGTCATCCTCCAGATAGCAGAAATGAAAGCACAGGGCAGCTGGGAACAAGCTTGATTGATGCTGCTGCTCTCCTGACTCTGCACTGAGCCACAGACAGCTGAGCCCTTTTGCCTGTCTTGTCTTAAGACTCCACACTTTCAGTCATAAAGTTGAGGATTTCTACCCCTAGAAGTAGTACTCACCAGATGTGATGACGGTGGAAAATAAAAGACACAGAGAAAGTTATCATAACACATGATAAACCTCTCTTCTGCATCCCACTCTCTTGGGAGTCATAAGTGCAGATATTGAACATTTCTATTAAGGGTGAATTGCATCTGACATCCCTTGTGAACACTGGAGGAGACAAGAACCAGCTCCCATGTCCTCACGGCAGCAGGGCAGAGCTGGCTCCTTGGCAGCACATGGGCAGAGGTCCTGCTCCTCAGAGCAAGCAAAGGAAATGTGTTGGAATTGGGAGTTGGGGGGAGGGATTTTGTTGAGAAATAGGCTTTGCGTGCAGTCTGTCACAATTGTCCCATCTTTTCCTTCTTAGGCCACTGTCCCCATCTCAAGAACCAGCTGATGTCCAACAGCAGCTCCATCACCCAGTTCCTCCTCCTGGCATTTGCAGACACACGGGAGCTGCAGCTCCTGCACTTCTGGCTCTTCCTGGGCATCTACCTGGCTGCCCTCCTGGGCAACGGCCTCATCATCACCGCCATCGCCTGCGACCACCACCTCCACACTCCCATGAACTTCTTCCTCCTCAACCTCTCCCTCCTCGACCTGGGCTCCATCTCCACCACTTTCCCTAAAGCCATGACCAATTTGCTCTGGAACACCACGGCCATTTCCTATGCAGGATGTACCGCGCAAGTGTTTCTGCTTCTCTTCTTGATTACAGCAGAATTTTCTCTTCTCACCATCATGGCCTATGACCGCTACGTTGCCATCTGCCAACCCCTGCACTACGGGACCCTCCTGGGCAGCAGAGCTTGTGTCCACATGGCAGCAGCTGCCTGGGGCACTGGGTTCCTCTATGCCACACTGCACACTGCCAACACATTTTCTCTACCACTCTGCCATGGCAATGTGGTGAACCAGTTCTTCTGTGAAGTTCCCCAGATCCTCAAGCTCTCTTGCTCAGGCACCTACCTCAGGGAAGTTGTGCTTCTTGTGTTTAGTGCCTGTTTATTCTTTGCTTGTTTTGTTTTCATTGTGCTGTCCTATGTGCAGATCTTCAGGGCCGTACTGAGGATCCCCTCTGAGCAGGGACGACACAAAGCCTTTTCCACTTGCCTCCCTCACCTGGCCGTGGTCTCCCTGTTTATCAGCACTTCATTTTTTGCCTACCTGAAGCCCCCCTCTATCTCCTCTCCGCTCCAGGACCTGGTGGTGGCTGTTCTGTACTCAGTGGTGCCTCCTGCAGTGAACCCCCTCATTTACAGCATAAGGAATCAGAACCTCAAGGATGCAGTTCAGAAACTGATGACCAGATGGTTTTTTTAGAAGCAATATACTGCCCATCTTCTCCATATCACTTTTACTATAACTCATTACAGTCTCAACCCGTCTTCCTGTCTTTTATATATTTTGTAGTTGTTGATGTTATTGTTGATTTTTTTTTTTTTTTTTCACTTCTAAGTTGTCCATAAAGTGTTTTCACTATTCATACTATTTCAATTTCATTATCTATCTGTCTGGTTTGACCCAGAGACAGTGTAAATGAATTTCCACACCCTCTGCATTTAAACACTAAAAAGGACCCTGCAGTGATTTTTTTGTCTGAGGCTTTTTTTCCAAGACCTTCTCTGGTGCTGCTGCATCAGCTCCTGCATACAGAGTCCCTGTACAGCAGATCTGTGATAAAGCTGGCCTCTCTAACAGCATCTCCATCACGAAAGGGGATCTCCTCAGGGCAGTGCCCAAACGCTTAGGAATTTTTCCAACATACCCAAGGAATAGACTCCAAAGCGGACTGTTTCTCTGCTTGTTTCCCCATGGGCTCAGTGGGATGGCTCCCAGTATGGTCTTGCA
Source organism: Tyto alba (assembly GCF_018691265.1). Taxonomy (NCBI): domain Eukaryota; kingdom Metazoa; phylum Chordata; class Aves; order Strigiformes; family Tytonidae; genus Tyto; species Tyto alba. The sequence continues at coordinate 9,378,599 of NW_024881277.1, read as the reverse complement.
GGGACTGAGGAATGGCTCAGGTGTTACTTGTTGGACAGCACCCACACAGATGGTGAATGGTCTCCAGTTAAACTCCCTGGAGCTCTACAGCATGTGATAGGACTGATGGCAGGTGAATTTTTTTCTGGAAGGAGTCTGGAACTGCCAGCAGAGTGCAGGTGATCTAGGTGATCTGCAGGATCAGCGTGTGCCAGGAGGTCAGCAGTGAGTGGAGCCCACTGAACACAAACATGTCCAGGGTGGAGGGACCCGGGTCTAAAGTGCTAAATCTGGGTGTGAAGTGCTGAGTGAGGGCTCTGCACCCCCAAGGGACACAGCAGGCACAGGGAAATGAGCCTGGTGAGTGATTTGTTCCACCATCAGTGGACTCTTGTAGCCTGGATCCAGTGCAGCACCCAAACACATTTTGTGGTGTTGGCAATAAGGCAGGGTACCTCTGAGCACCCTCCATGGCCACATAAGAGCTTCTGTGGGAGGCAGTTGATGGCAGTGATGTCCTTGAGCTGGGTCTGCCTCCCAGCATGACCAGCACACCACTGTAAAATCATCCTTTGGCCCCAGGCAAGCCCACTTGCTCTGCAGAACAGCAGCAGCAGCTCAGGGGCTGTGGAGAGCATGGAAAGCGGGTGCAGAACTGGCTGTCCAGGCCAGCACAGATGTGCCCACCTTGAGGAAAGGTCCTGTGGAGAGGCGGGATGTCCTGGGAGAAGAGCAGGACACCGTGTGCATGGAGAGGAGACATGGAAAGAGGAATTCTTTGCTGTGGGTCCAGCTGAGGGCAGTGGGAGCTGCCTGAGGAGCCCCAGGGCCAGGACTCTGCGCTGTCCTGGGGAGCGGGGCTGGCCTGGGGGGCTGCAGCCTCCTAGGAGGGGATCTCCAGGCCATGACAGCAGGAGGGACACTGACAGTGACCTCCGTCTCCTCCTTGCTGTGGGGCCAGACAAGACTGGGCTGCTCTGCTCATCTGGGGAGAAGGCTGGGGAGTGGGGAGAGCTGGGAGCGGGTTGAGATGTCTGGGTGCAGCAGTGCGTGGCAAGGGATAACACCGCTGTACCGCTGAAGTGTGTGAGTGTGCAAGGTCAGGGCACACAGCTGTGTCCTCACACAGCCAGGCCTCTCCTGGGAGAGACATGAAGGACCATCAGAGCAGGACCTGCTCTCTGCCCGTGTGCGCTGGACACCCCGGGAAAGCTGCCCCAGGGCAATCGTCACATACCAGCCAGTAACAACCACCATTTCCAGCAGGGGCCTCTCACCCCAGCTCAGAGAGGTTGTTTGTCTAGGTCAGCAGTCCATGTTTGCACTGTACAGATGAGTCGTGAGTATGCAAATTGTGTGCATGTGGGGAGATGAACCTGAATGAGCACAGATGCCCTCAGCTATTCCCGGGGATCCCATGAACGTCTGTGGGACAGACAGTGTCTCACAGTCACTTCACTTTGAGCGTACTGTCCCCTGGGAACCCACCAGAATGCAGCAGTGGGATGTGCTTCCTTGAGCTGAGGTCCCCGTGTCCATTCCTCATGCCTCGGGGCACCTCAGAGGAGTGCAGAGCAGGGTGGTACACTGCGAGGCTGAGGTGCCCGCCAGCCTCTGGGAGCGGCAACTGGAGGCCAGAGAGACACTACAGTTGTGACAGTGCACTGCCTCTGCGTGTGCAAGGGAAGGACTCGTGCCTCTGAACACCCCTGTGGGCATGAAGAGAACATGAGGCCAGCTCAGATGTGGACATCTGTTGGAGAATGGCACAGAGACAAGGGTCAGGAGCCCACCGAGCAATTGTACTATCAGAGCCTGTTCTAGGGGCTGATGCTGCCTCGCTGATGCTGGGCCTCACTAGGGTTTGCCTGCAGCTACTCGCAGCTGCTGATACATGAAGAATGTCAAGGACGCTTCGGCCTTGTGTACCGTGGTGTGTCGAAAACAGGTTGAGAGGAATTGGGAATAGTGGTCTGAGAAACCCAGTGTTATGGTAACGGTGGTCTGAGAAACATTGTGTTATGGTACTGTTGTGTGTCGAAAACAAGTCAAGAGGAATTAGAAATAGTAACATGAGAAACTTAGTGTTATGAGCAGCTTGTGCTGTTAGCTAACTGCAAGTAGGTGGACCGTGCGAATACGACCTTTAGAGCTTAAGTCAATCAGCTAGTGACTAGTAGGCATAATAATTATCATTGTCTGTATAAATATATGTACCCTGGACCAATAAAGACACACGTTGATTGATGCTCTATCACCCACATTGAACCAGTCTCGGCATGTCGTTCGTCCGCGGCTCCACAAGATGGCGCCCGAACAGGGACCTGCATAGAAGAATAACACGGACGGAGAAACAGCAACGACCGAGGAATTCGAGAACGGACCCGGAGAAACACCAAATACAGCAGCGTGCAGGGTCCATGAGCTGAGACGGAGAGGTGCCGGCCCCGGCAGCCCTGGGAGAGCACGCGGAGAGAAGCCGGCTGGACCGGCCCGGGAGCGGAGGCGGAGCGGCCCCGAAGAACGGAAGTGACCGGCCCTGCAGAGCGGAGGTGGATCAGCCCCGGAGAGCGGAAGCGGACCGGCCCCGAGACCGGAAGTGAGTGACCCCACGAGTGGAAGCAGAAAGGCACCGGAGCTGAGGTGGTAAGGAGGCGACTGCGGCAGCCCCGTGGGTGGACGCGAAGGGACGCCACAGGCGAATGCTGAGCGGCCCCGGGGGCGGACGCGAGGGGGCACTGGAGGCGAGAGCAGGGTGGCCCCGGCAGTGGAAGCGGGGGGGGGGGCGCCGGAACTGACGCAGAGGGGCGACGGAAGCTGACGCAGAAAGGCACTCTATGGGGACGAGGGTTGGCGACAGCACTAGATGTTACGTTAATTGATCAACACCCACATCGGATTGCAACTAAGGTTAAGGGCCCAATACTAATTAATGGACAACCACAAGGCGCTCTACTAATTGGGCGATCATCAAGCAGCATTAAAGGACTATTTATTTTACCAGGAATTATTGATGCTGACTTTACTGGGACTATATGTATAATGGTACAGACTTTATTTCCTCCAATTCACATTCCAGCAAACAGTAAAATTGCTCAATTAGTCCCTCTGCCCCAACTGACCAGAGATATGGAAGCCTCCCCCGCAGTTACTAGGGGAACTGCTGGATTTGGATCAACAGGGGAGTTGGTTCTGCTAACTATGCCAATGAATCGTCGTCCGGTGACTGACGCCACCTTTTCTTCTAATGGGACACAGATTTCCCTTAATGTATTATTGGATACTGGAGCCGACCTCACCATTATGGACAATAACCATTGGCCACCCAACTGGCCTTTGGTACCTATGACTTGTGGGGTCGAAGGGGTTGGGAGACACTCATCAGTGATGCGCAGCAAAGAACACATACAAGTCATCATAGATAGGAGAGTTGCAAACACATATGTAACAGTTATGCCTTTACCTCAAGGAGTTTATGGCCTCATTGGTCGTGATGTACTGGACCAGATGGGTATCATCCTGACTACCAGCGATCCTTTTTAGTAACGGTCACTGCTTCTAGAGCTTTCCCGATCCCATTGAAATGGTTATCTGACACCCCGGTTTGGATCGAGCAGTGGCCGTTGAAAAAGGAAAGCCTTACAGCAGCGCATCAACTAATTCAAGAGCAACTGTCTCAAGGACATTTACGATTGTCCACTAGTCCGTGGAGTACACCCATATTCGTTATCCGGAAAAAGTCAGGGAAATTTCGCCTCCTCCATGATCTGTGAGCGGTAAATGCGCAGATGCAGCCCATTGGAGCCCTCCAGCCCGGGCTGCCCAATCCATCTATGCTACCTGAACACTGGCATTTACTTATTGTTGATTTGAAAGACTGCTTCTTTACCATCCAACTGCATCCAGAGGATACACAGCACTTTGCCTTCACCCTCCCATTGATTAATCGTGAAGCACCAGCTCAACGATTTGAGTGGACAGTATTGCCACAAGGAATGAAAAATAGTCCAACACTCTGTCAACTGTTTGTAAGCAATGCCTTATTACCTGTCAGAATTGCCTGGCATACTGCAATTATATATCATTATATGGATGACATTCTGATTGCTCAGGAATGCCCTTTTTCTGACCAGCAGCGTTCCTTGTTGACACATGCTCTTCAAAAGGAATGCCTGGAAATTGCCGCGGAAAAAGTTCAGTTTTCGACACCATGGAAATACCTTGGGTGGCTGATAACGGACTCACAAATACGACCACAAAAGTTACAAATACAGCTTGACGTCCGTACCTTACATGATGCACAGAAGTTGCTTGGAGACCTACAATGGCTTCGCCCTGTGGTAGGAATTGCCAATGATGAATTGGATGTCCTCTGACCCTTACTCCAGGAGGTCAATCCCGCTCGCCCGGTGCACTTATCAGAGGAACAACGATCAACCCTGTCCCGAATTGCAGACTACGTTACCCAGTGATGGGTTGACCGCTGAGATCCCCGGCTACCGATAGACCTCACCATTTTAAACGGCCCATCCCAACTCATCGGTGCGTTAACCCAATACCAAAAGAAAAAGGGGGAAAACATCAAGGTACTGGAATGGGTATACACAAAGTTACAGCCTCAGAAATCCATTCAACAAAAACTGGAGAATCTAGCAGAATTAATTAGAAAGGGCCGAACTCGTATCCTGCAGATTACGGGATCTGAACCGGGCAGCATACATCTACCCATCAAGAGGGAGATGCTTGAATGGTGCATCAGACAATCGGAAGAGTTGCAAGCCAGCCTGCTAACCACAGCTCAAAATATAGCAGTGTCTCAAATCAAGTCGCCAGTACTGCAATGGGTGAGCCAACACGACTGGATCATGCCTTCCAAACGCAGTGACATGCCTCTATCAAATGCCATTACTGCTTTCACTGTTGCTGGAAGGAAATCTAAGCGTGCCGCTGTCACCTGGTTGGAGGATGACATATGGCATCACCAGGTTTTGTCCACTGTCCCAGGGGACTCATTGCAAACGCTTGAACTGTCAGCAGTGGTTTGGGTTGTCTTTCGATGGCATGATCAGCGCCTCAATGTAGTAACTGACTCCTTATATGTGGCAGGGGTGCTACACCGTATAGAAGATGCACGACTCAGGTCATGCTTGGAGAGTAGGTTGTGATTAGCATTGCTCTGAGTCGGTATGATGGATGATCTGGGTGGGCATCATGAGGGGGAGGAAATGGCATGAGATCACAAGGACAAGAAGCAGTAGGGGAAATTTCAGAAGAGGTTAAGGAAATAAAAAAAAACCAAGACCACAATGACAGTGGGCCAGCACTGGGCCAGAGGACTGTGACTTTCAAAACTCTCATTTCTAAAGAGGTTAATCCGGGAAAATATTCATCATGATTAGAGTTGGGACAGGAGAAAGACTGGCCAATCTGATCTAACTATAAACTTATCCCTGATCAGAGCAGCCCATGGGGCTAGAGATGTCCAGAGGTCTCTTCTGACCCAAACTTCTGTAGAGGGAGGGACTGGGCAGTGGAGTTGAGGCCAACAGACACTGCTGCATGCTGAGGCTTTGCTGGCATTTGTAATCCCTGGTTCAGTAAATCCTCAGGGTTACATGGTGAACGGGTTCATCCTCAGAAGGATGCTCTGCTCCGCTCCATGGACACCAGGACTCAAACTGGTTTGGGGATACTACAGAAAAGTTCTCAGAAACACTGCCAGACATTATGGAATCACAGGATCACAAAACAGTTGGAGTTGGAAGGGACCTTTGGACATCACCTAGTCCAAATACTGCTCAAAGAAGGGGCAGCTACAGCAGGTTGCTGAGAACCATTTCAGGTTGCATTCTGAGGATGTCCACAGATGCAGCCTGTCTGCTTACACGATTTAGTTGCACTCCTATCTAGGAAAAACAAGGTAATGGTAGAAGGACGCTGAGGCTTGCAGAACTACCAGATGCAACTGGTTTTGTGGTCTCAGCTGTAAGGGAAAGGGGAAGACAGAACCAAGTTCACAGAAAGGACACTGTGATGAAGATGAGAATGAAGTAAACGACCACCAGGGGTCCTAGAAGACCACCTAGAGACTGTAGTGTGCATGCGGAAGTGGGCAGCAACATATTATAATGATTTCTCGGAAGAGTAATGAATATGATAATCAATTCTTGGAAATTACGTGACTATGTAAGCGAATTGTGTATAAATATCATAAACTCCAGTTCAGTGACATGCATATTAGGAGGAATGATCCCCTCTGCGTCCAACGTGTCGAATAAAGAATACTACTTAATGGCTACTACGGCTATTGAGACTGTATTCTCAGCTTCATTTTGTCACCCCAGATGGGACAGTCTCTGACCAGCTGCTCAACCCGTTGAGAAAATGACTCTTTCCCACTCCTTCATGCCCCCTCCACCCCACCCCCCCCCCACCCCCCCCCAATATTCTTTCTAGTTGATTTATATCAGTCATTAGCGTCATAAAATGGGCGCAAATCAGAGTGGAGGCATTCTAAAGAAAATTCCCTTAAGACATATTCTGGCACATTGGAATGAAATAGGGAGGCCATCAGGAAGCAATGTAAATAAGAAAATTCTAATTAAATATTGTAATCAGTGGTGGCCCCCACATAAACTGGAAGATCAGGAAAAATGGCCCCTTAATGGGTCTTTAAATTATAATACCCTCCTACCATTAATGTTGATTTTACAAAGGGACAAGAAATGGTATGAAGTGATGTATGCTGGTATGTTTTTCACTCTGTGAAGCCACCCAGAGTGGCAGAAGGAATATGGAATTAGTATTGCACCTCAGAACCCTCTTGTTTTATCCTTGGAAAAGGCACAAAAACCTAGGACATACACAAAAAAAAAAAAAAAAAAAAAAAAAAAAGGAAGAAAATCAAAGCTAAGGAGCTGTTGTTCGGCGTGTAGTATTGGGCAGCGATGGCTGAAAGTTGTCAGGCAAGGGCAGGAGGAGGTGGAAGATCGACTGGAGGATTCAGTACAGCCTTTCCTGCCTCCGCCTGCTGTATCTCCACTATCCCCTGTATCAGCCCTGTTAACCGAGAATGGCGGGGTTAGAAGGAGTGGAGAGGAGGAAAAAGGGGGAGCTAGTGCCTCTGCCCCCACTCCGGTTATGACGTGCACTCGGAGTAAAACCCAAAAGGAGGCACAACTCCTTGCTCCCTTAAGGGAAGTAATGGGTGAAAATGGGTCAGCAAAGGTAAAGGTCCCATTCTCCACTAACGATTTAGAAAACTGGAGAGAAATAGTTAAAGGGTACTGAGATGATCCTGCAAGAATAGGAAGGAGATACAAATTAATAATCAAGAATCAAGACCCTGATTGGTCAGATGTGGATTTGATGTCAGAGGAAATGGCTGAGACAGAGAGACAGCTAGCTTCAAAACCAGCTCAAATCCATGTGCAAGCCCAGGTGACTGGTGGAACTTTGCAAGGGAATGTAGATGATCATGTCCCATGAACTGACCCGCACTAGGATCCAAACGATGGAAATGACTATAGAATGTAATGGAGATATAGAAATTGGATTAAATTGGGGATAGACAATGCAATCCTGAAAGCTGTTAATTGATCAACGCTTTACACTGTCAAACAAGGGTCAAAAGAAACTCTGACAGAATTTTTGGACCAGTTAAGGGCGGCCATGAGAAAATACACCACTCTGGACCCTTCGTGCAATGTGGGGTGGCAGCAGCTGAAATGCCCCTCTGCCCCACCAGTTCTAGTAGCAGGAATGGGGACATAGGATTGGTGGGGACCTGGGGCATCGACCTTAGCAGGTCCCCCGGTTAACATTAAGCCAGGGGGGCAGGAAAAGGAGGTAGAATTTTTAATTGACACAGGTGCCTCCTTTTCTGTCCTTAATCAAGAATTAGCACCCATAAGCAACATTTTTGTAAATGTAGTGGGAGTCAGTGGCCAACAGGAAAAGGCATTCTTTTCAAGAGCCCGTATGTATACAATGGCAAAGCAGATCAGAATACATCGATTTCTCTATTTGCCAAATTCCCCTGAGTCCTTATTAGGGAAAGATTTATTAGAGCAATTGGGAGCAGAAATTACTTTTAAGCGGAAAGGGAAAATGGAGTTTAAAGTAGGGGATCAAAGGTTAATAGAGGTACTTAGTCTAGATCTGATGAATCCAGAAAAGACACAGAAATTGACACCGGCAGTTCAAGAAATTATTGATTAGGCCTGTCCAGGAGTGTGGGTTACTGGGATTCCAGGGAAAGCCAAGAATGCACCCCCTAGAGTAACAGAACTTAAAGAAGGAAAGGGACTGGTATGGAGGAGGCGATACCCTTTGAGACTGAAGGAGTGTTGTCCTGGGTTGAGTGAGTGGTGGAGTTTTTTGGTGGCAGGGGAGGGGGCTATCGGGGTGGCCCCCTGTGAGAAGCTTCTCGAAGCTCCCCCAGCTCCAAGCCAGCTCCACTTCTGTTTGGGAAATTGAGCCAATGAGCTGCGCCTCTGCGATAACGTATTTAAGAAGGGACGTGGTGACGTGCAGTTGGACTTGTGAGGAGGAGTTGCTGCAGCTGCATGAACACCAAGGTCAGTGGAGGAACGGAGGAAGAAAGGAGGGGGGAGGTGTGCCGGAGCAGAGACCCCCCTGTATCCTGTGGGGAGACGGCAGGGCGGCCCCCCCCTGCCACCCATGAAGATCTACGGTGGAGCAGACATTGATTTATGGCCTGTGGCTTCTGTTTGGCATAGTCAAGGTGCTGTGCCCGAAGAAGTCCGGGGTCTCGTGGGAAAAGGTAGCCCCGCTGCTGTAATTCAGTGCTGGGAGGATTGCAGCATGCAGGGGAGTCCCACACCGGAGCAGCTCAGGAAGGGCTGCAGCCGTGGGAGGGAATCCAGTCAGAGGAAGTTAGTGACCCATGACGGAGCAGTGTGGGGAACGCTGCGGCCCGTAGGAGGAATTCAAGTCGGAGAAAGTTTGTGGAGGACTGTCTCCTGTGAGAGGGGGACCACGATGGAGCAGGGGGTAACAAGTTTTGGACACTCCCCTCACCAATGATGAAGGAAGTGGCAGCGCTGCCTGCACCCCCCATTCCCTGCCCCTGCGCCACTGGGGGAGGAGGTAGAGATATTGGGAGCAGAGCTGAGCCCAGGAAGAAGGGAGGGGTGGGGGGAAGGTGTTCTCAAGATGTGGCAATGCTTCTCACTGTCTTACTCTGTTATGTGTTGTTAGTGTCTGTAATAAATGTATGTTCTTTTTTTTCTTCCCCTAACGAGTCTGCCTTTTGCTCATGATCATAAAGGGTGATTTTTCCCCATCCCAGTCCTATCTTGAACCCCAAGCCTGGCTCTCTGTCCCTTCTCATTGCCGGAGGGGAAGGGAGAGAGAGCTGCTGCATTGTGGTTGGCTGCCAACCAGGCCTAAACCACGACAACTGCAAAGGAATTGAGGGTCCAATTAATAAATTTCTAAACTATGGGTGGCTGATAGAATACGAGTCAGAATACAATACCCCTGTACTCCCAGTACAGAAAGTAGATGGTTCATACCGGGTAGTACGAGACTTAAGGGAAATTAACAAAATTGCTAAAGACTTACGTCCCGTAGTTGCTAATCCATATATACCTTACTTAAAAAGTTTAGGGATAGCCAGACATGGTTTACCATTCTGGATTTAGAGAATGCTTTCTTCTGTCTGTCCTTAGACAAAGAAAGTCAGAAATTGTTTGCATTTGAATGGGAGAGCCCCACCACTGGTAGAAAAACTCATCTTACCTGGACAGTGTTACCTCAGGGCTTTAAAATTAGCCCAGCGATATTTGGGAAGCAGTTGGGACGAGATCTCAAAAAGTGACAAGTCCCTTCAAACAATGGAACCCTCCTGCAGTATGTTGATGACCTTCTAATATCAACAGAGACTAAATCTGAATGCATTCAGTGGACTGTAAACTCACGGAATTTTCTTGGATTAAATGGATATTGAGTGTGTCAACAGAAAGCTCAGATGGTACAGCAGCAAGTGACCTACCTGGGATATGAACTGTCCGGAGGACAACGAGAACTTGGAGTAAGAACGAAAAGATTCTGTGGGGCAGGGCTTGGTTGCTCTCAGCAAAACCCCCAGCACTGCACAATTGATAGAAGGAGACGTGCTGGAACTTGTCAGCCACAGGCCTTGGAAAGAATAAGATAAGAATTTCATATAGGAGGAACAGGGGGTGCTGACTTGGTGTTTGTGTTAAGATTAGGTGCTGTGGAGCAGATGTCCTGTAACTGGGAGTTATCGTTTTTGTAGGAAGGATTGTTGCAATTAGTAAGTAAATGTTTAGAAAAAAGCCTTTAGCATTAGCCAATTTGTGAATGCCTAATGTAGAATGTAAGCCAAGAAATCTTTGGCATGCTTCAAAGAAACCAATTAGTTTGTAACACACTATCTATGAACTAGAATAAAAGTATGTGAAGAATCATAATAAAATGGACACTCTGCTTGCATCAAGCTGCGTCCCGCCTCTCAGTTGCGGCAAAGGGGGAAAGCAGAAACTACGCCTAAATTTCAGGGGGACCAGGGCATGCTTTAGACCCCCCAAAATGGGGGTTTTCAGGGACTCATATTCTCACCACCACCCCCATAATGTAGGATATGGGGGGAGAAACCCAAAACCACCCTCAAAATAACTGGGGGGAGACATGGACCCCAAAATGGGAGGTTGAGGATGGCTCAGATATCTCAACAACCCGACAGAATGGAAGACAGATTGAGGGGAACCAAAAAATTATTTAGGGGAAGCATTAAGTGCCACCTCCAGCCCTTACAAAATGGGGGTTTGGAGGGGCTCTAGGGTCCTCTCCAAAATAATTGGGGTGGCAGGAAACACTGTAGACCACCACAAAGGGGGGCTTGTGGTTCAAACATCAGAAACCCCCCCTCAAATTATATAGGGGAGGACGGTCATGGGACCCTGTAGCCCCTTCCAAAATGAGGATTCAGAGGACTCGGAGCCCCGCAAAATGCTCATCCATGTCAAAGAGCTTCCCCTCCTCGGCCACCATGACTGGGGGCGCGGAGACACGAGTGACATCATAGGGCAGTGGTGCCACGGCCTTAGGGATGTCATAACCCACCAGTGATGTCACAACCCAGGGTTGGGGAATCCCCATCACAACTAAGTGAGACTCTGAACTGCAACTCCACTGCCGAACCCTCCTCCCAACTCCATGGGCTCCCCTGTGATGTCATAAGACCGCTCTCACCTCACAAGGCTCCACTATGATGTCACAACATTGTTAGGGAGCCCCAAGAGCTTGCTATGACATCATAATCCTGACGCAGAACAACAATCATCCGTTATGATGTCACAATTGTGCCTGGAAACTCCACAGGGTCCTCTATGACATCACTACCATGGAGGAGAAACCCAAGGGTGCCCTATGATATCAGCACCTGGTGAGCAAACCCACTGAGTTTTCTGTGACATCACAACCGTCAGAGAAAACCCCACCCCACGTGGCTCCCTGACGACATCACAACCCAGTAGGACACTCCCCACCCTACGTGGGTGTTGTGTGATGCCAACACCCTGGTGAGGACACCCCACACCCCACGTGGTCCTCAGTGATGTCACAGCCCCAAAGGGAACCCCCATCTCACAGAATTCCCCGTGACGTTACTGCCCAGGAAGGGACCCTCCCACTCCAGTGATGTCACAAACCCACAGGGAACCACTCCTACCTTCAAGGGTTCCCTATGATGTCACCACCATGGTGGAAACCCCCTGATGTCACAACAGTGGTGGGACGCCCATGTGTCCCCTCTGATGACATCATGATTCCACAGGAACTCCCACCCTAGAAATTTTCCAATGACATCCCTGCCCTGCTGAGAACCCCCCGCTCCACTTGGGTGCCCTCTGACATCACAACTGAGACTCGGACACCCCCAGCCAACATGTCTCCCTGATGACATCACCAAACAAAAAACGAAATGTCAAAAAAAACCCACAAAAGGTAAAAAAGACAAATAAAGAAAGGTTAGTCCTGGCCTTTCCTGAGGTACAGTGGAATCCAAATGGGCTAATGGGCACCTTATTCATCTGAAGTAGCCCAGATTCCAAGAGTTTCCTCAGGGTACTCTTGATCTCCTGGTTCCTCATGTTGTAGATGAGGGGGTTCACTGCTGGAGGCACCACTGAGTACAGAAGTGACACCACCAGGTCCAGGAATGGGAAGGAGATGGAGAGGGGCTTCAAGTAGGCAAAGATGGCAGTGCTGATAAACAGGGAGAGCACCCGGAAAAGGCTTTGTGCCATCCCTGCTCAGAGGGGATCATCAGCACGGCACTGAAGATCTGAATGTAGGTAAAAAGAACGATAACTAATCAAAAAAAAAACAAAGAAAAAACAAAGATGTTGTCCTGGTTTAGGCCCAGCTGGCAACAAAACATTGCGTGGCCGCTCCCTCACCTGCAGTGGGATGGGGACGAGAATTGGAAAAAAATTGTAAAATTCCATGAGTGGAGGTAAGGATGGTTTAATAGAAAACACAAGGGAAAAAAACAATGCTAACAATAATGATAAAAATAATATATGAAATGAGTGATGCACAACACAATTGCTCACCACCCAGCAGCCCGCGCTCAGCCCCTCTCCGAGTGGTGATCACCCCCCAACCCCCAGCCAGCTCCTCTAGTTATACACTGAGCATGACGTCAGCATGGCATCGAATATCTCCTGGGCTGGTTGGGGTCACTTGTCCTGGCTGTGCCCCCTCTCAGCTCCTGCTGAAAATTAACCTGAGCCTAGGCGAGCCCAGGACACCAAGGCAGGAACCCAGAGAGCCCAGAGAGTTCCCGGGGTGGAGGAGCCCTTTTCCCCAGTGATTCAGCCCACCTGCACTGGGATGCACTGTTCCTGAAGGTGCTGCCAGGGGGAGGCTGCCCCACATTCACTGCTCTCTGTAAAGCACATCCCGAGTGGATGGCTGAGAGACAGCTGGGAGAGAGCTGAGCGATGGAGATCGATCCCTAAGATACAAGCGAGATGCAGAAAGAGACAAAGAGGGTTGAGAAAATAAGGGGCGTGTATTGGCACACTGACCCCGTACGCTCGGCCCAAAGCCCTTCATGCCCACTGAGGTGTGAGGGTGCCCATGAGCTGATGCCCCACAGCTCTGGCTCTGCACTGACGGTCACGCTGCCTCTGTCTCTGCTCAGCAGTGCCAAGGACGCAGAGAAGGCATCCAGAGGAAAGAGTGAGCTGCAATAAGAAGACAGGCAGGTTAGGGCTGCACCCAGACACATGGTCTCACTTCCTAGTGGCCACTCTGCAGAGAGCCACTGGCACATTAACCACACCTGCCTCGCAGATCTGGCACCTCCCTGTAATCCCCAGCGGGATGGGACACCCTTTGCTCTGAGGGTAATGGAGAATGAAAGGCAAGGCCTGGGTGCCACCCTCTGCCTCTTCCCACTCCGTCAGCCCCTTTCCAGTTGTGCCTGCAGACCCTGACCCATCCCTCAGTCAGTGTTCGGCCCTTGCGCTCTTCTCTCAGCATCTCCTTCTGGGAGTCTTCAGCAGCGCCTGAACATCACCAGCTCTGAAGTGCCTCCTGGGTTTAGCTCTCTCTGTGCTCGGTTCTCCTTTGAGCTTGGTTCTCCTTTGCTCCAACTTGTCACCAGTGGGTGCTTTAGATCGCTTCAAGAACCACTGTCAAAGGAGAAGTGTCCCAGCTCCGGGGGAACCAGGCTGCCTGGCAGGGAGAGCTCAAAGAAGGCTCACTTAGGCTGCCATGTTTATGGGGTAGTGGTTGGCTTGGAGCCAAATTACCTGCAATGGGAAAGGTGTGCATGGCCTTTTGCTACCAAAAAGTGTTGTTGTTCCCTGATCAATGAGTCTTGGAAAAGCCGCTCACTATTCATGTGGTAATCACGTGATCAGTGTTCCAAGCTCATCTGCAGCCATGCTCACTGTGTCCCTCTGCTCCTTTGGGGGTTTTCAGAGCACAGACTGAATGTAGAGGAGTTCTTGGCCCACTCACAGCTTAGGCCTTTACTTCCTTTGGAACCCATACCAAACTACTGCTAGTCTGCTCAAGGGGTCGAGTGCATCCGTCACAGGCTTTAGGTCAAGTGGAACAAGAGGGCGTGATACCTCTCAGCTCTGTTGACTTGCACCTCATGACAAGTGAACTCCTCTGTCTCTCCACTGAAAGCGAAGGGAGAAAGAGACCCTGGGATGTCATTTAGGGTAAGCAACTGCAGAGAGCATGGTCTCCAGTGAAGTCAGACTTGGTGGTCAGGGCTGTGTCCAGTGGAGTCTTGAAAACCTCCAAGGATGGACATTCCATGAACTGCCTGGGCAACTTGGTCCAATGTCTGTCTGTCCTCACGGTCAGTGTTCTTCCTGGTCCAGACCAGAATCTTCCCTGTTTCAGGTTATGATCATGTCTTTTGTCTTTGTGACGTGCACCTCTGTAAACAGCCCAGCTCTGTCTTTTCAGGAAGCTCCTCTTAGGTTCTGGAAGGCCGCTGGTACATTCTTTTTAAGCTGTCTCTTCACCAGGCTAAACAAGAGCCCCTTTCCTCAGCTTCTCCTCACGGCTCATGTGATCTATCCCCCTGACCATCTTAGTGTCTCTGCTGAGTTCATGACAGTTTCCAAGTATCTTTCTTGTGCAGGAGTGCTGGGGTGCCAGATGCACTATTCTGGATGCGATCTAATGAGTGCGGCTCTAATGAGTCTGCCTATTGCCCTGCTGTCCTGTTGGTACAACCCCAAGTGCTGTTAGCTGTCCGTGCCGTCAGGACTCACTGCTGAATCAAGTCGGACCTACTGCTCACCATGGTCTGCAGATCCTCTTCAGCAGAGTTGCTACCCAGTCAGTCAGTGTCCTCTGTCTGTCACCAGTGTAGAGGGTTAGTGTGTCCCATGTTTCCTTCTGTCAGGACAGATCAGGTCATTTCTTTCTGGCCTACTCCTCCAACACCAGAGCATTGCTGTCTAGCTCCCTTGAAATGGCAGTCTGTCCCTTGAACAAATTGACTTCATCCCTCCAGTTTTGGGTCATCCAGAAACTTGTTGAGGTCCATCCTGTGTACTTCTCAGGTCATTGGTAAAGCTACTGGGGAGGAGAGGTCTCAGAGCAGACTTCCAAAGAGTTCTGGGTTTAGCTGGACTTTGGGCAGAGTATGGACCATTCCCCAGTACCCTTTGGGACCACTAATCCAGACAGTTTTTCATCCCGTCTTGTACACCATCCAGACCATAAATGCCTACGTTGGATACAAGGATTTCTGAGGACTGGAAGGGTCAGAGATACTCTTTCTCCAGGCCTTCAGACCAAAGTGACACTGGTAACTCAGGGGGTCAAAAGTTCATCTCAGGTAGTTGTAAATGTCTCCACAGAAGCCATTTGCAGTGAGTCAGTCTCCTGAATCAAAAGCAGGAGATACTTTCAATGTAGAATTTCTTTGAGCTGACTGAAACTGGTTTTGTTTTCAGTTCCCTGGCAGCCCACAGAACTTGTACCAGCCTCCTGGATACACAACATAAGACTTGGTTTGGAGTGGATCACCATAGTTCTTTGTTCACTTATGAAACAAAAAAAGGCCCAAACAATAGGCCTCAAACCAAAGTTGACTTCTGAGTGAATTCCCCGACCAGCAACCAGCATCTTATCAGTATCATGAAGCAAACAGCATCTTATCAGCATGAAATGCAACCCTGGGAACAATCCCTGAAAACTATAAGTAAACAAGAAGTAACTATAAATCCCAAATGTAAAATAAAACTGAAACTCCTAAGACATGCCCGGATCCTGGCCAGATCCGGACAGACCTGAGTGAGGCACGTCAATCTATCAGATATCTCCCGTGCATTTTGTTTAGACTTGCACAAGAAGGCATCATTTTATGCACTAAGAGCAAACTTAGTATGGGGGTTAGAGTAGGAATCCACTGTAAACTGTATGTAAGATCTTGTATTTGAGCTCTTTCTCCAAGAGTCACTTCACAGTCAATGGAGAAAAAATAGGGATTTCTCACTTGTTTTTACTGTAGTTTATTTAAACATGTATTTTAGGCTGATCAAAAATGTATTGTAGTGAAAGGGAAAACACGTCAGTGAAGTGGCTTTAGCCTTTTGATTAGGTCAGAAACAGGGAGAAGGCGGCATGAAGATGGTGACAAACGCAGAGGTGTGTGGGAAGTAAAGGCAAGCAGGAGAGTTAGAGAAGAGGGAAGTTTTATTCCCTGGAAAGGGTTTGGTTTTCAAGGAAAACCAAAGCCCAACAGAGAAAAGAAAAACATGCTGTGTTCAAAATTGTTCTGTTTTTAAGACTGTCTTTCCATCCACGGTTGACCTTTGCCAGGTAGAACAGAAAAATTATAAACAGATTCCTCCTCAGTCAGTGACAACTTCGTTGCTAAAACCAGTTTGATAAAACATTCTCGCTGTCAGAGGGAAAAATAAGAATTAAAAAGCAAAACAGGAGAGGAAACAAGAGGAAAAATCTAAGGGTTCCCTTTTTTCAGGAGCCTCAACTTTACCTTCTCATCCCTGACTGTTACATCCCTGGCCAGCTCTTCTTTGTAAAGATGAAGTCCCACAGGGCACTTCACCTCACGGGTTTCTCAGTCACCCTTATCAGGCAGATGTTCCCAATGCGCTCCAAAACCCGCCTGCATGGCTTGCACCTCACTATATTGCTTTTAATGCTTGCATGCAGCTGGTTCATCTTGACTGGGGCGTCTCTCACAAGAGAACAGTACGAGGAGTTGCAGGGCACTGCCAATACCCCTCCTGGAGGAACTGTGGTTTCTTGGGGGTCTGGTACTGATAAAGCCGTAGGTCTGGACCCAGAGGGGAAGCAGCCCTTTGGGAGGGAGCTGCAGGAACGCATTTAGCTCTGCCTGGGGATGGACAATGAGTCATCTGGGAGCTGAGGGGTCAATATGAGAGGGGAGAACATCATGGACACCACTGCGGTGGGTGGATAACTGCTACAGATCTCCTGATCAGGAAGAGGAAGTAGATGGGGCCTTCTTCAGACACCTCCTCTCTGCTGACATCCCACCTGATCCGTACAGCAGTCGAGTATCATTGCCAGCCCTTCCCACCCTGGGAGCTTGGGAGGTATTGTACAGTAGTCATGCTCTTGGCATTGCTCATCCCCATAGAATACTACCCCAGGAAGAGTCCTGAGCAATGTGTGAGGGACAGGATCTCCCATCCCAGGGGCTGGAGGTCAGCAATTTGCCCTTTCTCTTAACATAACACATCCATGTTGACACAGAATCTCTTCTGTACAATGGCATTTGTCTACCGGTCATGATTTTCTCTAGTTTTCTGCTCTAACCAGCCCCTGGGGAGCTTTTGTCAATGGTGTCCTCAGTGGGAGCCATTAACAGTGCAGGAAACTTTGGAGTTTGAATAAAACTTTGAATTCTTCAAAGGTTTCTTCAGCTTCTCTGTTCCTGTTTTCCATGGAGTTGGCACCAAACCCTCGTGAGGGGTCATTAAGCTGCCTTGGGCTGTTGCTGTGGTGCTGAGCTGGGCCGGGCTCCTGGGCCAGAGGGAGCTCCTGGCAAGTGGGCAGCGCTGCAGAGAGACAGCTCTGCCCAGGAGCAGCTCCTCTGCAAAGCGCAGCAGGGCTGGGGGCACTGCCTGCAGGCACCCAGGGTAGAGCAGCGAGGCACACACAGCTTCAAGGCAGCCTGGGCTGGGAGGCTGCTGAGAGCTCCGAGGAGGAGAAAGCATCAGGGCCCTGGCCACAGTAAGTCTGGGGGTGCAGGGCAATGCAGCTGCAGCTTGGGGAAGGATCTGGGGAAGGCGGCAGAGCGGCCAGGAATCTGCCTCCTGCCTAGAGGAGGAGGAGGAGGAGGAGGAGGAGGAGGATCTGCTCCCGAGCAGGGCTTCCCTGGTGCCCCCTGTGAGGGCCAGGGCATGAGGGCTGCCTTCTGGCGGGGCCGGCTGCAGGGGTGTGCAGCCGGGTGTGCAGGCAGGGGTGCCCAGGGCTGTCCTTCCCAGCAGGGTCCCTGCACCCCAGGGGGCTGTGTGCTGGGGCAGGGACTCTGCTGCCTGCCAGGGTCAGCACTCAGCCTGCCTGGGGAGCTCCCCACGGCGCTGTGGGGAGAAGCTGTGGGGGGAAGGAGAGACCCCCGCCAGGGCAGGCTCCTTCTGCTCTCCAGAGGCTGCTGCTGCACGGATCAGGGATGCTCACAGCTGCAGATCACTCTGAGGACTTTTGCAGAGGTTCCTTCTGAAGAAGGATATCAAGGCTGCTTTTACTTGAAATGGAAGGAACCTTTCTTTGAGATTTATTTTCTTGGTTGGCCAGGTGGGCATTGCTAGATTTTTTTCTCCACTTTAGTGGAATAACTCAGATATCAGTTGTCTTTAGCATTCTCAGTCGCTCCTGAACCCCTTCACCTAGAGAGATGTCCCTGGGCAGTGTCCTGCTGCCAGGAGGGGTCCGCAGGGCAGAGCTGAGCACAGGGTGGGTGGGATGGGGGCTGGCAGTACTGACAGACAGGAGATAAGGGACAGAGAAGCGGCTCCAGGCAGGGACAGCTCCAGGTACCAGAGATATGGGCATGAAGGGAGAGGGAGTTGCTGCCAGGAACGCTGTGGGAGGGGGGATTCTGACACCTCCCTGCCATTCAAGTGCAGATGCCTTCCATGGAACAACCCCCTGATCTCCCCCCTGTCCAACACAGCCTCTGCCCTCAAGGTCATGGGGCACCTTCCCAGCGGCCTCACCCTTGAAGAGGAGGAAACTACCCAATACCAAATGCCTGTCCCTTTCTGCCTCCAAGAACACAAGCAGTGTGGTATTTCTCCATTTTCCCCCTCCTGTATCTGCTCCCCTTACTGTCATCCCTGGACTTGCTGGGATGGGGGGTGGTGGGGTTAAGCTACAGTTTTGAGCCCAACCCTGTGGGTCCTGCCGTGCAGATGTGTCCATGGGAGTAAAGTTTCCTCACAATCTGTGTGCTCAGGGCAAAACAAAGGACCCAATTCTCTCTTCAGGACACCTCCATTTTAGGACACTCAACTCTTCCTGTGATGGGCTCGTGCTGGGCTGCAAGTTTCTCTCCAGGTGGGCACAGCTTTCCTGGGGCATCTCTGTGTTATCCAGCAGCCCCAGGGAGGAAACACCTCAGTGCTAAGGCCATGGAAATGCTGCTGGGCGTCTGCACACAGGCAGCTGCAATGAGCCCTCAGTGTCCCTGGCTGGGAGGGGAGAGCAGAGATCCTCCTCAGGTGCGATGAGAGGGGCTGAGGGCTTTGGAGAGCTGGGCTTGGAGACTGGATTCCTCTAGTCCCAGCAGTGCCCTGTTTCCATCATCCAGCTCAAAGCGGTGCCAGCACAGGTCAGATGAGACCAGGGCTGATGGATAGAGCAACTCTCCTCACTCTGAATTTTAGGACAGCCCCTTGGTCTCTCAAGAAACACAATGTTTCAGTAGGAGTTCAGCAGAAATACCATAAATTTCTGCCTTAAAACCACTCCTCATGTATAGTGGTGCAACAAAAACAGTTTAAAAAACCCAATATCCCCACAGCTATGCCTTGCAGTAAGGTGAATTGGGAGCAGAATGTTGAACATGAGTGGATTTAATCTGTGATCACACATGTTCCGATTTATCTATGGCTGTCTGGCAGGACTGACTCGTCCAGAGCTCACAGCAGAACTGGAGGACTTGGTTAAAAGGGAGAGTCAGTCACTGAGAGATATGAAGTAGGTTTTATCTCAGATAAGTCTACACTAACATTTCAATGTCTTTTCCTCCATGGACAGTGCCCAATGACCAGTGGAAGCAATTTTTCAACAGTAGCTCCATCACCCAGTTCCTCCTCCTGGCATTTGCAGACAGACGGGAGCTGCAGCTCCTGCACTTCTGGCTCTTCCTGGGCATCTACCTGGCTGCCCTCCTGGGAAACGGCCTCATCATCACCGCCATCGCCTGCGACCACCACCTCCACACCCCCATGTACTTCTTCCTCCTCAACCTCTCCCTCCTCGACCTGGGATCCATCTCCACCACTCTCCCCAAAGCCATGGTAAATTCCCTCTGGGACACCAGGGACATCTCTTACTTGGGATGTGCTGCACAGCTCTTTTTCTTTGTCTTCTTGATAACAGTAGAGTTTTCTCTTCTCACTATCATGGCCTATGACCGCTATGTTGCCATCTGCCAACCCCTGCACTACGGGACCCTCCTGGGCAGCAGAGCTTGTGTCCACATGGCAGCAGCTGCCTGGGGGACTGCATTGCTTTATTCTCTCCTACACACTGCCAACACATTTTCCCTACCCCTCTGCGGAGGCAATGCTGTGGACCAGTTCTTCTGTGAAATCCCCCATATCCTCAAGCTCTCCTGCTCAGGATCCCACCTCAGGGAAGTTGTGATTATTGTGCTTAGTGTCTGTTTAGCTTTTGGGTGTTTTGTTTTCATTCTTTTCTCCTATGTGCAGATCTTCAGGGCCGTGCTGAGGATCCCCTCTGAGCAGGGACGGCACAAAGCCTTTTCCACGTGCCTCCCTCACCTGGCCGTGGTCTCCCTCTTTATCAGCACTTCATTTTTTGCCTACCTGAAGCCCCTCTCCATCTCTTCCCCATCCCTGGACCTGGTGGTGTCGTTTCTGTACTCGGTGGTGTCTCCAGCAATGAATCCCCTCATCTACAGCATGAGGAACCAGGAAATCAAGGATGCCCTGAGGAAACTGGTAACAGGATGAATTTCAGAAACAATAAAATATGTGTCTTCTGTAGATAACTCTAAATGTAACTGATTACATACAGGATCTCAGTCTGTAGTTTCTAGTTGGGTCTTTTGGGATTGATTTTTTTTGTTTTCTTTGTTTTACTTCACATTATGTTCTCTGCTAAAAAGTGTGTCATTATTTTTTCCTGTTCTCATTAAGTATCTATCAATCTTTTGTGTGAACCAGAGTCTGTGTAAATGAGGATCCATGCTCTCATTGTGGTTAAACAAAATAAAGGACACTGTAGAGACATGCTTTGAGATCCTTCCTCCAAGTCGTTCTCTGGACCTGCCAGGTCAGCCCTTGTATTGGTCTAAGATGTGAGTGGTTTTGTGCTGTGGTCAGCGTCCCACGGTGTGGAAGTCCTTTAACTGCAGGTAGGGACAGGCAGTGGGCACTTCTGTGACAGAGCTGGCCTTCATGACAGCATTTCCATCAGACAAGGGGATCTTCTCTGGGCAGTGCATGAAGGCTTAGGTCTTCTTCCAGAGTTGCTTTCAAGACCATGCCCAGGAAATAACCCAGGAGAGAAATCACCAGTGAGGAGTGGAAGCGTGTGTCTGTGTGTGCAGGGTAGGGGCACACAGCAGTGTTCTTGTACAGCCAGGCTCCTGTGAGAGACCTGAAGGAACAGCAAAGTGGGGACTAACCTGTGCCCATGTGCGCTGGGCACCCTGGGGAAGTTGCCCCAGGACAATTGTCACAGATCATACAATAACAACCACCATTTACAGCACAGGTCTCTCACTGCAGAACAGAGAGGTTGTTTATCCTTCCACAGAGTGACACCAAATGATTATGTCAGAAGTTCAACTTTGCATTTTACAAACCATAAACCTGCACATCATGTGTGTGTGGTGAAATAAATCTGAGTGAGCACAAAATCCATCAGCTATTCCTGGGGGTGCCATGAAGGCCTGTGACACTGACTGTAAATTGAAGTCACTTCATGTAGAGAGTCACATCCCCTGGGGAACCCCCTGAATGCAGGACTGGGTTGTGCTTCCCTGAACCACGGTCCCTGTGTCCATTCCTCGTGCCTCGGGGCATCTCCCACGGGTGCAGAGCAGGGCAAGCACCGCAGGGCTGAGGTGCCTCCCAGCCTCTGGGGGTGGCAGCAGGAGTTCAGAGAGACACTATGGCTCCTGCAGTGCACTGCCTCTGCGTGTGCAAGGGAAGGACTCGTGTCTCTGAACAGCCCTGTGTGTAGGTGTATTGAACTAAAAGAGAACAGATTCAGACTAGATATAAGGCAGAAAGTTTTTACAATGAGATTGGTGAAACCCTGGAACACATTGTCCAGAATGATGATAGATGCCCCATGCCTGGAATAATTCGAGGTCAGGTTGGACAGGGCTCTGATGAACCAGCTCTAGTTGAAGATGTCCCTGCTCATTGCAGGGGGATTGGACCAGGTGACCTCTAAAGGTCCCCTCGAACCCAAACCATTCTGATTCTGATCCTATGAACTCTCTAAAAGGAAATGTCTTCCTCTCGACCTTTCCCATCCCACAAACGTGCTCAATATCACACCCTACTAAAACAATGTTTGCGGCATTGGACACCATAGGCCTGCCCAAGGCCTCCCTACTGAGATAAAACAGAAGCACAAAGCATTCATCCCTGCAGGTGGAACATTATTGTGCACCCTGAGTGCAGGCCTTGTCTTTCCTGAGAGCTTTCCTCAGGTCCTCCCTGACCTCCCTGTTCTGCAGGCTGTAGACGAGGGGATTGACCAGGGGCGTGAGGACAGTGGCAGAAGAGGGAGAGCACTTTGTTGAGCTGCCTCAGCGGGGCTGTTCTGGGCAGCAGGTAGACAGTGAGGAGGGTGCAGGAGAAAAGAGAGATGACAATGAGGGGAGAGGAGTGGGAAGAGAAGGTCTTCTGCTGCCCATGCTGGATGGGATCCTCAGGATGGCAGCTATGATGCACACATGGGACGCAAAAGCAAACAGGAAGGGGAAGACAACGCTCAGGAAAGACAAGATGAAGGATGTGAGTGTGACCACGCTGGTGCCACTGCAGGCAATCTCCAGCAGAGAGGTCACAGAACAAGTGGTCAGTTGCCCTGAGGCCACAGAACTTCATTTGGGATAAGAAGACTGGGGCTGTTGCACACACCAACATAGCCAAGGTGCAACCACCAGCTGAAGGCAGACCTTCCAGGTCATGAAGCCTGCATAGAGCAGGGGCTGGCACGTGCCCAGATACCAATCATAGGCCATCATGGCCCGCAGGTAACACTCGGCAGTTGCAAAGCAGCCAGAGCAGTGGAGCTGAGCCATACAGCTGTGAGCAGAAATGGTCCCGTCCCCATTCAGCAAGCTGGCCAGCAGCCGGGGCAGGAGGGTGGAGCTGTAGCAGGTCTCCAAGGAGGGCAGATTGCCCCAGAAGAAGTACGTGGGGGTGTGCAGATGCTGCTCTGACACCACCAAAACAGCGATGAGGATGTGCCCAATCACAGTCATGATGAGTGACAGGAGGAAGAGTGGAGTCTGGAGTGAGGGCACATTCCCCATTGCCCTCAGCAGGAACTTCGTGGGTGATGTCTGATTCTCCTCTTCCCATTTTTCCATACAGCTTTGTTTCTCTTTCTTCCCCGACTTGCCAGGAAGGAGGCCTGTGACAGAACAACTGCATTTCCACACTAAGTAAAAGAACTGTGATGGACATTACTGATTAAAAAGGTTACAAAAAAAAAAAAAAAACAAACAAATCTCATCTATTTTCCTTTGTTCATAGTCTATTTTTCTCTCTCCTTAAACTAAATTAAGGGACCTGGGTTCTGCAAGACAACAGACCCACTTGTCCCAAGAGCAGTCCCTCTGACCACAGGGCTGACTTGCCCCATGGAGCTGCCTCTTCCTCATGCTGGAATGCAAACATCATGTGCATTTGCTCACATTTTGAGATCCTGCTTTCCTGTGCTCGGGGGATTCTCAACATGACCAGAATAGCTGTTTAGAACTGAGATCCTCTGTGCTCTTCCAAGGAAAACCAGTGCCATGATATGAAATAAATTGTTTCTGTGAAAAGATCAAGGCAGATGTCCTTTCTCAAACTGGGAGAAGGCTGAGCACAGTGCTGGGTGAGTGGTCTCAGCTCTCAGAAATGCTGCCCTTCTGAGGAGAGCATTCCTGCCCTGAGCAGGCCAAGTTCTTGCATTGACAAGGAGCAGGTCAGGAGCTTCCAGCTCAGACAAAGGGAGTGTTCAATGGGATCATGACAAAGGATGCTTGATACCACACTGTGTGTGAGACAGTAAAAGAAAAGGTGAGAAACAAAGAGAAAAAAAAAAGAAATTAAAGAAAATTATAAATGTGTATCAACCAGAAATCTCATGAGAGACTTTGTGCAGGGAGGAAGGAAAATGCCAGTGAGGACCACTCACTCCCCATGCTCACCTCCTCGGCACAGGGTCCCCAGGGATTTGGGGCTGCCCCCCTGTACATCCAGCCCAGCAGCAGGACCTGGCACAGCCAGCTGTGCTCGCAGGGCTCCCTGCTCAGCACTGCCGGGCACTGGGAGGGGTGTCCCGGGGGTGCCTGGGGCTGAGGTGGGAGAGTAGCAGGCTCAGGGCCATGGGCGATGCCCGGGACATGCCTGAGGGCACAGCCAGGGAAAGTGCCTGCCTGAGAAGCAGCCTCACCAGCTGTGCTCCTTGAAATACATGGTGCTCTCAGTGTTGTCAAACCCACCTCCCAGCAGAGAATGTTTGTCTTCTGGAAGAGAGGAAGACAAACAGCTTTATCAGAGCTGACAAGGATGAGTAAAGCCCCCAGCCCTCCCCACTGGATGAGTGAGAGTCCATGTCAGAAAGCTGAGGGTCTGAGCTTGTGGAATGGTGAGGAAGGGAGAGAAAAAGGAGAAAGCTGAGAAAGGACAGAGCCCTGTGGGAGGAGAAGGGCTCAGGTGATATGGACCCACAGACCCTGGTCTGACTTTTCCCCCATCCCAGCTGAGGTGGGTGAGTGCCAGGGCTGGCTCCAACACAGCCCAGCCCAGCTGGAACTCAGCACCACCAGCCCCTCCCCAGCATCTCTGCTGGAAGTTACTGGGTCTCAGGGTATCTGGGGAAGGAGGGAGATGGGTTGGGGACCTGTGCAGCACAAGACAGGGCTGAGACTCAGCTCTCACTCAGACACTTTCCCTGCACAAATACCCACAGCAAAATCAGCAGTTCCCTGACTCGGGACATCCAGCACCCATCTGCAATGCTCAGCATGAAGGGTTGGCCCCTGTGTTGACGGTGCCTGGGAACAAAGACCTGGGGCCTCACTCTCTGCCTCTACCCCACCACATCTTCCCTTCCGTGATCTCTCTGCAAACCCTGACTCAGATCTAATGCCCTGCTCTGCCCTTGCCTTTTTCTCACCACATCTTGAGATTGACATGCCAGCAGCAAAAATATGTCCCCTGTTCTGCACTGTGACCTGGAGCTTATAGCACCAATAATTCCTTCAGAGACCCAGGCACAGCTCAGCTCTCCCCAGGCACTGCAGGGAGGAAGCATTGCTAAGCTAGTTCTCAAATCAGGCTGCAACTTCTGAACTGCTGGAAAGGCTGGAATCTGTTGTGGCAAGGCCTGCCTTTCCTGACAACCCTGAGTACTTTCAACTCCAGGTGAGGCTTCTCTAGAAAGTAGACTCAGGCAAGGAAATCATCAGGATTCAGCAAAACTCATGACAGAACCCTATAGGAGATTACCCAGAGTATAACCCCCATCACCTCCTTGAATTAGACACTAAAAATCTCCACACACTGGGCTAGTTTTTCAAAACCAGACTTTTAAAGTAACAATACAGTCTAAATACCTCAGTGCTGAGAGACAAGTTTCAAAGAGAAACAAAAAATATTTGAAGCTGTATCATCTGGATTTACAAATTCTTTATCAGCAGAAAGGAAGTCCCATAGCCTACGGGATGTTTCATTAGCTGGTCCTAGGGAAATTTGTTTCTTGGGCCTCTTGGCTCCAGCCTGCTGCATTCACATTGCTGGCAAGGGTATAATTTCCAGTTAAGGCATCATATTTTTGCCCATCCTGCCTGGAGATACAGAACAGCTCTTTCACACATCACGCAGCATCTGAATGAAGATGGAGGTAGTGTGAATTTAAATGCTTTGGGCTCAGATGAAATCTCAAAATGTGATCTTGCATGAAAACACCTTTTTCAACTAGGCATAAGTTACACAACTGTGAGTCCAGATCTAGTTTGCAGAGTTTCTCACCTCTCTCGATAAGGAGGGTATGGTGCTGGGAAGAGGGGAGCACATTTTGGTTTGCTAAATCCCTGATGAGTGTCCAACCTTTCCTTCCCTTGGCCTCTGCCATCTCATTCCCTGAGATGTAAACACCATGAGGCTTCTGTCAAGAATCCTTCAGATGTTAGCATGATTTCCCTAAGAGTAGCAGTACCTGAAAGAAAGAAAGAAACAAAGCAAAGTGAATTAATTAAGTGTAAATTACTGCAATGTAGCACTCTGCTTGCTTTGTAGACATGCTGGGCAATGTCAATTCAATCAGTATTTGCAATGTAAGCGATCCTCAAGTAGCCCTTCCAAAGCAGTTCACATGAAGGCTGCTCTTGTAAAAGTCTCCTTTTGTGTCCCCAGGAGGCATGGGCACTGCTGATTTCCCTCTCCAGAGAGTGGCAGAGGCTGGATCCCCTTCTCAGGACAGACTCCTTGCCAGGAACACACAGGCATGGGGGTAGCTCACCTGGTTTTCACTGGCAATTCACTCAATATCTCTTTTGGTGCACTTGCTGTTTTTCTTTGACAAGTCTTAAAAACACTGAATAATCAGAAAAAAAAAAAAAAAAAAGAAAAAAAAAAAAAAGAAAAAGAACTAATAGAAGTTAATCATCAAGACAGGGAGGCTGGAACCAGATGACCTGCAAAGGTCCCTTCCAATCCAAACCATTCTGTGATTTTATGACAAGCACCAACCTAAACTGTTGCCTGTCCCATAGAGGAGCTCCATAAATGTGAGGCACATTAAACAGGCCATGCCTCACTCCCCATTTTCCCAGTCAGTCACAGAATCATAGAATCATTTAGGTTGGAACATATTCTTAAGGTCATCAAATCCAGCCATTAAACTAACACTGCCAAGCCCACCACTAAACGCTGGCCCTATGTGCCATATCTACATGTCTTTTAAGCACCTCCAACAATGGTGACACAACCACTTTCCTGGGCAGCCTTTTCCAATGCTTTATAACCCTTCCAGTAAAGAAATGTTTCCTCGTATTCAATCTAAACCTCCCCTGGCGCAACTTGAAGTCATTTCCTCCTGTCCTTTCACTTGTTACATAAGAAAAGAAACTGGCCCAGACCTCACTGCAACCTCCTTTCAGGTAGTTGTACAGACCGATAAGGGTGCTCCTGAGCTTGCATTTCTCTACTCTAAACACCCCAATTCTCACAGTTGCTCCTGATAAGACCTGTGCTCTAGACCCTTCACCAGATTCATTATGCTTCTTTGGTCACACTGCAGCACCTCAATGTCTTTCTTGTAATGAGGGGCCCAAAACTGATCCCAGTATTCAAGGTGCAGCCTCACAGTGCCGAGTACAGAGGGATGATCACTGCCCTAATCCTGCTGGCCACAGCATTTCTGATACAAGGCAGGGTGCTATTGGCTTTCTTGACCACCTGGGCACTCTGTTCGCTCATTTTCAACCAGCTGTTGACCAACACACCCAGGTTCTTTTCTGCTGTGCAGCTTTCCAGCCACTCTTCCGCCAGCCTGTAGATTTGCATCGGGTTGTTGTGCCCGAAGTGCTGGCCCCGACACTGAGTCTTCTTGAACATCATACAATCGGCCTTTGTCCATCACTCCAGCCTGTCCAGACCCCTCTGTAGAGCCTTCCTAGCCTCCAGCACATCAACACTCCAGAACAACTTGGTGTTGCATGCAAACTTACTGATGGTGGACTTAATCCCCTCATCCAGATCACTGATAAAGATATTAATGAGAACTGGCCCCAATACTGATCCCTGGGAAACAGCACTTGTGACCGGCCACCATCTGGATTGAACGCCATTCACCACCACTCGTTGGTCCTGGCCAGATGCCCAAGTAAGGACATTACATTGTGGATGGCTGGTTTGATGGAGGGGTTCAGAAGTTCATGGTGAATGAATTTTTCTCTGCAGGCAGATCAGTAACACATGGAATACTGCAAGTGTTCACCCTGGAATCTGTCCCGGCAAACATCTTTACCAAGGACATGGAAGAACTGAAAGAGTGCACTTTCACTAAGTTTGAAGATGCCACTGAATTGTGGAAGTAAGGGCCAATACACTGGAGGGCAGAGTTGCCATCCAGGGAGATCTAGAGAGGCTGAGATGTTGTGGATTAATCACAATAGACTGCTTAGGCTCACACAGCCACTCACTCACTCCTCCCCAGTGGGATGGGGGAGAAAATAGGAAGGGTGAAAGTGAGAAAAATAATGGGTTGAGGTAAAGACAGTTTAATACATAAAACAAAGCTGTGTGCAAGTGACAAACACAATAAAGAAATTCATTCACTACTTCTCACAGGCATGCAGGTGTTCAGGCATCTCCAGGAAAGCAGGGCTTCATCATACACAGTGGTTATTTGGGAAGACCAGCGCTGTCACTACAAACATCTCCCCTTCCTGCTTCCCTGTAGTTTTGATTGCTGAGCACAATGTCATAGAAGTATGGACTGTCCCTTTGGTCAGCTGAGGTCAGGTGTCCCAGTTGTGTCCGCTCCCAGCTTCTTGTACACCCCCAGCCTGCTTGTTGGCACGGCAAGTTCCCCCCATTATGATGCCAGTGAGAGCAATCAGTTCATTGTCCCCCCCATAGCCCCAGCAAGACATAATCTCATAATATACAATTTGCAGGCTCCCCCAGTATCCAACACTTTCCCAGCCCCAGCTGATGTCCCATGTGGGGATTCACAGACAGCCCTTCTCTGGGGTCTGCCAGGGTCTGGGCCAGGAGAGAGGCCTGGGAAGGGATGGCTGGTCCCCCCATACAGGCACTGAGACCAGCAGGAGGATGGAGATGGTTTAGCAGCAACGCTCACCCATAAACCTGGGTGAGCAGCCAGTGCTGGAAATGACCAGCGAGATAGGCTGGGGGGTGCTGCAGAGCTCTGGGCACTCACCCCACAGCCCCAGCCCCTCGGAAGGTCACAGCAGCTCCTGGGGCACAGAGGGCTCTCAGCCTCCCCATCAGCCCCAGGGCTGGGGCCAGCCATGGCATGAGCAGACACAGGCCAGCGTCTCCCTCTCTCTGCTGCTCTTCTCTCCAAGATCCTGATTGCCCAGTGCTGGCAGCCCCTCTGTGCCCGTCCCTCTCCCCAGCACAAGACTCCTGCACTGGGGGCTCCCCAGGCAGCTCCTGTTGTGCCAGCCAGAGAAAAGCTGCCCAAACTGGTGCCTCCAGAAATAGGTCTGCTCTTGTCAGCGGGATGTCACCTCAGGCACGGCCCTGAGCTGGCGGTGCTGCTCTGCAGGGCAGTGGTGGCTGAAAACCACAGGGGAGATGGTCCCAGGGAGATCCCCATGGATCAGCCATCATTGCCATTGCACTGGGCACCCCCACGTGAAGGGGCAGCACAGGCCTATTCCCTAACACATCCCCCCATGCCCTCCTGCCCTGAACCCCTGGAGAACCCAAGCACAGCAGCACACTCAGAGGGGCAATTTCCTTCAGCCTGTTCCTGACCTCAGCTTTGGAAGAAGAAACCAACCTCCAGAATCAGTACTAAGAAAATCCCTTTTATTATGGTTATGTTGCACAGGGAGGCCAGCTGTACTGTCCTACCAGACACACGCACAAAGGTCTCTGGGTCAGAGAGGCTGGTTCATGTTTCTGAGGAAGAAGAGTTACTGCAGATATTTCTAGAAAAAAAAAGATTTAGACAAATAAAATGATCAATGTACGGTAGGTTTCAGAGATGAATTTGAAACACTTCTGAAAAAAACAAAGGCACTTTATTGCCTCTGAGAGGAAGCTAACTGAATCAGCTTCTTCAGTGCATCCTTGATCTCCTGGTTCCTCATACTGTAGATGAGGGGGTTCACTGCTGAAGGCACCACTGAGTACAGAAATGACACCACCAGGTCCAGAGATGGGGAGGAGATGGAGGGGGGCTTCAGGTAGGCAAAGATGGCAGTGCTGACAAACAGGGAGACCACGGCCAGGTGAGGGAGGCACGTGGCAAAGGCTTTGTGCTGTCCCTGCTCAGAGGGGATCCTCAGCACAGCCCGGAATATCTGTACATAGGACAGCACGATGAAAAGAAAACAGCCAAATACTAAACAGGCACTAACCATGATAAGTCCAACTTCCCTGAGGTAGGAATCTGAGCAGGAGAGCTTGAGGATATGGGGGATTTCACAGAAGAATTGGTCCACAGCAATTCCCTGGCAGATTGGTAGGGAAAATGTGTTGGCAGTGTGAAGGAGAGAATTGAACAGCCCAGTGCCCCAGGCAGCTGCTGCCATGTGGACACAAGCTCTGCTGCCCAGGAGGGTCCCGTAGTGCAGGGGTTGGCAGATGGCAACGTAACGGTCATAGGCCATGATGGTGAGAAGAGAAAACTCTGATGTTAACAAAAATAGAAACAGAAATACTTGTGCAGCACATCCCAAGTAAGAGATATCCCTGGTGTCTGTTAGTAAATTTAACATGGCTTTGGGGAGAGTGGTGGAGATGGAGCCCAGGTCGAGGAGGGAGAGGTTGAGGAGGAAGAAGTACATGGGGGTGTGGAGGTGGTGGTCGCAGGCGATGGCGGTGATGATGAGGCCGTTGCCCAGGAGGGCAGCCAGGTAGATGCCCAGGAAGAGCCAGAAGTACAAGAGCTGCAGCTCCCGTGTGTCTGCAAATGCCAGGAGGAGGAAGTGGGTGATGGATCTGTTATTTAACATTTGCTTTGTCTGGACATATGAGCCTGTTCAAGGAGGAAAGATGACAACACATTAGGGTATATTTCTCTCATAAATATCAACACCCTCTGTCCTTATCCCATCCCTGTCACTACATGGCACCCCCTTTTTGAGATCTTCCTTCAGCTCTGTAGCTGGAGCTGTGGTAGGTACTGGACAAGTATTTCATGTGGGGAAGGGTTTTTGCATGCTGTCTGCCAAGGAGTCAGCTCTTTGTGTGACTGTCAAAAAAACCTGCCCTATCCAAGAAGGGCTTGTCAGCATTTGCTCTACCAGTGGTGAGGAATGGGGAAAGCAGAAGACAGGCTGAGAGGGTTTTCTGCTGCACTCAGGGAGATCAGAGTGAGTCGAGTGAGGCAAGAGGATTTTCTGTGCCTTAGTGCAGAGTGAGGGCAGCTGGTCTGTCTTTCTGTCTTGTTCCCAGCTGCCCTGAATTGCATCTTTCTGAGTTCAAGTGTGATTATACTCCTCTGTTACCCTGAAAAGCAACCAGACACTGCTGAGAGCAGAGGGATCCACTGCAGAGCAACAGATGACTCACCCTTTCTCCAAGTCTCAGCACCCCACTTTAGCCAATGACACCCACGGCTCACAGAGTCCCCTGGAAGCAGCAGACAGCTGGATGGACACCCCAAGGAGAGAGCCAAGGGTCCTGAACCATGGAAAATTCTTAAGGGAGAGCCAGCTCCTGGCCCAGCCTCACAGACTACATTGCCCAGAGCTTCACAGGTTAGAGGAAAGCTGGGACACCTCATTGCTGGGGGCACATCTGCAGAGGAGGGCTCACAAGAGCTGTGCCTGACTCTGCAGCTGAAACCCCCCTTCCCAGAGAGCTTGTCAGCAACACCAAGGGCATCTGAGCAAGGCAAGGAGAGGGACAGACGGGCACTCAGGAAAGCCTTTCTCTTCGCCAGCTCTGCACAGCACCTCCCAGACAGCAGCAATGCAGGACAGTCGCCCTCAGGCCCTGCTCAGCGGGAACTGGGCCCCTGGCAGCAGAGATGCACTTCATCCCTTCTGCTGGGCTGCTGGGCCAGGAGGTGACTAACGGCCAGGAGCCACGGGCTAAGGGCTGTGCTGGGTGGCAGAGGAGACAAGAGGAGTGTTGCTCAGGGAAGGAGTCTGCCCTGCAGCAGGGTTTCCCTTAGCATTTCCCTCCCTCCCTGCCCACGTCTCCACTGCCTCGAGCTGTCCAGGCTGGCAGTTCTGTCTTTGAGCCCATGTTTCCTCCCTGCCAGTGCTCACAGTCCCCATCCCAGCCCCTGTGAGCACAGGTCTGCCCTGCAGCCTCTCTGTGTGTGCAGGGCTTAAAGCACAGCCCACGCAAACCTGATGAAAATGGAAAGGTGATGATGGTGTGTTCAGTAGGCTGGTGGGGGCTGAAGGCACTTACTGAGGTTCATATTAAATATCTTTGTGAAAGCTTAAGTGTGTCAGCCCCTGCTCTCATCTGCACAGCTGAGTTTCCTTTCCCACCATGAGGAGCTAGGGAAAATTGGAAGCAGAGAGTCCAGAAAGAACAGAACAAACAGAATATCTCTGAGCTGAAAATATTTGTGACAAGTTCCCTGTGAAATGAGCTGGGCATGAGCTGGAGCTGTGAGCATCCCCGATCCATACAGCAGCAGCCTCTGGAGAGCAGAAGGAGCCTGCCCTGGTGGGGGTCTCTCCTTCCCCCCACAGCTTCTCCCCACAGCGCCATGGGGAGCTCCCCGGGCAGGCTGAGTGCTGACCCTGGCAGGCAGCAGAGTCCC
Source organism: Tyto alba (assembly GCF_018691265.1). Classification (NCBI taxonomy): domain Eukaryota; kingdom Metazoa; phylum Chordata; class Aves; order Strigiformes; family Tytonidae; genus Tyto; species Tyto alba. The sequence goes on along the minus strand of NW_024881277.1, from coordinate 9,346,181 downwards.
TGCCCCAGCACACAGCCCCCTGGGGTGCAGGGACCCTGCTGGGAAGGACAGCCCTGGGCACCCCTGCCTGCACACCCGGCTGCACACCCCTGCAGCCGGCCCCGCCAGAAGGCAGCCCTCATGCCCTGGCCCTCGCAGGGGGCACCAGGGAAGCCCTGCTCGGGAGCAGATCCTCCTCCTCCTCCTCCTCCTCCTCCTCTTCCTCCTCTAGGCAGGAGGCAGATTCCTGGCGGCTCTGCCGCCTTCCCCAGATCCCTCCCCGAGCTGCAGCTGCATTGCCCTGCACCCCCAGACTTACTGTGGCCAGGGCCCTGACGCTTTCTCCTCCTCGGAGCTCTCAGCAGCCTCCCAGCCCAGGCTGCCTTGAAGCTGTGTGTGCCTCGCTGCTCTGCCCTGGGTGCCTGCAGGCAGTGCCCCCAGCCCTGCTGCGCTTTGCAGAGGAGCTGCTCCTGGGCAGAGCTGTCTCTCTGCAGCGCTGCCCACTTGCCAGGAGCTCCCTCCGGCCCAGGAGCCGGCCCAGCTCAGCACCACAGCAACAGCCCAAGGTAGTTTAATGACCCCTCAAGAGGGGTTTGGTGACAAGTCCATGAACCTCAGGCAGTGAGAAGAACCTGAAGAAACCTCTGAAAAAGTTGGATTCAAACTCCAAAGTTTCTTGTGGCTTTAATTGTTTCCACTGAGGGCCACTGTTGATAAAGCCTCCCCAGGGTCTTGTTAGAGCAGAAATCTGGAGGCAGTGATGACAGTTTCAGAAAATCAAGGGAAAGGTGGCTCTGAGCTATGTAAACCTGAACGTGTTGCATTAAGGCAAAGGGCCAGGCCCTGTGCCCATTAAACACATATCCATGACGTGACCCCCAGCCCCTGGGAAGGGAGATCCTGTCCCTCCCACATTCCTCAGGGCTCTTCCTGGGGTAGGGGCTATGGAGATGTGCACCTCCCAGGCTCCTGAGGATGCACAAGGAGGCCATGAGGCCCCTGTGCTGCAAGGGACTGTGCCTCCTCACAGGCATCAGTGGCAGAGACAACAGCCATAGCCAAAATCGTGATGGGGTTGACTTTACTGGGGGCTTTCAGCCTTTCCCACAGCCCTCTGTCATCTCCACCACAGGCTGTCCTATGGGGTTGTATCCCCTGTGCCTCTTTCCCTGCAGGCTGTCCTCATCCCCCCAGCTGTCTCACCTCGCTTGCACCTGAGCCTCTTCCTTCCTTTCCTGATCTCTCACCATCCTCCCTGGCTCTTGATTGAAACACAAAGCCTTGGGCTGATCCAGAATCCTTCTGAGTGATGCTTTGCTTTGTTGCTTGTCTCCACTCTGGCCTTCCCCAGCTGCACTTTGTGGCATTATTTCTTTCTCATGCTGTTTTCCTACTATGAAGGAAATCAACATCTCTGAAACCTCTCTTCAAGCACTGTCAGTCTACTCCTAGACTGTCCCAAGTCTTCACTCTCCTACGACATTCAATCCTCCCTATACTGCTCATGCACTTGAGGCATACTGAACCCCATCTTGGGAGATGTCTAGGCACTTGCCAAGTTGTTTGTATTAAAATAGAGTGGTCATAGGCCAAGAAAGACCAAGTGAGGGTTTTTATCAGGGCCTGTATTGGCAGGAAAAGGGACAATGATTTTAGATTTAGATTTGATTTAGAGAAGAAATGTTTTACCATGAGACTGTGGAGACAGTGGAACAGGTTGCCTAGAGAAGTTCGAGGGAGGACACAACCATCACCAATTTGGGCAACCTGTTCCAGTGTCTCATCACCCTCACAGTAAAGAATATCTTCCTTAGATCTCAATCTAACCTCTTCTAGTATTAAACCTTAACGTTTGACCTCTCCCTACAATCTCTGATCAAGAATCTCCTGCCACGTTTCCTGCAGGATCCCTTTAATTACTGGAAAACATCAAGATGGTCTCCCTGGAGCCTTCTCTTCTTGAGGCTGAACACCCCTAGCTCTCTCAGCTTGTCCTCACAGGGGAGGTGCTCCAGCCCCCTGATCATCTTCACGGCTTCCTCTGGCCCAGCTCAAGCAGGTCCGTGTCCTTCTTATGCTGGTGGTCCCAGATCTGGACACCGCACTGCAGGTAGAGTCTCATAAGAGCAGAGTAGAGGGGGAGAAAAACTTCTCTCAACCTGCTGGCCACTCTTCTCTTCATGCAGCCCAGGACACGGTTGGCTTTCTGGGCTGCGAGCTTACGTTGCTGGCTCATAGTCAGTTTTACATCCACTCCTACCCCCAAGTCTTTTTCTGCAGGGCTGCTCTCAATCCACTCTTTGCCCAGCCTGTACCTGTGCTTAGGATTGCCCCGATGCATGGCCAGGACCTTGAACCTGGCCTTGTTGGAATTCATGAGCTTTGCACGGGCCCAGCATTTGTGCATGGTGGAGCAGGGGAATGAGAGGATCCCAGGGCCAGGTTCTGGATAAATGGAAGGTTCAAGTCCAACTCTTGGAGGGATCCATTTTGTCTATCTATTTAGGTACAGATGTTGCAGTACACTAGCCTAGCATAGCAACAGCCCACCCTTGTTCCCTTCCTCTACTGCCCATGGCTTGGATTGGCCTAGACACCTTGCCTTGCACCACGGGTCTTTCCTTGACAATAATGCATTTATGGGGCAGGGAGTTTGTGTCAGTGCAGGGACAGGTCTGGCTCTGACAGGGACCATGAAGCAGCTGCTGGGAGGTGACAGCAAGGACAGTTTACAAAGGACAAATTTATATGTATAGACCTCATTGTTTTTAGGAAGGCAACGCTTGCCTGGAGCTGGTGGTTGAAAGGAAAAGTCAAGAGTAAAAGGAAGAGTTTCAATTACACATTAGAGACCAAGGTTAAGAAGGAAAATACAGGGCTGCTGATGAAGGGTGAGGGTGATTTAATAACAGCAGAGACAGGTGGGGAAGGGGCACTCAATGCCATCTTTGTTTAATTCTGTACTGAAAAGGTCTCCAGGCCTCTCTGCTGAGGGAAAGGGCTCAACGAGCAGGAGAGCACACATTGGCAGGAACCTCAGGCAACCCAGCAAGGCCAAGTGCCCGTGTGTGACCCTGCAGGACATCCCCCTGGCAATGGCACAGGCTGGGAGCTGCCTGGCTGGGAGAAGCCCTGTGGGAAAGGTCTGGGTGGGTTGGAGAGGAGGCAGCCGTGTGCCCTGGCAGCAAGGGAGGCCAGCTGCACCCAGGCCTTTGTGGCCAGCAGGACGGCCAGGAGATCAAGAGAGGGGCTTGTCCACGTTATTGTGTCCGGATTGCAGATCCCCAGTACAGGAAGGATGTTGGCAAGCTGGAGGGGGTTCAGTGAATGGCCCCCAAGACAGGCCGGGGCTGGAACACTTTGCCTGTGAGGAGAGGCTGAGGGAGCTGGGCTTGTGCAGCCTGGAGAAGGGAAGGCTGAGGGGCACCTCCCTGCAGCCTCTCCACACCTATGAGGAGGTCTTGAAAAGCACAGAATGGGGTTCTCCACCACGGAGCATGTTAAGAGGGTGAAAGAGGAGGGTTGGGTGGAACAGGGGATGTTCACCCTGGAGATAAGGAAAAGATTTTCCAGCAGTCTCAGGGCTCGTCCTGAGCAGGGTGGCCATGAGCCCTGCGTGCCCTCCTGTCTGCCATGGCTGCTCAGGTCACAAGAACAGAGGTGCCCCCAGAATCAGAATGCAGGTGGGCCTCTTCCACCTGCCTCAGCCCTTCCCCCCCTCAAGGAGGTCATTTCTGTTGGGTGGCTTCTCAGATGCACTGGATGACCTCAGAATGCCTGCTGGCCAGCATGTCTCCTGAGGGCCAGTCAGGCTGCTGCAGTGGAAGCCACCTCATCATCATCACCATTCCTGCCATCTGCCCTTGGTCTGTCTCTCCCCTGCCTCTCTGTTCCTAGCTTGTCTCTGATGGGATGAGTGGTTTTGTGATGCACGTGTTGGCCCCAAATTGCTGGGGCCAGCTGCTGGTCAATCAGGTTCCTGTAACAGTCGTGGCCTCACAATCAACATCACAATTGATGTTGCCTTTGCTCATCTCTCCCCATCCACTCCCTTGACTCTTCATCTCTGGTGCAGCCCACGTTCAACAGCCAAACCCAGCCCCTTTCCTGGCCTTTCCCTGTCCCCTGCCCCACAGCTGGACAGAACCAGCCTGGGACGTGGTGTGTTTTGGCTGTGAATTTATTGTGACTTAAGCTTGTGACTGTATGTTTCTCTGCTAGAAATTGAGCTTCTGTTCCAAACTTCTCTAGCTCATTTTCTAAAATCTTTAGTCCTCTTTCTAAATCTTGCACCTGACCAATACCTAACTGCAGTTATTTAATATGTAACCAGAGTCTGTGTCTGTGGACCATAAGATCATCCTCATTTGTGATTAAGACTGCTCCCTTACTTTGCGAAGTTCCTCCTTCAATTTCTAGATGTCTTTTTGCAAGTTCTTTATCATCAGTTCCTTTCAGGAGAAATCTATTTCTGAATGCACCAGCTCAGGGCAAAATGCTCTATTGCTGGGGCAAGTGGAGAAGTTTGAGGAGCCCCTGGGCCAGGAGTCTTTTCCTGGGAGAGGGGCTGGCACAGAGCGGCTTGCTGGCAGGGGACAATAAGGATGCCTGGGAGACCGCAGCAAGGGACACAGGGAGACACTGGCCTCCGTCTCCTCATGCCATGGCTGGCCCTCAGCCCTGGGGCTGATGGGGAGGCTGAGACACTTCTCTTTCCTTCCTTCACTCCCCACACTTGGATGGGCCTCAGGAAACATCCAGGAGCCTGGAGGATGCACAAACCTCCTGGTCCAAGGGAGTGGGGTTATGTGTGACAGTGTGTGTGTGAAAGACATGAAGAAGATGTGAGGTGTCTGTGTGAAGATTCTGCAGCATCCCCTGAGGGGAAGGATCCCCATTCCCAGGCTATGGGCGTCAGGGCTTGATCATCCTGCGTGAGGAAACACATCACGGGCTTTCACAGTCACCTGAACATTTGATTTTCAGCCTGGCAGCAGTGCCTCTGCCTTCCTTCTTCACCACCCCCAAGGACAGGAACCTTGTCTCCTCATTCCCTCCATGGGCTCTCCAGTGATGGCCCTCGGTGGCGATCACTGACACCCTCAGGAACTTGGAGGGTTCCTGCTGACTCCGACTTCTCTAGAGGCCAGTTCAATCCCTTTCCAGGATCTGCAGTTCAGCAAGTTGACACCAGAGGGCTCATTAACATTAAAAATGCCCTAACAAGCCAGGTCTCCGTGCATAACTGAATTCCTCAGTTATTATGTCATGAACCTGAGAGGTTTCAGGAGTGTAGTCACAGTTAAAATCTTTCTGTACTAAATGTCAGTAAGAAACAATCTCTTCTTTTTCCACTAGTCTTATTTTTTCTTCTTATATATTAAAATACATCAGCCAACTCCAATTGCTATTGATCCTGAGAATTTCCTCATAGTGTCTGAATATGGAGGGAAGTCAAGACCCTGTATGTCAGACACTCTCTGGACAATGTTTGTCCCTACTTCCAACCCCCACATTTCTCTCAGCAGCCCCATGGGACTTACAGCACCTTTGTTCACATCTGAGATTTCTCCACGACAGGCTGTAACTGCACGTTTCAGGACATTGTGACCAACTCTCACTGCCGTATTTGGGAATCAAGCTGCATGTAGACACAGAAGGATATTTATTAACTGCCAAAAACCAAAACCAAATGAAAGCAGGGTTCAATAAAACATAAAACACATTTCTGCTGTATATGAAGCCCAACTTCCCTCGTCTGAAGTCCACTTTCCACAGCAGAGATGGCCTTATACCAAATGAAATCACATTTCCTGTCAAGCAGAGATCCCAATAACCCCCAGTGTACCCCCTGCCCCCGAATCTGTCTGTAATCACTCACGGTCACTCACACCCTCAAGTCACTCTCCTCAAGAGACAGAAGAAATTAATTCCCTCTTTTGAATAGCCAAATCTGCACTCATATTAGTGTATCCGGGTTACAGATGCATCTTCAAGTATGCCATGCAATATCTAGATCCACTCATTTCTCTTTCTCGTCCAACACGCGACAGCCTGGGTGCAATTGTCCAGGCTTCCTCTTCTACTCAAGGGAGAGAAATGAGTTGTCTCGACTGAAATGCTTTGGCTCACCCTGCCTGTCCACCAGCTCCCCCTCCAGAAAGTCTCCCATCAGCTCAGGGTCACATTTCCCAGTCCCATGTCAGGGCTTCAGCTACCCCCATGTATCTTGGAGGTGGTGGCCACCAATTTGTGAGTAACTGCGTCAACTCTGGAATGAAGATGTTAGGCAAAGATTGAAACATTTACAGAAAAGACCTTGGTGTAATCCGTGTATTAAGGGGATTTCATTTTTAGAACGTTGACACTGTTATGTACATTCTCATACATTTCTGGATAGGACATGGAGAAGAATCAGCAAGCTGATGACACTTTCTCTCCCACTATATAGAGATTGACACATCTTGTTCTTTTTCACTGGTATCATTTGAGTTTGCTCAAGTAGACCTGATTTTTTCCTCTCCACCATTGGCTATTTCAGTCTAGAGTCCTGCCTTGAGGCACTATGGTTTAGGAGAACCTGATGGTGAAATATGGGCAAAGAGGACATGAAGTATCTCAGATCAATCGCCACTGACTCATACTAGATGCAGGTGTGACGACACACTATCTGTATTTCTTCTTGGACTGTTCCTAAAGTAGTAAAATCTTATCTTGTTGCCCGTGAATTCCCTTTGAAGTTTCAAGTCAGTTTTGACACAGAAGATTGCTGTGCTTGGAGGATGCTGTCCTTGAAGATCACGTATACTTGGCTTTGTTGCCCATCAGTGCTGCTGATCACGGCATCCTCAGAAACTGCCAAATCTGCTCTGCTGAGGATCAGCATCTGCAGTCTTCTATTCTTCCTCACTGCCCTTAGGCGCTCAGACTCTACTATCACTGTCCCAACAGCCAGTCTTCACACCCTGACCAGCTCTTCCTTGCTTGCAACTGTCACCTCCAGGTTTGCGTTGCCCTTGTTGGCCCATCTGGCAGCTGTGAAAACAAGCTGTCCCGAAACCACCTCAACTGTTTGCATGCTTCCTCTTCCACCTGGAACAGGGTGAAGCTCCGGAACACCTACAATACATCGATGACATCATTGTATGGGGAAATACAGCAGAAGAAGTTTTTGAGAAGGGAGAAAAGTGGTGCAAATTCTTTTGAGAGCTGGCTTCGCCATAAAATGGGGTAAAGTCAAGGGCCCTACACAGGAGAATCAGTTTTTAGGAATCAAATGGCAAGATGGACGTTGTCAGATTCCAATGGATGTGATTAATAAAATAAAGGCTATGTCTCCACCAACCAGCAGAAAGGAAGTACAAGCTTTCTTAGGTGTGATAGGCTTGTGGAGAATGCATATTCCAAATTACCATCAAATTGTAAGCCATCTTTATCAAGTGACCCGGAAGAAAAATGACGTTTTATGGGGCCCTGAGCAAAAGCAAGCTTTTGAACAAATTAAACAAGAAATTGTTCATGCTGTAGCCCTTGGGCCAGTTCGGGAAGGACATGATGTTAAAAATGTGCTCTACACTGCAGCTGGGGAGAATGGCCCTACCTGGAGTCTTTGGCAGAGGGCACCAGGGGAGACCCGGGGTCGACCCCTGGGATTCTGGAGTCGAGGATATAGAGGATCTGAAGACCATTATACTCCAACTGAAAAAGAGATACTGGCAGCATACGAAGGGGTCCGAGCTGCTTCAGAAGTGATTGGTACAGAAGCACAGCTCCTCTTGGCACCCCAACTGCCGGTACTGGGTTGGATGTTCAAAGGGAGGGTCCCCTCAACACATCATGCAACTGATGCTACGTGGAGTAAGTGGGTCAGCTCATCACACAGCGGGCTCGAATAGGAAGCCCCAGCCACCCAGGAATACTAGAAGTAATCACAAACTGGCCAGAGAACAAAGACTTTGGAGTGTCACCAGAGGAAGAGGTGACCCGAGCTGAAGAGGCACCACCATATAATGAGCTACCAGATAATGAGAAGCGCTATGCCTTGTTTACCGATGGGTCCTGTCGCATTGTAGGGAAACATGGGAAGTGGAAGGCTGCTGTGTGGAGCCGCACACGTCGGGTCGCAGAAGCTGTTGAAGGAGAGGGTGAATCCAGTCAATTTGCAGAGGTGAAAGCCATCCAGCTGGCCTTAAGTATCGCCGAGCGAGAAAAATGGCCAGTCCTTTACCTCTACACTGACCCATGGATGGTGGCAAATGCTCTGTGGGGTGGCTGCAGCAGTGGAAACAGAGTGGCTGGCAGCGTAGAGGCAAACCCATCTGGGCTGCTGATCTGTGGCAAGATATTGCTGTTCGAATAGAGAACTTGGTTGTGAAAGTACGCCACGTAGATGCTCATATACCCAAAAATTGAGCAATGGAAGAACATCAAAACAACCACCAGGTGGACCAAGCTGCAAAGATTAAAGTGGCCCAAGTAGATCTGGACTGGCAGCATAAGGGCAAAAAGTTTATGGCTCGCTGTGCCCATGACTCCTCGGGCCATCAAGGAAGAGACATCAACATATAGATGGGCTCGTGACCGAGAGGTGGACTTAACTATGGACATTATATCACAGGTTATCCATGAATGTGAGACATGTGCTGCAATCAGGAAGGCCAAGAGGTTAAAACCTCTTTGGTATGGAGGGAGATGGTTAAAGTATAGATATGGGGTGGCCTGGCAGATTGATTACATCACACTTCCACAAACTCGGCATGGTAAGCGTTATGTGCTCACAATGGTAGAAGCAACTACCGGATGGCTGGAAACATATGCTGTGCCCCATGCCACTGCTCGGAACACTATTCTGGGCCTTGAAAAACAAGTCCTGTGGCGGCATGGCACCCCAGATAGAATTGAGTCAGATAATGGCACTCATTTTCGAAATAATCTTATAAACACCTGGGCAAAAGAACATGGCATTGAGTGGATATATCACATTCCCTATCACGCACCAGCCTCCGGGAAAATTGAGCGGTATAATGGGTTACTAAAGACCATGCTGAGAGCAATGGGAGGTGGGACTTTTAAGCATTGGGACAGACATTTAGCAAAGGCCACCTGGTTAGTCAATACTAGAGGATCTGCCAACCAGGCTGGCCCTGCCCAGTCAAACATTCTACATACTGTAGATGGAGACAGAGTCCCGGTAGTGCACCCTAAAAACATGCTGGGGAAGACCGTCTGGGTTATACCTCCTTCAGGTAAAGGTAAGCCCATACGTGGGATTTCCTTTGCCCAAGGACCTGGGTGCACTTGGTGGGTAATGCAGAAGGACGGGGAAGTCCGATGTGTACCTCAAGGGGATTTAATGTTAGGTGAAAATAGGCAGTAAACTGTATTAGATTCGTCACCACACCACCCTACCAATGCTTTGTTATGGCAAACATGAACTTGGATGAAGTTAGTACTGGTTTCAACAACTGATGCCCAGCGACTGCCGCAGACTGTGAATACAGACACCATCAGATGCATCAGCCACCAGCTCCAACTGCAACAGAGACTGCATGCCATCCTCCTGCCAGGTCCAAGGACACCTCTGCCCTACTGACTGAGCATCCCTCCTCCTGCCTGAAGGGGCTGTTATGACAGATGGAACCTGAAGCTATGGACCAAGTCAACTCATGATACATCCTGCAATGATGGCCCATGGACTGAGAGAATGACATCTGTGTGCATATGTCTTTGACCAAGGAAGAGGATAGGAAATAACAATAATGTATTAGAAATATGGAATGTGAGCGTAACGTAAATGATATGGAATAAGGGGTGGATACTGTCCTGGTTCAGGCTGGACTAGAGTTCCTGTTGGTTTCAGTAGCTGGAGGAGTGCTGCAGCAAAGAGACCCCAGGGGCTCCCCAGGTCCCAGTGCCCTCACTTGTGTGTGGGGGCGGGGGCACAGCTGGAGGGCTGGGCCCGGATTGGCTGATATTCCATGTCATGTGACATTGTGCTCACTATATAAAGGCAGGAGAGGGTGGGGGGGCTGCTACTTCTGGGAGTGTGGCTGTGGGGCCTTTGTGTTTGGGCTCACCAGCTGGGAGCAGGCTGGTGTTGGTCAGTTGGCGGGTGGTGAGCAGCTGTACGGTACATCACCTGCTGATACTGCTGACAGCATATTATTCTGTTACTATTATTAAACTGTTTTTATCTCAACCCGTGAGTCACCCTTTGCCCCTCCGATTCCCTCCCCATTCCCAAGTGGGGGGAGGGTGGGTGAGCGGCTGTGTGGTGTTTAGCTGCTGAGTATGCTCAAATGACAACAGGGCACAGCCAGGGAAAGTGCCTGCTTGAGAAGCAGCCTCACCAGCTGTGCTCCTTGAAATACATGGTGCTCTCAGCCTTGTCAACCCACCTCCCAGCAGGGAATGTTTTGCTTCTGGAAGAGAGGAAGACAAACAGCTTTGGCAGAGCTGACAAAGATGAGTAAAGCCTCCAGCCCTCCCCACTGGATGAGTGAGAGTCCATGTCAGAAAGCTGAGGGTCTGAGCTTGTGGAACGGTGAGGGAAGGAGTCAAAAAGGAGAAACTCCTCCTGTGGGAGGAGAAGGATACAGGCCATCTGGCCCCAAAGACCCTGCTCTGACTTTACCCAAACCCCAGCTGAGTTGGGTGAGTTCCTGGGCTGGCTCCAACAGAGCCCAGCCCAGCTGGAACTCAGCACCACCAGCCCCTCCCCAGCATCTCTGCTGGAAGTTACTGGGTCTCAGAGTATCTGGGGAAGGAGGGAGCTGGGCTGGGGACATGTGCAGCACAAGACAGGGCTGAGACTCAGCTCTCACTCACACACTTTCACTGCTCAAACACCCACAGCAAAATCAGCAGTTCCCTGACTCGGGACATCCAGCACCCACCTGCAATGCTCAGCATGAAGGGTTGGCCTCTGTGCTGACGGTGCCTGGGAACAAAGACCTGGGGCCTCACTCGCTGCCTCTACCCCACCACATCTTCCCTTCCGTGATCTCTCTGCAATCCATGACCCAGACCTAATGCCCTGCTCTGCCCTTGACCTTTTCTCCCCAAAGATCAATAAGTAATGCACCAGCAAAAAAGAACAAAAAAAAATTCCCCGTGCTTTGTACTGTCTCCTGCAGTTTATAGCACCAACAATCCCTTCAGTGACCCAGGCACAGCTCATCTCTCCCCAGGCACTGCAGGGAGGAAGCATTGCTAAACTAGTTCTCAAATCAGGCTGCAACTTCTGAACTGCTGGAAAGGCTGGAATCTGTTGTGGCAAGGCCTGCCTTTCCTGACAGCCCTGAGTACTTTGAACTCCAGGTGAGGCTTCTCTAGAAAGGAGACTCAGGGAAGGAAATCTTCAGGATTCAGCAAAACTCCTGACAGAACCCGATAAGAGATAGCCAGAGTATAACCCCATCACCTCCTTGAATTAGACACTAAAAATCTCCACACGCTGGGCTAGTTTTTCAAAACCAGGCATTTAAAGTAACAATACATGCTAAGTACCTCAGTGCTGAGAGACAAGTTTCAAAGAGAAACAAAAAATAGATGAAGCCGTATCATCTGGATTTACAAATTCTCTATCAACAGAAAGGAAGTCCAACAGCCTACGGGATGTTTCATTAGCTGGTCCTAGGGATATTTGGTTTCTTGGGCCTCTTGGCTCCAGCCTGCTGCATTCACATTGCTGGCAAGGGGTCAATTTCCAGTTCAGCATCAAATTTTTCCCCATCCTGCCTGGAGATGCAGAACAGCTCTGTCACACATCACACAGCATCAGAATGAAGATGGAGGTAGTGTGAATTTAAATGGTTTGGTCTCAAATGAAATCTCAAAACGTGATCTTGCATGAAAACACCTTTTTCAACTAGGCATAAGTTACACAACTGTAAGTCCAGATCTAGTTTGCAGAGTTTCTCACATGTCTCGATAACGGGGTATGGTACTGTGGAGAGGGGAGCACGCTTTGGTTTGCTAAATCCCTGATGAGTGTCCAACCCGTACGTCCTTCCCTTGGCCTCTGGCATCTCATTCCTTGAGATGTAAACACAGTGAGGCTTCTGTCAAGAATCCTTCAGATGTTAGTATGATTTCCCTAAGGGTAGCAGTACCTGAAAGAAACAAAGAAACAAAGCAAAGTGAATTAATTAAGTGTAAATTAGTGTAATGAAACACTCTGCTTGCTTCGTAGACATGCTGGGCAATGTCAATTCAATCAGTATTTACAATGTAAGCCATCTTCAAGTAGCCCTTCCAAAGCAGTTGACATGAAGGTAACTCTTGTAAAAGTCTCCTTTTGTGTCCCCAGGAGGCATGGGCACTGCTGATTTCCCTCTCCAGAGAGTGGCAGAGGCTGGATCCCCTTCTCAGGACAGACTCCTTGCCAGGAACACACAGGCATGGGGGTAGCTCAACTGGCTCTTACTGGCAATTCACTCAATATCTCTTTTGGTGTACTTGCTGTTTTTCTTTGACAAGTCTTAAAAACTGAAGAATCAGAAAAAAAAAAAAAGAGAAAAAAACTAATAGAAGTTAATCATCAAAGCAGGGAGGTTGGAACTAGATGATCTGCAAAGGTCCCTTCCAATCCAAACCATTCTGTGATTCTGTGATTTTATGACAAGCATGAATTTAAAGTGTTGCCTGTCCTGTAAAGGAGCTCCATATATGTGAGCCACATTAAACAGGCCATGCCTCACTCCACATCTTCCCTGTCAGTCACAGAATCATAGAATCATTTAGTCGGAAAATTCTTAAGGTCATCAAATCCAGCCATTAAACTAACACTACAAGCCCACTACTAATGTGGTCCCTCTGTGCCACATCTACATTCATTATCCCTGACATAGCCCCAGCAAGACATAACCTCATAACATACAATTTGCAGTATCCAACCCTTTCCAAGCCCCAGCTGTGTCCCATGTGGGGATTCACAGACCTCCCTTCTCTTCAGTCTGCCAGGGTCTGCACCAGGAGAGAGGCCGGGCAGGGCTGGCTGGTCCCCCCATACAGGCACTGAGACCAGCAGGAGGATGGAGATGGTTTAGCAGCAACGCTCACCCATAAACCTGGGTGAGCAGCCAGTGCTGGAAATGACCAGCGAGATAGGCTGGGGGTGATGAATGTCCTGGGCCACCTTCCAGTCTGGCCATGCCACCGAGAGCACAGAGCAGCACCTCTCTCCTCTGCCTTCATGTCTTTGATCCCTGTCATGAGCCCTGGCTCCGCACCACAAATCCCCTGGTGTGAGTGCTCACCCTGCATCTTCACACAGTATAAGCTGTACACTGGTGTTTTTCTCTCCAAGGCACTTTCCACCCCAGCCCAGCACCTCCCCCACTCCCCATGCCCACCACACTCTCCCCAGACCATCCCAGCCCAGTACAACATCCCAGTCTTGGCTGGCCCCAGGGCACTGCCCAGCGCAGGGTGCTGCAGAGCTCTGGGCACTCACCCCACAGCCACAGCCCCTCGGAAGGTCACAGCAGCTCCTGGGGCACAGAGGGCTCTCAGCCTCCCCATCAGCCCCAGGGCTGGGGCCAGCCATGCCATGAGCAGACGCAGGCCAGCGTCTCCCTCTCTCTGCTGCTCTTCTCTCCAAGAGATCCTGATTGCCCAGTGCTGGCAGCCCCTCTGTGCCCGTCCCTCTCCCCAGCACAAGACTCCTGCACTGGGGCTCCCCAGGCAGCTCCTGCTGTGCCAGCGAGAGCAAAGCTGCCCAAACTGGTGCCATCCAGAAATAGGTCTGCTCTTGTCGCGGGATGTCACCTCAGGCACGGCCCTGAGCTGGCGGTGCTGCTCTGCAGGGCAGTGGTGGCTGAAAGCCACGGGGAGATGGTCCCAGGGAGATCCCCATGGATCAGCCATCATTGCCATTGCACTGGGCACCCCCACGTGAAGGGGCAGCACAGGCCTATTCCCTAACACATCCCCCCATGCCCTCCTGCCCTGAACCCCTGGAGAACCCCAGCACAGCAGCACGCTCAGAGGGGCAATTCCTTCAGCCTGTTCCTGACCTCAGCTTGGGAGGAAGAGACCAACCTCCAGATATCGGCACTGAAAAAAATTGTTTTGTTACAGATATGTGACATGGGAGGCCAGCTGTACTGTCCTACCAGACACATGCACAAAAGCCTCTCTGTCAGAGAGGCTGGTTCATGTCTCTGAGGAAGAGGAGTGGATACAGACATTTTAGGAACAAACAAGAGTTTCACAAATAAAACGCTTACTGCACAGAAGGTTTCAGATAAGAATTGGAAATGACTTCTGAAGAGACACGGGCGGCTTATCCCTGTTGAGAAGTCAGCTGAGCTGAATCAGCTTCTTCAGTGCGTCCTTCATCTCCTGGTTCCTCATGCTGTAGGTGAGGGGGTTCACTGCTGGAGGCACCACCGAGTGCAGAACTGACACCACCAGGTCCAGGGATGGGGAGGAGATGGAGGGGGCTTCAGGTAGGCAAAGATGGCAGTGCTGATTGAAATGGGATATTAACCAAAATTGGTATTATGCTTGCACGAGATAGATATTGCTATGTTTGTATTGCTCAAGCCGCTATCTCCTGTTTAGTACAAAGCCTCCCCTCCACCCCTTAAGTAAGTGGGTGTCAGCAGAAGATTACCCCACAACCAGCACAAACCAGCTCTGCGGTTTAGCCCGGGTCCAGGAGGCGACAGAGACTGCGCAGGAATTCAGGATGAAAAGTTCAGCAGTGAGGAAGAGGAGATACTTCCTCCCACGACCACCGCCCAGCCCTTCACGACCCCTGCCCAGGACCAAAGGAACTCACTGCGCAGCCGCAAGGAGGAGGAGACCTAATTATAATAAGAAGGGAGGGTAGGCGGGGATATGTTGTGAATATGTATAAGCGTCTCATGAATATGCAACACTTTGTAACATATAAGCAAGGCAGGAGCGGCGGGGGGGCACAGGCTTGTTGTGGCGGAGCGATTCCCCATGTGCCCGGTGCAGAATAAACATACCTGCTTACAACCCTTAGTCGTGAAGTCTTTCATCCGTAAATCAGGGTGGTTTGTGATAAATAACGGAATTATTCTGCTTTTGCTAAAAGTAATTAAACAATTACTTTTATTGAGTCAGGCTAAAGCTGTTATTAAAATTAGTGTTGCTAAAATTATAACAGTCAAGCAAGGCTTTTTTGGTCACAAGTTAGGCATGTGGTTGGGCATCGTGGGGAGCTGGGCAAGAAGGAGGATGGGGAGTGGTCTGTGGTTAGGTGTCATGTAAAGGGGAACTTGGGTGGGGAGGCTGGGGAGGAATAGAAGCCAGCAGAAAAGGGTTAAGCGAAGAACTCCTGATGGAGAGAGACCTGGACTTCGCCCCCCCCAATCCCCCGAGAGGGCAGTGGAAAAGTACTGAGAGAGACAGCCTGGGAGAAACAAAGAAAAAGGAGCTGCGCAGGTGTGAAGAGGTGAAAACCCGCCGTTTTCACTCAACTGATGATATCTCCTGGTTGCTCTATGAAAATAATCCCCTGTTGGGGCAGGGGGTGCCCCATTGCCCCCAGCGCTGTGTTCTTTGCTCCGCTGACTCTGTCCCCAATAAAACATGTTTTTGCTATACGTGAGCTTGTTTCTCACAGGTAAACGTAGCAGACCGGCGGAGAGGTGGAGGCTTCTCGGAAAAGCCGGGACTATTCCTGCCTTGCAGGCACCCAGAGCCCGGGCTTCTGTCCCGGGGCATGCCCGCGGGGCGCAGGGACCCCCCCCCCGCGCTGGGGCACAGAGAATGCCTGCCTCTGGGGGCTCCCCTGGGCTCAGGGGGTTCATTCCCGATTTGGGGGACAGCGGGAGGAGCCCGGCCCGGCTGCGCCCGGCAGCCAGCGAGGGCGGGCGAAGGCAAACGGCCCCGGCCCGCTCTGGCCAGGCCCGGCCCGACCCAGCGCTCCCTGGGGCCCACGGGGAGCGGCTGGGGAGGGCGGCCCCGCCCCCGCGCTGCTCCTCAGGCCCCGCCCCCGGCCGGCCGGGACTGCCGGGCCGCCTCCGGCCCCGCCCATTGGCTCAGCCGTGGCCAATGGCGTGGCTGTTGCCGGGCAGGGCAGCCCGGGCCCCTCCTCCCAGCGCCGCCCCGCGCCCCCTCCCCAGGCGCGCGGGGCCTGAGCGGGCCGGGCTCGGGGCGGTTTGTCCGTCCCTCAGAAAGGGAGCGGGAACAAACCCCGCCGGCAGCCGCTTCCCCAGCGCCGCTGTGCCCGGGCTCAGCCGCGCTCCTCCCTGCCCGGCTCCTCGGCCGCCTCTCCCCCTCGAGCGAGCGCCGCAGCGGGACGGGGCACGGGTCTGCGGGCGCCTCGTCTCTGCCGCCCCTTCCTCCTCAGGCCGTTTCCCTGCTCCCGCCTGGGCCCCGCAGGCCCCAGCTGCGGCCAGAGAACCTGCTGCTGCCTGGGCTCCTCTCCAGGGGCCGCAGCTCCTGCCAGGGTCCCGCTCGGGCCTGGGCTCTCCGCGGGCTGCAGCTTCCTGCTGGCGCTGGCCGCCCGAGGGGGACGGCGTTGGTGGCTGCGTCCTCTTCTCGGCAGCCATTTCCCAGCAGCGCAGGCTCCGTGAGGCTGGCCGGGAGAGCCCCCGGGGGGGGCACTCACCCGGGCCGAGCCCTGCTCCAGCCCGCCACCCGGCCCATGAATTAAGGAAGGTGGCAAAGAGTCCTGGGCCCAGCCCTGACCGCTGGATGCCACCGCTGGTTCCTGGCCTCCAACTACGCCCGGTGCCACTGAGCAGCACCCTCGGCCCGGCCGTCCAGCCTGTTGCAGTCCCGCTCGGTGCTGGCTCATGCAGCCCATTGCCGTTCCAGTGACTAGAACTCGAACTTTAAGAGAGTGCAAGGTGGGCACATGCAAGCCCACAGCTTTCAAAACCCCATACCAAAAACTTGTAGGACTGGCTATTTCCACCAACTGCCTCAAATCCTACAGAGAAGGAAGGAAACACCCCGTAAATTACACATGCAAGGGCAACAAGTTTTTTTAAATCTGGCTTTGGATTTTCTGACTGCTTGTTCCCAATGAGTGCTGGTTTTGCAAGGCAATCCCAAAAGCGGAACACGGGTTAAAACTCTTTCTCGAGGGACCTTTGGGCAGGGGGGCCAGCCAGCAGAGCTGCCCGAGTCTCTGGAAAGTCTCTCTGAGCTCCTCCTGGGCAGAGGCAGCACTGGGAGGAAGCCCCAGGAGCTGTGGGAGGGAACAGCCAAGGGCCTCCTAAAGGCTCTCCTGGAGGGCTGCAAAGGCAGAAGGGCCAAAGGTGGAGAAACGGACAGATCTAAGGTGGGGTGCTTGGAGAGGGAGCGGTGCTGCAACTGCGAAGAAAGCTGCAGCTTGTGGGAGGGAAAAGAGATCCCAGAAATAAGTCCACTGTTCATCTGGTGCCCTGGCCACCTCCCCAGAGCTGCCTTGGTCAGGCAAGGCAGACCCTGTGGTCCCACAGAACCCACCTGCTCGCTGCCGGCCGCCCACTGACTGAGGAAGGAACGGGCGTAGGACAGTGCCGGTGGGGAATAAGCCCTTTCTCCAGGCTGCAAATCCGAACACCTCCTCTGGGGTTCAGTCATTTTCTTGGAGCCGTTTCTACAACAGAGAGAAGACATAACCAAGATGACAATGGGAAACTTGACTGGTGTCAAAACAAGACCTTGTCTTTATGCCCCTGACAGCCTCCATTTCAGAGAAACATAGAATCATAAAATGGTTGGAAGGGAAATTAAAGACTGTCTAGTTCCAACCCCGTCCCATGGGCAGGGGCGTCTTTCATCAGACCAGGTTGCTCAAGGCCTTGTCCAACCTGGCTTTGAACACTTCCAGGGAGGGGGCAGCCACAACTTTACTGGGCAACCTCTTCCAGTGAAGGGGTAAAGGGAGTCTCATAGGTTGAGATAAAAACAGTTTAGTAACTGTAATAAAATGAAACAATAACAATAATAGAAAGTACAAATGGGCAATGCACAATGTGATTGCTCACCACCCACTGACTGCTACCCAGCCCATTCCTGGCCAGCAGTCCCAAAATCCCAAGATCCCCCAATGGCAATCCTGGAAGCGAGGGAGAGCCCCCCTCTTCCTGGCTGCCCCTCCTTTCTACACTGAGCATGACGTTACATCACAGGGAATATTTAGTTGGCCACTTTGGATCCGGCGCTCTGGCCGTGCTCCCTCCCAGCTTCTTGTGCACCTGCGCACGGGCAGGACACGGGCAGTTGGAGAGTCCTTGATGCCTCAGCAACAACTGAAAACATCAGTGTGTTACCAACATTCTCCTCATACCAAATCCCACACTGAATCCAAAGCACAGCGCTATTCTAACTACTAAGAAGAAACATCTCTATTCCAGCCAAAACCCAGGACCTCGACATTGGACAGCTTCAGAAAGCAGACAGGTAGCAGTTTACAGCAGGGCAGCAGCCTAAAGCCCGGCAAGGAAAGACAAGGACTGGCGTGGGTTAGGTCAGATTTGGCAGCTCTGAAGGATGCAGGTAGTAATTGTCTCCTATGACAGAAAGAGAAACACAGAAAGAGAAACAGAAAGAGGCTGAGAAGAACAAAAAGCAAAGCCAGGAAAAGGAAACCCATTCCGAACACATTTTGTGACTTGTTTATACCTGGCATAAAACAGTAAGTAGGCTTGCTGCCTGAGAGCTGTGTCGATGTCTCAGCAGTTCACAGATGCATCGTCCATCTTGTGCCACCGTCCATTGCTGGCCTGTGAAAAAAGGCATTGATATGTGGAGATGAACTGCGTGGTTTCTCCAGAAGAACACAGGCAGAAAAGTAAAGAAGCAAGGGTACGTCAAACCAGATCCACTCCAGCCCCTAAGGAGACCTTCTTCCCCAAAGCTTGGCTGCCAGTAACCTTGCCATGCAAATTTGTTTTCCCCAGCACACGTTTTTCCCTTCTTTGGAAGGAAGTTGCTCTTAACCTTTGTGTAGCAGTAGTAGTGTCCTGCCTGACAGCTGTCACCACTGTGTACCAGGACGGCATATAAGCAGTAGAGGAGCGGTTCTCCAGTTGTCTGCGACATGTACGGGTGGAGATCCACATACTCGGGATACTCTACGACCTACAGGAGAGACCAAGAGGCTCCGAAATGATCCTGAAACACTACACGAAATAGCCCTCAAAGAGCAGGGCCCAGAGGTGTATAAAAACATCATCTGGGGCTCATGAACACTTGGTCTTCCCTCAAGTGATGTCTTTGGGTGGCAGGAAAGTGTTGTCAGCCAAAGCATCTCATGTCGGATCAGAGTACACGCTTGTCCTCCCACGGGAACTCTCCTCTCCCCAGAATGAAACATGAAAAATGCAACATGAGGGCACTGCTTTGGGAAATCTGCTTCAGGAAGAGAAACTTGCACTCCAGTTGTGTACGCACGTTGCCGATCTTCCCATTGGTGAAATCATCAAACCTTTTCAGACACACCGTGAGAACCCTGGGTGCGCGATGGACGGTAAACCTCTTGGTGGCAGCAACCATCTTGTGACACCTTGAAGCCAAGCACAGAGCCCAGTGCTGAAATGCACCCTGCCTTGCCCCAGGTGGCCAGGCAAGCTCTCCTGTCTCACACAGCCTTACGCTATTTTAAGGCTATTCAGTACCATAAGGCCATACGAAAAAGTGCTGTGTCTCATTATTGTGCATCAAACCTGTGTGAAAAGGTGACTTATGATGGACAACATGCTGCACCCGCACGCAGGATCTAGTACTAATATGTCGTTAGGAATCATCTTACTGGCTACATTTAAAGCTGTTTTCGCCATCCAGCTGCTTGGGTGTCACAAATTCCTCCAGAGCTGTGGTGACAGATGAGGCTGCCTGGAGGAGTGAGAAAGGAGAGCACTGACCTGCGGGAAATACCCTCGCCCAAGCACTCACTAGGAGTTTACACAAAAACCCAGCTAGATGACGCTGAGGAGAGCCACTGCGAACCCCCAGGCAGTGTCCAGGAGGAGGCAGAAAGAGGGTATTATGGTCGACATTTCCCTCATTTCCCCAGGATTTCTGGGGCTGTCAAGAGCTACGTGCCTGTGCCGCTGCTCAGTTCAGCTCCCGATGGTGTGGAGGGTCATTGGTAATGAAAACAACACAACCCATCAGCCTAGGAGCCAGATGGGTGTTGAGGGAGGGCAAAAGAAAGAGGGATGAGAGTCTATCAAGGGTGCAGCGAGGATAATGGGTGCTTGTCCAGCTTAAAGCCAGCACCTACAGGGAGAGCAGTGCCATGGCCTGCCCAGGAGGACACCGTCCATTCCACACCCCACCCACCACCAAGCACTCTTGTGTTCACAGTATGCATTTTTAAGTCAACCATGTTCATTCTGGAAAGCTAGAGGGGCCTCGGGACGTCTTGAAGCACAGTTGCCAAACCTCTTACTTTTATATCCAGTGGGATATCCAGGAAGGCCTCGTAGGAATCAGAGACCGTGTTGCAGCTCAAGCACCTGACTGGAAGGCAAATCAAAATGGTCGGTGGTAGGGGAAGTCAGCGTAAGAACTCATGGGCATATTCCTGCATGCCAGAATCAGAATGTTCTCCTATTCCTAAGAAAGAAGAAGTTATTAGTTCTCTCCTCCAAGAATGGAAAAAATACTGTAAGAGCACCTGAAATGACTTACGTGTGAGAACACTGACGCAGCCCAAGGCTTGGCGGCACTGCCTGAGGAATACCTGACCTTGCTAATGTGTGCCTCCATTGTGCACATCATGCAGAAGCCTTGCTGGTGACCTGCAGAGGGAGGGAGGGAGGGAGGGAGGGAGGAAAGGAAGGAAGCTTCTCAAGTTAGCAAAATACCCATAGCCATGGGAAACCTGATGGAGATCTTGAAGTTATAAGAACAGTCTCCACTCCTCCCGAGGTGCCAGTGTCCCAACAAGGCCAGGACATTTTAGTGCATAGAAAACATTCTTCAGAGGGACACTAAACTGACATAAGTTTCTGTGCAATAAGCAAAGAGTTTGACTTGAAGGAATAGGGACCAAGACGCGGGGCTAGGAAGAGGTGCCTTTCTGAAGATGAACACACCTAGATAAGACAAGCGGCTTCTCGGCTTCAGTGTTCCAAGAACACCCACTACAGGATTGACAAATGTTGTGGTTTAGGCCTGGTTGGCAGTCAACCACAATGCAGCAGCTCTCTCTCCCTTCCCCTCTGGCAATGAGAAGGGACAGAGAGCCAGGCTTGGGGTTCGAGATAGGACTGGGATGGGGGAAAAAATCCCCTTTTATGATCACGAGCAAAAGGCAGACTCGTTAGGGGAAGAAAAAAAGGAACATACATTTATTACAGACACTCACAACACATAACAGAGTAAGACAGTGAGAAGCATTGCCACATCTTGAGAACACCTTCCCCCACCCCTCCCTTCTTCCCGGGCTCAGCTCTGCTCCCGATATCTCTACCTCCTCCCCCAGTGGCGCAGGGGCAGGGAATGGGGGGTGCAGTCAGCGCTGCCACTTCCCTTATCTTCAGTGAGGGGAGTGCCCGAAACTTGTTCCTCCTGCTCCATCGTGGTCCCCCTCTCACAGCAGACAGTCCTCCACAAACTTTCTCCAACTTGAATTCCTCCCATGGGCCGCAGCGTTCCCCACACTGCTCCGTCATGGGTCACTAACTTCCTCCGACTGGATTCTCTCCCACGGCTGCAGCCCTTCCCGAGCTGCTCCGGCGTGGGACCCCCCGCATGCTGCAATCCTCCTAGCACTGAATTACAGCAGTGGGGCTGCCTTTTCCCACGAGACCCCGGCCTTCTTCGGGCACAGAACCTTGATCAGGCGAGCAGGAGCAACAGGCCATAAATCAATGTCTGCTCCACCGTAGATCTCCATGGGTGGCAGGGGCAGCCGCCCTGCCGTCTCCCCACAGGATACAGGGGGGTCTCTGCTCCGGCACACCTCCCCCCTCCTTTCTTCCTTCGTTCCCCCTGACCTTGGTGTTCATGCAGCTGCAGCAACTCCTCCTCACAAGTCCCACTGCCCGTCACCACGTCCCTTCTTAAATACGTTATCGCAGAGGTGCAGCCGATTGGCTCAATTTCCCAAACAGAAGTGGAGCTGGCTTGGAGCTGGGGGAGCTTCGAGAAGCTTCTCCCAGGGGGCCGCCCCAATAGCCCCTCCCCTGCCACCAAAAAACTCCACCACTCACTCAACCCAGGACAAAGGGTAAATGGAGATCTACTCCACGGGGACCTCCCTCGCTGACCCTCGTGCCCCGATACAAAGTTCGACCCAGAACCCGTGAGTTCCTGAGCTTGCTGCCGTTACGACCCAGACAAGTGTGCTACTGACCTCTATTTATTGCTACTACCACTATTCTGAAATAAACGGTCGATCCCTGGCGCTGTGGGTCAGGAGTCTGTCAGGAGGGCTGGGGCAATGGGCTCGGGGGACGGGGGGTGGTTTCAATTCTTCCGGGGGCTGGAGGGTGCTGGGCTGGTCCCACAACAGCTCGCCGGCTGTCGGACGGACATGGAGGCCGGGGTGGAGGTGGGCGGGCCAGGCATCTGTCCGGGCTGGCGAGGGCCGGTCCCCTGGAGCGCTGTGCCAGGCCGGCCAGTTCTCCAGGCAGAGGTGACGGCCGCTGGTGTCGGGTCCAGCTCTCAGGGGTGCCGGGGTGGGCCGTCCGGACGGCTGTCCGGGCGCGAGGGATGGCTGCTGGGGTTGGGCTAGGCTCCTGAAGCTGCGGAGGGGCGCCTGTGGAGAGAGGAGACTGCTGAGGCCCCGCGGCGGCTGCGGTGCCGGGTGGGTGCCAGGGTGCGGGGCAGCGTGGGCACCCCACGGGTCGTGGGCACCCGGCTGCACGTGGGAGCTGTGGGCACAGAGAGCTCTGTGCAGAAAACAGGGGTGCCCTGCGCCCCTCGGCTGGGGCTCTGCTCGCCTCCCCACGGCTCATCTCCTCTCGGCCCTGAGCAGCCTGACCTGCCTGCTCTGCACGTGCCGCCAAGGGCACTTGACCCCGGCAGAGCGAGGGGCCCAGAGCTGGGCACGGCACTGCAGGGCCAGGAGAGCCTCCTGTTCTCCTTTCTCGGCGTGCCTGCCAGAGACCAGCACTCGGCTCCCGTGCCCGTCCCTGCCCAGACAAGGGGACAGCCTTGTCTGTCGGAGCGTTTGGCCGGTAACTATCTCGGCACGCCAGAATACCTGGCCTCTAGATGCTTCGTGGCTAATAGCAGCCATCTGACACACAAGTTTGGCAACACTCACTGTTTTCGCTTCCTCCACAGGTGGAACACACAACAAAACACCATCCCAAGCAGCATGGAGCCCAGGACTGCCACGGCACCCTCCACGCAGTACTCCATGAAGTTTCCATGACCCGCAGCATTTGCATTTGTCTTGCCACCCACACCTGGAGGAACAATGCTCTATGTTAGCGTGTCCCGCACGCTACTGGTGATCTCACAGGAGGTCTGACGTTGCCAGGAAATGTTCCTTCGCACTTGCTTGGCCTCCCTGAACCGGTGAACGTCCTGGGGCTGCACCGTTTCCTTGGTTTCGGTAGAAGCCAAGGAAACTCCCAAGGCCGTTGCAAATCAACGCGCTCTGGAGCCTCTCTTTCTGCTCTCAGCTTTGCTTGCACTCTGGGGTGGCCGTAACCCAGTTTTCGCAGTGTCCCCGGTCTGCTCCCCCTTCTCGGTCACCTTCCGCATTTGCGCACAATTTCTGCTGCGCTCGCCCACCTCCACTCTCCGAGGCTCGCTGCTAGTGCTGCTGCATGGAGGCTCTCCCTGGCCCTCTGGGACAACTTGTCCCACTGAACTGAACTCATGAGGCCAAATGGAGAGCACGTCGGGGAGCACAGCTCCCGTTGGACCGATCGACCCTTTGAGTGAGATGGACAAAAGCCATCCCTGCCTCAGGGAGTGCCACCCCCAGCTCTCATTCCCCAGCTCCGCACCCACACCCTGAGGGGACAGAGTCAGGCCCTCTCGGGAGACACCTGAACCTCGCCCTCTCTCTTCGCCTTCCCTCCAGCATGGGCCCTGCTTGCACACCGCCGCTTTTGGGGACGCGTCTCCCACTTATGGCCCCCTGCCAGACGGCTCAGTACCTGGACTGCTTCGAAAAACTTCATATATCCTGGCGCGGTGGGCGTTCCCGGGCTTGGACAGAACTGCATAGAAACCAGAGAAAGGGAAAGCCTCAGAGAATTGGGGACGCGTCTCCCACTTATGGCCCCCTGCCAGATGGCTCAGTACCTGGACTGCTTCGAAAAAATCCATATATCCTGGCGCGGTGGGCGTTCCCGGGCTTGGACAGAACTGCATAGAAACCAGAGAAAGGGAAAGCCTCAGAGAAAGGCAAAACCTCAGAGAAAGGGAAATGGCTCAGGCGCAGAGGTTGCAGGAGGATGGTGGAGGTTTCCCCAAAGCCTGTGCCCGACATGTCAGTGCATCCCTTTGGACCTCAGGTCACAGGAGGGATCCCCCGCTGCCGTGCCTGGGGCCTCTAGGGACCCAGGGCAAGCTCTGGCCTGCAGCTATTGCAGGGGGGTACGTTCCATTAAGAGTCGCATTTCCCATCATCTGCTGAGCGTGGCTCAGATGGTCTTGTTCCCCAAATGACTAAGTTCTGAAAGTCCTGTCAGCGGGGTGTGGTGGGAGGTGAGCATCTCTCTGCATCCACGGAGGGTTACGAGGGAGCATCTCCCCGGCGCGCTGACGGCAAGCGCCTCCACAGCCCAGAGGTGACCGGCATCCTCAGAGAGCCGGTCCTGGCTGCTGCTTTTGAAGCACTCGCTCTGTACCACCAACTCTTCTGGGTTGTGCTGCCGACAGGACGCGCGGTAGAGGGCACTGGGGGAAGAGCCTGAAGACACGGAGTGATTTTGATGCGTGGTGCTGGAGGATCAAAGGACGGCAATTACCTGGGAGGCCTGTTGACTGAATTGCCCCCGTTTTTGCATCAGACACTCTCACTGCCTGACTGCGTCCTCCCCGAAACGCCTCGTTCTCCACAGTCTCTTGGTCCGTCTCTTTAGAAAGAAAGAAGGACAATTGAATTAGAAGTAACCGTTCCTCATCAGGAACACAGTATCTCCAGGAGGCCATACTTCTCAACATCCCTTCATGACGCTTAGAAACAAAGCCGGGACATTTGGGGGTGTACCTAGTGCCTAGTCCCAATGACATGTCATTCATGGAGGACAATTTAAGCACTAGACCCTTTCCACTTTAACCAGCAGACAGAAAATCCTGACCTGCTGGGAGACTAGGAGGTTGCACGTGAGCTTGTTCGCATTCCACTTAGTGCATTTTTGGCAAACGGCAAGATGATGGTAAATGACAGAATCTGTCAGAGGGGACAGGAAGATGCTGTAGCCAGTTCAGCTGGGGAAAGAGCCCTTCTGAGAAGCACTTCCCATCGTGTCAACTCCATCCCACGGTCAGGGTAACAGACACGCATGGTGGACTGAAGCGCCAGCTCTTGCAACCATACTCTGGGCATTTTCACAAGTGGCACTGACGAGCCCGCAGTGCCCCGAAACAAGAGGACAACCACAACCGACCGATCCAAAGCACGACTAGACGCAGGCGCAGCTAAACCAACCGAGACTGAATTCACAGCCCTTCATTTGAGCTGCCTTCAAGTTTGGCGTCTGGCCTCAAGCTGGGTGTCCAGCTTGTACCTTTCCCTGGCACTGAGGTGTCACCGACCGTCCTCAGGCATCAAGAACGACGAGGCTAGACCGGGTTGTGAAGGTGGGGCTTCTCCGACCCTGGCCAGGGCACGCCTGCAGCCCTGGCAGTGTCCGCTGCTCTCAGCTACCCCAAGCTGCCTGCGCATCCTCTCCGCAGCCCAAGGGCACTCTCCCCTCGGGTGGGTGACCGGCAGGGTGCTGGCCCTCTCATGACTTGTCAGGAACCAGCTCCTTGGCAAGTCTGTCACACATTCCAGGCGTGAGGAGCACCAGTTCCTGCCAGCTGGGTACCAAGGTCTGCCCAGAACAGCTCTGACCCCGGTAAGGCTCTAACCGGGGCAGCAGCTGGTCCTGGCACTCGGTTTGAACCGCGACTGGCAGCAGAGAGTCGGCATCTCTGCAGCTCGCCAGCGCCTGCAAGGCGTGAAACTGAGTGTGGCCGCAGTGAGGCTCTGAGCGACCCCCTCCTCCTGCTGTGCAGGCTACGGCTTGTCCATCCACGCCCCCAACACCTCCGCTTCCCACGGCTTCTGGTGAAGAGCAATCATCTCTACCCACCATGTGCTGCTTTGTCCAGTTCCTTCAGGACTCCCTCTAGGACTTCTGATGACCGCGGGGAAGATTTTTCCATTTCCGCTCTGTACTTGGCTCTCGGAGGACCTGAACGGAAAGCACAAAGTTAAATTTCTGGCAAATAGACTACTGGGAATGAGTGCTTAGTCTGTGGTCAGTCGAGACTGACCACTCACCCCTGCGATGCCAGGTGAGCTCCAGCGCAAGATCCAGCCGAGAAGCGGGAAGAGCCCTCCCTGCACCCACATCTGCAACCAAACACCCACGAGAAGTTTCCGTCACGCGCTGGGATACAATACACTGACACAGCTGAATAGCAGAACATAGAAGGGCATCACGTAACGACCTGGCACACACAGTGCAGGTCGTCTGCATTCTCACACCCGCAAGAGATGCCTCGCTCACATTTGGCCTTTGAGCTGGCAGCTCCCAAGGGAAGCAAGAAGCCGGGACGTACCCACGCGATCTCCCTGAGCGTCAGCCCTGGAAGCCGGCTGGGAAGCTGGGTAGCCATCGCCTCCAGCCACGTCTGTAAACAAAGAGAACCGAGAGGCTCCCATGAACTGTATTTCACTATACAAAACAATACAGGGGCGTGAAGGCAGTTCAAACAGGGGATTGCTCCATGGCACTCGTCCCCCCCCCCCCTCAGGAGCACTGTGCAGACAGGTACTGGGTGCCTGGGCCACGCTGATCCAGAAGGAAAGCGTGCACGGAGGTATCGCTCCGGAGAAAGGACTCCCTGCCGCTCACACCAGCTCCAAGAAACTCAGCCCAGCAAGCCCGCTGGCTTTGCAGCAGGCGCTGGAAGCAGCGCAGGGTTGGAGAGGCTGGCCCAGACAGCTTCCCAAGGCAGAGTGCCCTGGGGCACATCAGCGAGCCCAACACATTCACCCCCTGCTCTTCCGCACGGCGGAGCGTCGGCCAAGAAACTGTTCAGTTCAGTGTTGTCCTGGGCACAGAAAATGAAAACCTAGCTGCTCCCTCATTCCAGTGACATACCTGTGGGATCGCCCTGAGGCTCCCAGAGAAGATCCGGCGGAGAATCTGGGTGGCCACTGGCTACGGGCACAGCTGTAATCAAGCATGTTCCCATTAGATGTGGGGATCTGCTTCTTTCTGGGTGACCTGCACTGACTGGAAGGGGCTCAGGTAACGACAGGGGAGCCAGACGTGGGCGGAGGTTTATTGCCGAAGCTGCAGAGGGGCCTGGGTGACCTGTTTGCTGCACCTGGAGGCTTTCAACAGACTGTTCTTTCCAGGCCACGTGCAACAACACCCCTCAAGGCCCAGCGGATGGACAAAGCTACGTAGGGCCCCTCGGGGATTTTTCTCACGGGGAGGTCTCTTCTGTGCACAAAAGCAGCCCACGTGAAAGCAGCGGAGGAAAACAGCGATCACTCATTCACACGTCTCGTGGAGAAGAGAGCCCTGGCCAGGCAGAGGCTGCTGCAGCAGCGCTGCCCTGTCCGGTCGCCATCTGCTCCCCGGGCTGTGGGCTGGGGACGTGTGTCCCACGGGGACCCGGGTTCGCCCAAGGAGAGGGAGCACTGCAGGGCTGGGGCAGGAACGCTCCTCTTTTCTTTCCTGAGCGGCCAGATCTCGCTCAAGGCCGGCCGGCCCTGAGGCTGAAAGCCGGGATGCCGCCGGGGAGCGGCAGAGCCACCAACCTGGGCCCATCTGGCAGCGAGCAGCCCGGGGAAGAAGTGCTCCCGCGGGCTCTTGCCTGGCTCCTGCAGTGCTGCTCCGGCCCTGGCACACAGCCCGGGGGAAGGCTGCCCCGGGGCAGGGCGGCACAGGGCTGGCTCGAGGGACGGTTGCTCCCCGCCGCCCCCGGCCCCACCGTTCGTTCCCCTGGAAAACGCCCCCACAGCGGCCGCAGCCCCCTGCGCCTCCCCACAGGACATCTGCCTCCCACTGCCCGTGGAGCTGGGCACGGCTCCCCCGGCCCGGCCCGGCCCCGCTGTCACCCCGAGGGGCAGTGGGTGCCGGGCCGCGCTGCCAGGGCTGGGTGCTGGCCCTCACCTGCCCGCACGCCTAATCCCCGCGCTCGCCACCGCGCACCGCTGACACGCCGGGCTTGCAGGGCCACCAGGACGAGGAGGAGGAGGCGGGTGGGGGCCATGGCCCCCTGCGCCTGCCCCGCGCCGCTGCCGCTGCCGGCACTGCTGAAGCGGTGCCCGCGGCACAGCCCTCCAGCGCCGGGCGGGGCCCGGCAGGGCTCTGTGACGTCAGAGCCCGGCCTCCGCGCGTCACCGGGCTCCTGGGGCACCGCCCCTGCCCCACCCGGCCCCTCGGGAGGGCGGGGGGCGCCTGTGCCAGCCCATTGCTGCCCCCGCAGCGGGGCCCTGGCAGGCGGGGGACGCTCACCTCATGGCCCTGCCCCGGGGGGGAAGGGTCAGCTTGGAGACCCCCGGAGAAAGATTCCGCCGGGGGCGAGAAAGACGTTCTCTGTGTCTGGGAAAGGCAAAGGCATCCCTCACCGGCAGAGCGAGGAGATGGCCTGCTTGGAGCACAGGCACCCTGCCCACCTCGAAGGGGCTACGTTGCCAACTTGGCCAGCAAACTCAAGCTCCGCGGCTCCTTCGCGGAACTCGCCTCCTTCTAATGCTAAAAATCCCGCCGGCAGGTCAGAGAGAGCCTTGTCCGGGGGAAGAGCCTTCCCCTGGCTGGGGCGTGCCACCACACGCGTTGTGGCAGCAGTGGCAGAATTGCACGGGAACTACTGTGAAGAATGTAATATAAAGCATTTTGCTTCAGCCATGTCAGAAACAAGCTCATGTATATAAAAAAAAAAAAAAAAAAAGTTTTACTGGGGACAAAGTCAGTGGAGCAAAGAACACAGCGCTGGGCGCAGTGGCGCAGTCTGCCCCAGCTGGGGCTTCTTTCTGTAGAGCCTCCAGGAGATTTCACTGGTTGAGCGAAAACGGCGGGTTTTCTCCTCTTGACACCTGCCCAGCTCCTTTTTCTTGGTTTCTCCGAGGCTGTCTCTCTCAGTACTTTTCCACTGCCCTCTCGGGTGGTTAGTGTGTGTGTGTGGGGGGTGAAGTCCGGGTCCCTCTCCATCAGGAGTTCTTTGCTTAACCCTTTTCTGCTGGCTGCCATTCTCCCCCCAGCCCCCCATCCAGATTCCCCTTTACATGACACCTAACCACAGACCCCACCCCCCCATCCTCTTGCTTGCCCAACTCCCCACAATGCCCAACCATATGCCTAACTTGTGATCACAAAAGGCTTGCTTAACTGTTATAATTTTAACAATACTGCTTTAATAAGAGTAACTCAATAAAAGGAATTGTTTAATCACTTTTAGCGAAAGCAAAATTCTTCTGTTACTTCTCCCAAACCACCCCTTTTCTTTTTAATACCATATTTTGCCTGAGCTTACTAACACTTGTCTCATTCTTTTCTGAATATCCTATCTTTGTGGGCACCAGCTGATGCAGCCATTTCAGGGTTTACCGGCATAGCTGCTATTTGCATCCCCTCAATAACATGAGATACTAGCCATATAAAGCAGGGTATTAAACATGGTAAAAACAAGCAGCCTGTGACAGCACAAAGGACGTAAAATACAACCTTTTCCCACACTCTGATGTTGGACATAACAATAAATCACTTGTTGCACGGATTTGCCGCTATTAGAGCGAACTAGATCAGGATGATGAGCGGAGGTCCAGTATAACATATACTCCCACCTCTCATGCCCATGGGCATGCAGCCCACAGCTGAGATAAAGGTCTTCTTGGTGACGAGCACAGAGGTTAACCTGGTCTTGCCCTCTACTGTTTTCAAATGTAACAAATCCGTGTTTTAACAGTCAATTCAAGTGCAGCTCCTTTGTAGCCACTTCCTTTGTTTCTAAGCAAACGTTTTTTGGCTCTTTCTGTCAGTGTCCTTCCACCGACTCTCAGGGACATCCCAAATTTCGGGGACTAACCTCCTTTTCCCACAAATCAAGGTTACAGTTCGTGCCCCTTCCCTATACTCACAGTCCCTGTTACAGTTATAACACAATTTTCTCCATATACAATACCACCTGCGGTTACACGTTTCACACTCACACAAAACCCACGCTTCACGAAATTCGTGTATGCACTCGAGACGTGGTATTACCCTAATAGGTTGATTTTCTAGCAATGCCCGATCTAACCCAAAACGCTCATAGTCTATTACCAAACAGCTTTTTCCCTGATATCTTTTTGTGGTTCCCCATACAGCGAGTAAGTAAATTTTCAGTGTCACGCCCGAACCCAGTCCCCTCCCGACAAATTTATTTAGTCCTTTTGAGGTAGACTCGTAGTTATCACTTGATGGTACCACAGTCCACTCCCGAGGCTTTTCCACCGGTCCTTTTCCTCGGGAGGCAGGAGTCCCACCCCTTTTCTTTTGTTCGGATCGCTGTCTCGGTGGTCAGCAGCACCTGAAATGGACCTTCCCACTCGGGAGTTAAGGATTGATCGTTTCACACTTACATACTGATTTTCTACTTCTGTGCTGACAATATCCCTGTTATTACTCATACATGGTAATCCAAACATCATTTCATAGGGAGAAATTCCCAGGTCCGCTCGTGGCTGAGTACGGATCCTTAATAAGGCCAACGGCAGGCATTTAATCCAAGGCGTCCGAGTCTCGATCATTAACTTAGTCGAGGTTTGTTTTGAAATTTGATTCATTCTTTCTCCTCTTCCAGAACTTTGAGGGTGCCACAGGGTGTGCCACGCCCATTCGATCCCTAAAGCTTCAGATAGTTGTTGTAAGATTTTTGAAGTGAAATGTGTTCCTCTGTCTGAGTCTATTCTTTCTATTAATCCAGAGCTGGGGATAATGTTTTCCAATAACACCTTGGATCCCACGCTTGCCATTGCTCTTGGTGTGGGGATTGCTTCCACCCAATGAGGTAAGTGAGCCACTAATACCAACAGGTACTTCCACCTTTGTATTTGAGGTAGCTCTGTGAAGTCTACCTGGAGGCTCTGAAAAGGCCGTATGGCTAGCTCCCATCTCCCAGCCACCTTTCCTCTCATTACCTTTTTGTTCACTTTTTGACAAATCAGCAGCTAGTTGTTTAGCTGCCGTGTTTATTCCTATATACCCATATTCTGTAAGAAAAAATCACAAAGCGCTTGCATTCCCCAGTGTGTTTACTGATGCATTAATGACAGAAGTTCTCGTGATAATGTTTTGTTTAAAATCTGCTTTCCATGGACTGGTAAAGTCCATTTTCCTTCTGGATATTTTTCAGCCCCTATTTTAAGTATATCCTTCTCCTCTTGTTCTGTGAAATTCCCGACTTAATTCTCATAATCCCCTGGCGTTACTACTGCTGATGACTCTGTAGCTGTTTCTCTGTCTGCTTGATCTGCTAAGTTATTCCCCCTTATTTCCATCGATGCTCCCCTCTGATGCCCTCTCACATGCACAATTGCAATTTCTGAGGGGAGATTCAGGACTTTTAAAACTTCTCTAACCACCTGCTCGTGTACTAGCTCCTTCCCTTTTACATTCACAAGCCCACACTTCCCCAAATTTGTGGACTACTCCAAATGCATACTTTGAGTCTGTGTACACTGTCCCTTCCTTATGTTTCAAATATGTCCACGCCTGTTTCAGGGCATAGAGTTCACAGACCTGCGCTGACCACCCAGCAGCTATTTTCCCTTTTTCTAACACTACCATTTTCTGCCCATAGATAACTGCATAACCTGATATTCTTTTCCCTTCTAGGCATTGAGAGGACCCATCAATAAATAGTTTTTCCCCATAGGGCAAAGGTTCATCTAACACTTGTTCTCTTATTTTTGTTTGATAATTAATAAAATCCAAACAGTCATGTTCTGGTTCCTGAACACCCTCCCCATATAGAAATAGGGATTAATATTTTTATTTGTTATTAACGTGAGATCTATCTGATTGTCCTGGTTGGGGCTGGACTAGAGTTCCTGTTGGTTTCAGTAGCTGGAGGAGTGCTGCAGCACAGAGACCCCAGGGGCTCCCCAGGTCCCAGTGCCCTCACCTGTGTGCGGGGGTGGGGGGAGCACAGCTGGAGGGCTGGGCCCCGATTGGCTGATAGTCCATGTCATGTGACATTGTGCTCACTATATAAAGGCAGGAGCGGCTATGGGGGGTTGCCACTTCTGGGAGTGTGGCTGTGGTGGCTTTGTGTTTGGGATTGCTGGCTGGGAGCAGCTGTATGGTACATCACCTGCTGATATTGCTGTCAGCGTGTTATTCTGTTACTGTTATTAAACTGTTTTTATCTCAACCCGTGACTCTCCCTTTGCCCCTCCAATTCCCTCCCCATTCCCAAGTGGGGGGAGGGTGGGTGAGCGGCTGCGTGGTGTTTAGCTGCTGAGAAGGCTCAAACCACAACAGTCCTTTTTGGCGCCCAACGTGGGGCTCGAAGGGTTGAGATAATAACAGATTTGATCTGTGGGTACTATCAAGTTTGTTATAATGATGACTGCACATCCTGTTACAATGTCATTTGCTTGGCTCCTAAAATCGTGGGTTTTGTTGCTGCAGTTGTGTTATACATCACATTACTTACCATATGTAGTCCCCATGCTGCTGCTTATTACCTGTGGGAATTGGGTTAAGATTTTTGCCTTGCTGTATTATGTAACTCTAATTTATGGCATGATAAAATCTTCTGTCATGGGAGTTGTGGGGCACCTACTGGAGTGGGTTAGTAACTATACCCTCCACCTTTTCTCCTCGGAAAGCACCCAAGGGGGAGATACCTTTTTCCATCTTCCCCTTCTCTAAGCTACTTGCAAGTATACTTGAGAATGCTGAGAACTCTGAATATCCATGGAATGCTCATATTAACGTTGTTGTCTTGTTTCTGGAAGCTGTAGTGTTCCTGAATGTGGTTCAGGTTCTGTTTTGGGTTAAGCAACTGTTTCTGAATGCCACCCAGAGCTCTACCCCAGGGTTACAGAGTTATGAGTGGCTGGGGGTGTGGGGTAGCATGGGCAAGTACCTAGGGCAGTGGGGACCTCCAATGTTTTGGAACTTCACCCCTGAACAAATGCGGGATCCTGAGAAATTAGTAAAATATTTCGAAAAGGTGTGCTGTCATCCTGACACCTCAAGAGAGACAGATCATTGCAACATGCTGGAGCCTGGCCCATGCCTACTGAACCTGCTCACCACTCTGCAGTACCCTCAAAAGGAAGACGTCTCTGCATCTGCGAGCAAAACAACCGGCACTGCAACCACTCCGACACCCCCACCAGGCACTGCAGCCACTCCAACTCAGGCGACAGACACTGCAGCCAATCCGACCCCTACGATAAGTACTGCGGTGAGCTGGAGCATCAATCCACAACAGTATCAGTTGCTCCCATACAGAAGAAGAAATACACTAAAAAATCCCCTCGCATTGTAAAAGATGATGATGAACCAGGGCCGTCACAAGAACAGGAGGAGGAGGCAGAGCCAGTGGTAATCACCCGATCCCTATCCCTGAGTGAACTACGAGACATGAGAAAGGATTTCAGTTGCCATCCAGGCGAACACCTCCTTACCTGGCTGCTCCGATGCTGGGATAGCGGGCCAACAGTGTGGAATTAGAAGGTAGAGAGGCCAGGCAACTGGGATCCCTGTCCAGGGACGCAGGCATTGACAAGGTTATTGGAAGAAAGACACAAGCGCTCAGCCTTCGGAGATGACTACTGTCAGGCGTGAGGGACAGATATCCCTTCAAGGAAGATCTTACGTGTCATCTAAGTAAGTGGACTGCCATGGAGAGAGGTATCAATACCTGAGGGAACTGGAAGGGAACTGGCTGTGTGGGAGATGGTTTATTATGATCCAGACGATGCGCGACTACCCACAGACCCAGATGAAGTCCAATGCACCCGGCCCATGTGGCGGAAGTTTATACGGAGTGCTCCATCATCACATTCGAATGCACTAGCAGTATTTGACTGGAGAGACGAAGAGGGACCAACTATGGATGACTTGGCTCGCCGACTCCGGCACTACGAAGAAAGTCTCTCTTCTTCCATTGTCGCAGCTGTGAAGAAACTGTCACAAGAAGTCCAACAACTCAAAGAGGACATGTCCTACTCTCCACCTCCACAGACTAAGGTCTCGGCTATCAGGAGCAAACGACTCCCTACTCAAGCGAGACAGTATACAACACGGGGGAACCTATGGTATTACCTGCGTGACCATGGAGAAGGTATGAGGAATGGGACGGGAAACCCACCTACGCTCTAAGAGAGTGGGTTGGAGAGTTGGAAGGAAGAATGGCTACAAATCAAGGTTCTTCCAGGATAAGTGCTGCTCCAGTCTCAGCTAATCAGTTACCCAAACAGCGTAGAAGAATTGACTTTGCTCCTGATCCTATGGGGAGAACTTCCGAGTCGTACTTACAAGAAGTGAGTAACCAGGATGAGACCGAGGTTCGCACAGACCGCACTAACCCCTTCATCAACAGTGGATACTATGAGCAGCATTAGAGAGGCCCTGCCTCCAGCCAGGTGGGGAGAGGGACAATCGTGTTTACTGGACTGTGGATTCGATGGCCTGGCACGTCGGATCCCCAGGAGCATAAGGCTCTGGTGGACACTGGTGCCCAGTGCACCCTGATGCCGTCGAATTTCCAAGGAACAGAGTCTATCAGTATCTCAGGAGTGACAGGAGGTTCTCAACAGCTGACTGTGTTGGAGGCTGAGGTGAGCCTAACTGGAAATGAGTGGCAAAAGCACCCTGTTGTAACTGGCCCGGAAGCTCCCTGTATTCTTGGTATAGATTACCTCAGGAGAGGGTATTTTAAGGACCCAAAAGGGTACAGGTGGGCTTTTGGTATAGCTGCCTTGGAGACAGAAGCAATCAAACAGCTGTCCACTCTGTCAGGGCTCTCAGAGGATCCTTCTGCTGTGGGACTGCTGAAGGTTGAAGAGCAACAGGTGCCGATCGCTACCACAACTGTGCACCGAGGGCAATATCGCACCAACAGAGACTCTGTAGTTCCCATCCACCAACTGGTTCGTCAACTCGAGAGCCAAGGGGTGATCAGCAAGACTCGCTCACCCTTTAACAGACCCATATGGCCAGTGCGGAAGTCTAATGGAGAGTGGAGACTGACAGTGGACTATCGGGGCCTGAATGCAGTCACACCACCGCTAAGTGCTGCTGTGCCAGACATGCTGCAGCTTCAGTATGAATTGGAGTCAAAGGCAGCCAAGTGGTACGCCACAATTGATATCACCAATGCCTTTTTCTCCATCCCTCTGGCAGCAGAGTGCAGGCCACAGTTTGCTTTCACCTGGAGGGGTGTCCAATACACCCTAGAACAGACTGTCCTAGGGGTGGAAACACAGTCCCACTATTTGCCATGGACTGATCCACACTGCACTGGAACAGGGTGAAGCTCCAGAACATTTACAATACATTGATGACATCCTTATATGGGGGAAAACAGCAGAAGAGGTTTTTGAGAAGGGAGAGAAAATAGTTAAAGTTCTTTTGAGAGCTGGCTTCGCCATAAAATGGAGTAAAGTCAAGGGCCCTGCACAGGAGATTCAGTTTTTAGGAATCAAATGGCAAGATGGACGTTGTCAGATTCCAATGGATGTGATTAATAAAATAACGGCGATTTCTCCACCAACTAGCAGAAAGGAAACACAAGCTTTTCTAGGTGTTGTGTCGACATGGCAAACATTACGTTCTCACAATGGTAGAAGCAACTACTGGATGGCTGGAAACATATGCTGTGCCCCATGCCACTGCCTGGAACACTATTCTGGGACTTGAAAAACAAGTCCTGTGGCGGCATGGCACCCCAGATAGAATTGAGTCAGATAATGGCACTCATTTTCAAAATAATCTCATAAACACCTGGGCAAAAGAACATGGCATTGAGTGGATATATCACATTCCCTATCACGCACCAGCCTCTGGGAAAATCGAGCAGTACAATGGGTTACTAAAGACCATGCTGAGAGCAATGGGAGGTGGAACTCTTAAACACTGGGACACACATTTAGCAAAGGCCATGTGGTTAGTCAATACTAGAGGATCTACCAAGCAGGCTGGCCCTGCCCAGTCCAACCTTCTGCGTGCTGTAGATGGGGATAAAGTCCCAGTAGTGCACCTTAACAACATGCTAGGAAAGACTGTCTGGGTTATTCCCACTTTAGGTAAAGGTAAGCCCATACGTGGAATTACCTTTGCACAAGGACCTGGGTGCACTTGGTGGGTAATGCAGAAGAATGGGGAAGTCCGATGTGTGCCTCAGGGGTCTTAATGTTAGGTGAAAATAGCCAATAAATTGAACTGTATTAGGTCAATCACCAAACAGCCCTATCAATGCATCGCTATGATTGACACACATTATATAACAGCATCACACTCATGAAGGAACACATGAACTCAAAGTCAGGATTGGTTTCAGCAAATGATGCCCAGTGACTCCCATAGACTATGAATACAGATGGTGTCAGATGCATCAGCCACCAGCTCCAACTGTAACAGGGACTGCATGCCTTCCTCCTGCAAGGTCACCTGGTCACCTATTCCCTACTGACCAAGAATCACCCTTCCTGCCTTAAAAGACTATAATGACAGATGGAACGCAAAGTTATGAACCAAATGAACTTATGATACATTCTGCAGTGATGGCCCAGTGACTGAGGGAATGCTGTCTGTGTGCACATGCCTAAAACCCAGGAGAAAGGATAACGATCAATTAGACTGTATTGGGTAATAGCGAACTTGAGCATAACGTAAATGATATGGAATAAGGGGTGGATACTGTCTTGCTTTGGGCTGAAATAGAGTTAATATTCCTTTTCAGGGACTAGATGAGTGCTGTGTTTTGGATTTAGCTTTGGGTTTGGTAGGAGGAGAATGCTGATGGCACACTGATGTTTTCAGCTGCTACCGAGACTTCAAGGACTCTCCGACTCTCCATGTCCTGCCCGTGCGCAAGGGCACAGGGAGCAGGGAGGGAGCACGGCCACAGCACCTGACCGTAACTGGCCAGTGAAATATTCCATATCATGGCACGTCATGCTCACTATATAGAGGAGGGGTGGTTGGGAAGGAGATCTCTCGCTTCCAGGATTGCGACTGTGGGATCTTGGTATCTCGGGGTCGCTGGCCGGGAATGGGCTGGGGATTTGTTAGTGGGTGGTGAGCAATTACGCTGTACATTGCCTGTTTATATATTTCTTTTTGTTTTCCCCCCATCATCGTTATTGTTCTCGTTTTATTGCTGTTATGAAACTGTTCTTATCTCAGCCTGCGAGTCTCCCTTCACCCCTCTAATCCCCTCCCCCATTCCCAGGTGGGGAGGGGGAAGGGAGGGTGACCAGCTGTGGGGGTTGGCTGCTGACCAGGCCCAAACCAAGACACGTGGATTTGTTAAACAGAGGAGGGCTAGACTGGGTTAACCTCTGTGCTCACCACCAAGAAGACCTTTATCTCAGCTGTGGGCTGCAACCCCATAGGCATGAGAGGTGGGAGTATATGTTATACCGGACCTCTGCTAATCATCCTGATACGGTTCGCTCGAACAGCGGCAAATCCATGCAACAAGTGTTTTATTGTTGTGTCCAACATTAGAGTGTGGAAAAAAGGTTGGATTTTTCTTCCTTTGTGCTATTGCAGGCTTGTGTTTTTACCATGTTTAATACCCTGTTTTATACGGCTAATATCTCACATCATTGAGGGGATGCAAATAGCAGTTATGCTGGTAAACCCTGAAATGGCTGCATCAGCTGGTGCCCACAAAGTAATATTAAGAATGAGACTAATTGTTAGTAAGCTCAAGCAAAATATGGTACTAGAAAGAAAACGGGTGGTTTGTGATAAATAACAGAAGAATTCTGCTTTTGCTAAAACTAATTAAACAATTACTTTTATTGAGTCAGGCTAAAGCTGTTATTAAAATTAGTGTTGCTAAAATTATAACAGTTAAGCAAGGCTTTTTTGGTCACAAATTAGGCATGTGGTCGTGCATCGTGGGGAGTTGGGCAAGTGAGAGGATGGGGAGTGGTCTGTGGTTAGGTGTCATGTAAAGGGGAACTTGGGTGGGGGGGCTGGGGAGGAATGGAAGCCAGCAGAAAAGGGTTAAGCGAAGAACTCCTGATGGAGAGAGACCTGGACTTCGTGTCGTACCCCCCCCCCCCCCCCCCCGCCAGAGGGCAGTGGAAAAGTACTGAGAGAGACAGCCTCGGAGAAACAAAGAAAAAGGAGCTCTGCAGGTGTGAAGAGGTGAAAACCCGCCGTTTTCGCTCAACTAATGATATCTCCTGGTTGCTCTATGAAAATAATCCCCTGTTGGGGCAGAGGGTGCCCCATTGCCCCCAGCGCTGTGTTCTTTGCTCCGCTGACTCTGTCCCCAATAAAACATGTTTTTGCTAGACGTGAGCTTGTTTCTCACAGGTAAACGTAGCAGACCGGCGGAGAGGTGGAGGCTTCTCGGAAAAGCCGGGACTATTCCTGCCTTGCAGGCACCCAGAGCCCGGGCTTCTGTCCCGGGGCATGCCCGCGGGGCGCAGGGACCCCCCCCCCGCGCTGGGGCACAGAGAATGCCTGCCTCTGGGGGCTCCCCTGGGCTCAGGGGGTTCATTCCCGATTTGGGGGACAGCGGGAGGAGCCCGGCCCGGCTGCGCCCGGCAGCCAGCGAGGGCGGGCGAAGGCAAACGGCCCCGGCCCGCTCTGGCCAGGCCCGGCCCGACCCAGCGCTCCCCTGGGGCCCACGGGGAGCGGCTGGGGAGGGCGGCCCCGCCCCCGCGCTGCTCCTCAGGCCCCGCCCCCGGCCGGCCGGGACTGCCGGGCCGCCTCCGGCCCCGCCCATTGGCTCAGCCGTGGCCAATGGCGTGGCTGTTGCCGGGCAGGGCAGCCCGGGCCCCTCCTCCCAGCGCCGCCCCGCGCCCCCTCCCCAGCGCGCGGGGCCTGAGCGGGCCGGGCTCGGGGCGGTTTGTCCGTCCCTCAGAAAGGGAGCGGGAACAAACCCCGCCGGCAGCCGCTTCCCCAGCGCCGCTGTGCCCGGGCTCAGCCGCGCTCCTCCCTGCCCGGCTCCTCGGCCGCCTCTCCCCCTCGAGCGAGCGCCGCAGCGGGACGGGGCACGGGGCTGCGGGCGCCTCGTCTCTGCCGCCCCTTCCTCCTCAGGCCGTTTCCCTGCTCCCGCCTGGGCCCCGCAGGCCCCAGCTGCGGCCAGAGAACCTGCTGCTGCCTGGGCTCCTCTCCAGGGGCCGCAGCTCCTGCCAGGGTCCCGCTCGGGCCTGGGCTCTCCGCGGGCTGCAGCTTCCTGCTGGCGCTGGCCGCCCGAGGGGGACGGCGTTGGTGGCTGCGTCCTCTTCTCGGCAGCCATTTCCCAGCAGCGCAGGCTCCGTGAGGCTGGCCGGGAGAGCCCCCGGGGGGGCACTCACCCGGGCCGAGCCCTGCTCCAGCCCGCCACCCGGCCCATGAATTAAGGAAGGTGGCAAAGAGTCCTGGGCCCAGCCCTGACCGCTGGATGCCACCGCTGGTTCCTGGCCTCCAACTACGCCCGGTGCCACTGAGCAGCACCCTCGGCCCGGCCGTCCAGCCTGTTGCAGTCCCGCTCGGTGCTGGCTCAGCAGACCATTTCCGTTCCAGTGACTAGAACTGGAACTTTAAGAGAATGCAAGGTGGGCACATGCAAGCCCACAGCTTTCAAA
Organism: Tyto alba; assembly: GCF_018691265.1. NCBI lineage: Eukaryota > Metazoa > Chordata > Aves > Strigiformes > Tytonidae > Tyto > Tyto alba. The sequence continues at coordinate 9,306,334 of NW_024881277.1, read as the reverse complement.
ACCCCATACCAAAAACTTGTAGTACTGGCTATTTCCACCAACTGCCTCAAATCCTACAGAGAAGGAAGGAAACACCCCGTAAATTACACATGCAAGGGCAACAAGTTTTTTTAACTCTGGCTTTGGCTTTTCTGACTGCTCGTTCCCAATGAGTGCTGGTTTTGCAAGGTGATCCCAAAAGCGGAACACGGGTTAAAACTCTTTCTCGAGGGACCTTTGGGCAGGGGGGCCAGCCAGCAGAGCTGCCCGAGTCTCTGGAAAGTCTCTCTGAGCTCCTCCTGGGCAGAGGCAGCACTGGGAGGAATCCCCAGGAGCTGTGGGAGGGAACAGCCAAGGGCCTCCCAAAGGCTCTCCTGGAGGGCTGCAAAGGCAGAAGGGCCAAAGGTGGAGAAAATGGACAGATCTAAGTGGGGTGCTTGGAGAGGGAGCGGTGCTGCAACTGCGAAGAAAGCTGCAGCTTGTGGGAGGGAAAAGAGACCCCAGAAATAAGTCCACTATCCATCTGGTGCCCTGGCCACCTCCCCAGAGCTGCCTTGGTCAGGCAAGGCAGACCCTGTGGTCCCACAGAACCCACCTGCTCGCTGCCGGCCGCCCACTGACTGAGGAAGGAACGGGCGTAGGACAGTGCCGGTGGGGAATAAGCCCTTTCTCCAGGCTGCAAATCCGAGCACCTCCTCTGGGGTTCAGTCATTTTCTTGGAGCCGTTTCTACAACAGACAGAAGACATAACCAAGATGACAATGGGAAACTTGACTGGTGTCAAAACAAGACCTTGTCTTTATGCCCCTGACATCCTCCATTTCAGAGAAACATAGAATCATAAAATGGTTGGAAGGGAAATTAAAGACTGTCTAGTTCCAACCCCCTCCCATGGGCAGGGGCATCTTCCATCAGACCAGGTTGCTCAAGGCCTTGTCCAACCTGGCTTTGAACACTTCCAGGGAGGGGGCAGCCACAACTTCACTGGGCAACCTCTTCCAGTGAAGGGGTAAATGTTGGAGAATGGCTCAGAGACAAGGGTCCTGAGCCCACCGAGCAATTGTATGATCAGAGCCTGCTCTAGCTGCTGATGCTGGGCCTCACTAGGGTTTGCCTGCAGCTGCTCGCAGCTGCTGATACATGAGGAATGTCAAGGACGCTTCGGCCTTGTGTACCGTGGTGTGTCGAAAACAGGCTAAGGGGAATTGGGAATAGTGGTCTGAGAAACCTAGTGTTATGATAACGGTGGTCTGAGAAACATTGTGTTACGGTACTGTTGTGTATCGAAAACAAGTCAAGAGGAATTAGAAATAGTGGCATGAGAAACTTAGTGTTCTGAGAAGCTTGTGCTGTAAGCTAAATGCAAGTAGGTGGACCATGCGAATACGACCCTTAGAGCTTAAGCCAATCAGCTAGTGACTAGTAGGCATAATTAGTAGAAGAATTATAAAAGGCTGTAACGAAAATCAATAAACTGAACCATGCTTTATCACTCATATTGAGTCGGCTGCGTTCTTCCTCCTTTAGCCTGGGTCCTCGGCATGTTGGGCTTGCCTTGCCTGACAAAGAGCCAGAATTGCCCTGAAGGAAGATGAATCTCTTTCCACAAAGAAATACTTTTGGCTGTTGCTAATGAATGTTTTTTATTTAAGAAGAATGTAACCAATATATTTCTATATAAATACATACTGCTTATGCTGTGTCCATTTTGTCATTTGATTAAAAATCCTTCAGTATGCTTTCCTGTTGCTATTTTGGTTCACAAAGTAGATTCATTCCCTTTACCTGTTAAAACTGTAATAAATCTGCCACTGGGCCACTTGATTTTTTTTTCCACTTGCAGTTAATTTTTAACAAATACTTGGAACAACAGCCTGGGTTTTGTGGTCTCCCAGAAAGCAGATTGAATCGATGAATAGTCTTGAGTTCAGGCATACCGCATCTGCCCAGCTGTGACCTGGAAGAGAATGACCCAGTGCATCTGGAACATCGACTTGAATTCATATGTTTTTCTTCCACGTGTCTGTGAGCCAGGTGCCTGGTTGCACTACAGCGTTCCTCATCAGGGAAGAAACTTTCTCCACACCGCCGCTGGTCTCATTGCTCTGTCTCCATCCAAAGCCCCTTGCCTTTCTCATGTCTATGTCTACCAGTTGGATGCAACGGACCATGGGCTGCAGGGGGCCAGCCCGCCCTCTCGCCGCAGGCTGCAGGGGAGTCTCTGCTCCGGCAGCCCCCTCCCCTGCTCCCCAAATCCCTGCCACACACACAAGCCCAACAGGCCAACCAATGCCAGGACAGCCCGAGGACAGAGATGGGCTGAAAACACGGGCACCGCGAAGCGAGGCCAGCTCAGGCCTCAGCTGGGCGGCAGCAGGAGCGCCGGAGGCCCGGGCAGAGGCCGAGGGCGCAGGCCCTGCCCAGCCTGGGGGGAGCACTGGGGCTCTCCAGCTCTGCCTGCCGGCATGGGCCTTGCCTGCACCCGCCCTTCTCCCGAGAGGGACCAGGCGCAGACGAGCACTGGGGGAAAATGATCATCTTTTATTGGCCTCAGAAAGCACCCACGGCCGAGCGGTGGCCGGCAGCACGATGTTCTCGGGGCAGCTGAATGCCTGGGGCGCCGTCCATGCACCCATCCCTCGCGTGCTGCTCCCTCTGGGGCCTGCGCAGGCTCAGGGCCCACGGCCATCTCCGGGGACCCGCCGGGCGCTGGCAGCGGGGCGCTACTGCTCCTGCTGTCCCGCGATGCAGGAGCAGCAGAACGCCCCGCGCAGAGCCCTGAGCGCCCTCCTGAGGAGGGAGGGCCGTCGGCGCTGAGCCGGGGCGTGCGAGAGAGCAGCGATGCCTGCGGGGGAAGGAGAGTTGTAGGTGAGGGGCTGGGCGGGTGACGGGCAAGCTCCTGCCTGCCCCCCGCCACCAAGGGCTGTCCCCAGGGAGTGGGGGCCGCGGCACGGCCAGCCCCCGTGCGCGCAGTGCTGCCCACCTGGCTCCAGAGGCAGGGGAGATGCTGCTGCGTCTCCTCTGTCATCTGCCGGGTGGGATGTGGCAG
>NW_024881277.1:9015284-9086501 GCF_018691265.1 Tyto alba | reverse complement strand
CTGTCTGCACTGCTGTGAGGTTGCGCTCTGTCCTATTTTTCCATGGACAAAGGAAAAAAACACTGACCACATGAGCAGAAACACTTGCTCCTTACAGTACATGGATGACATTTTAGTAGATACTGAAAAAAGTCGACCTGTATTCAGCTAACCATGAACTCTTAAAATTTTTGGGAATTATGGCTATAAGATGTTGTCCTGGGTTGAGTGAGTGGTGGAGTTTTTGTGGCAGGGAGGGGGCTATCGGGGCGGCCCCCTGTGAGAAGCTTCTCGAAGCTCCCCCAGCTCCACGTCAGCTCCACTTCTGTTTGGGAAATTGAGCCAATCGGCTGCACCTCTGCGATAACGTATTTAAGAAGGGACGTGGTGACGGGCAGTTGGACTTGTGAGGAGGAGTTGCTGCAGCTGCATGAACACCAAGGTCAGTGGAGGAACGGAGGAAGAAAGGAGGGGGAGGTTGTGCCGGAGCAGAGACCCTCCTGTATCCTGTGGTGAGACGGCAGGGCGGCCCCCCCCCTGCCACCCATGAAGATCTACGGTGGAGCAGACATTGATTTACAGCCTGTTGTTCCTGCTCAGCTGATCAAGGTTCTGTGCCCTGAAGAAGGCCGGGGTCTCATGGAAAAGGTAGCCCCGCTGCTGTAATTCAGTGCTGGGAGGATTGCAGCATGCGGGGGAGTCCCACGCCGGAGCAGCTCGGGAAGGGCTGCAGCCGTGGGAGGGAATCCAGTCGGAGGAAGTTAGTGACCCATGACGGAGCAGTGTGGGGAACGCTGCGGCCCATGGGAGGGACTCAATGTCAGAGAAAGTTTGTGGAGGACAGTCTCCTGTGAGAGGGGGACCACGATGGAGCAGGGGGTAACAAGTTTTGGACACTCCCCTCACCGAAGATGAAGGAAGTGGCAGCACTGACTGCACCCCCCCATTCCCTGCCCCTGCGCCACTGGGGGAGGATGTAGAGATATCGGGAGCAGAGCTGAGCCCGGGAAGAAGGGAGGGGTGGGGGGAAGGTGTTCTCGAGATGTGGCAATGCTTCTCACTGTCCTACTCTGTTATGTGTTGTTAGTGTCTGTAATAAATGTATGTTCTTTTTTTTCTTTCCCCTAACGAGTCTGCCTTTTGCTCGTGATCATGAAAGGGGGATTTTTCCCCATCCCAGTCCTATCTCAAACCCCAAGCCTGGCTCTCTGTCCCTTCTCATTGCCGGAGGGGAAGGGAGAGAGAGGTGCTGCATTGTGGTTGGCTGTCAATCATGCCTAAACCACGACAAACTGTGCAGGAAGACACAGTCCATGTGGGCTACGAAAATGGAAAACCAGGGCAAAATGCCAACTTGGGAAGGCCATGTGTGTCGGAACAAAGAGGAAAAGACTCAAAGGGGATGCCCAGGAAGAACCACATGAAGGAGGAGAAACAGACAATGGGCCTGTGAAATGCAAACTGCTTTTTGAGGTGTGACACCAAAAATTCAGGTGGTGGGGGGGACATCCAATTCCCCATGCTTGTGAGGGATCTCACAGCTACCTGTAAGACCATTGTGGCGGGCAGGTCAGTGCTACATGTTTTGTCTTGTTCTTCGGCTGACGACCTGATCAAAAAGCTCTGTCTGACTGAGCCAGGGGAGAAGTCAGGAGTGGGCTGGGACTTGGGCACTCACCCTACAGCTCCAACACTTCTGAAGGGCACAGCAGCCCCAGGGAGCATCCCAGATAGGGACAGAAGCCTCCTCAGTGTTCCCACTACTTGAGCTGGTCCAAAGGGCGTAAGGAAACAGAGGCCAGGCACTCTCTGTCTGTCCTGCATTCATGCTGCAAGTGATCCCCAGGCCTGGCTGCCTTTGTTCCCCTTCTGCCTTTCCACCAGCCCTGCTGCCCAGGACAGCAGGAGACCCCCTGCCCTGGGGCTCCTCGAGCAGCTTCCACATTTCTCCAGTCTCCTTTCCCCGTGCCTGTTGCATTTTCACTGGCTCCCACCAAAATGCAGGGTCATGGCTTATGGGTATCTGGATTTAGTGCTTTACTCTGGGTGATCCTCACATTTGAGGGGTGTCTCATCTCCTGATTGTCCATTCACTGCCCACCCCAGGGCACACAGAGAGTGTTCTTTCTTTCCTGACCCCTCCAGACTCCTTTCCACAGGGAACACTACATGCCATCAGCCCTGCTATATATGTGGCTACCTAAGAGGTAATGGAGAGCTCCTGCAGCATCTACACAGCCCCTGGACACCAGGAATAGTCTTTGAAAGCACCACTTGGTGTCCAATAGATCACACAGTTGCCACAAATTTATCGCCCCAAAGCAGGAAGTAAATATTGAGAAAAGAGATTTTTAAAAGTCCAATTCCTTGGGCTTATTTGTGGCAGCAGCTTTGTTAGGACAGCCCAGCCTTCAGGCACTGCACGCGGGAGACCCTTTTTATTGCTGAGATGCTCTCAGGGAGGCCGGATCTGGTAGAGTGTTCAAGGCATTTGTGAAAGTGTGAGACACAACAGATGAAGCCTCTAGAGAAGTGGTATGAAGCCAAGCAGTTACCTCTTATGGTAATTATCACAAGGGAAAAATAAATCAGAGGCTTGGCCTAAGCCAAGCTCTGGGTACTCTGCAGAGAGGGTGAGGCAGGTTAATGGTGGTGGAACAAGGTGCGTTGGATCAATTCCTTCACCGCATCCTTGAGCTCCCTGTTCTTCATGCTGTATATAAAGGGGTTCAAAACTGGAGGTACCACTGAGTACAGAACAGCCACCACCAGATCCAGGGATGGGGAAGAGATGGCGGGGGGCTTCAGGTAGGCAAAAAATGCAGTGCTGATGAACAGGGAGACCACAGCCAGGTGAGGGAGGCACGTGGAGAAGGCCTTGTGCCGTCCCTGCTCAGAGGAGATCCTCAGCACGTCCCTGAAGATCTGCACATAGGACAGCACAATGAAAACAAAACAAGCAAAGGATAAAAATGCAGTAAACAAAAGGAGTCCAACTTCCCTGAGATAGCTTGAGTCAGAGCAGGAGAGCTTGAGGATCTGGGGGATTTCACAGAAGAACTGGTCCACCACATTGCCATGGCAGAGTGGTAGGGAAAATGTGTTGGCAGTGTGCAGCAGAGCATTGAGGAATCCACTGCCCCAGGCAGCTGCTGCCATGTGGACACAAGCTCTGCTGCCCAGGAGGGTCCCAGTAGTGCAGGGGTTGGCAGATGGCAATGTAGCGGTCATAGGCCATGATGGTGAGAAGGGAATATTCTGCTCCAAGGAAAAATACAAAGAGAAAGACCTGGGCAGCACATGCCAAGAATGAGATGACCCTGGTATCCTGGAGCAAATTGGCCATGGAATTGGGGAGAGTGGTGGAGATGGAGCCCAGGTCGAGGAGGGAGAGGTTGAGGAGGAAGAAGTACATGGGGGTGTGGAGGTGGTGGTCGCAGGCGATGGTGGTGATGATGAGGCCGTTGCCCAGGAGGGCAGCCAGGTAGATGCCCAGGAAGAGCCAGAAGTGCAGGAGCTGCAGCTCCCGTCTGTCTGCAAATGCCAGGAGGAGGAACTGGGTGATGGAGCTGCTGTTGGACATGGTCTCCATATGAACCTGGGTGCCTGTACCAGAGGGAAAAGACAGTGATAAGTGAGGACAGACTTCTCTGTGAAAAACCAAAGAAATCCCTCAAATAGTCATGCCCCTTAGACACACTACCCCTCACTTTTTTCCTGCTTCTTAGGACCTTCGTGGACATCCCTGGATATTACTCTGGTTTGTGCTGGCTGGGGGTGCTGTGAAGAGCAGGGCCTGTGGGCTCCCAGATGTTTTGGACAAGCTCTAGGCCAGGATCTGCCTGGGAGCAGGGGGCACGTAGGGGCCAGGTCTCACAGATTTTCTCAGGTGAATTTCCTCTGAACATTAAAGGGCTTGACAAAATCTACAGCCCCAATTCCAAGGAAACTTGACTGCATCAAGGAGTTTCAGGCTTTTGTTTCTGTTTTTTCTTTCAGAAAGCTCTTCCCTACCACCCCACTGCCCCCACCCCAGCCTCATCTCCTCTGGGGACTCTTCTGTGAAATCAGAAATGCTCAGCATCTCTGTTGTGCTCAGTCTGAGCAGCAACAAGTCCTGGGAGGCAAAAAGATTTCCTGTGGATTAACACAGGGGAAGGTGAGCTGGTCTGTCCGTTTGTCTTGTTCCCGACTGCCCTGTGTCTGCCCCTTGAAATGGAGGGGGATTGATCTCTTGAGGTACCTGGAGAAGCAATCAGACCCCGCTGAGAGCAGAGGGATCCACTGCAGATCACTAAATATTTCACCCTGTTTCCCGGTACTTTAGCAAATTCTTACCACCCCACTCCTTGCCAAGGACACAGAGTTCATTTTTCCAACAAATTAACATTTTCCTTCTTGTAGCATCTCAGGGATTCTCCAATGCGTTTTACACACAAATGCTGGGGGAGAGATTTGCTGTCTGCAGGGTGACTCCCAGCTTGGGAGGACAACCCAAGGAGTCACCAAGTGTCCTCTTGGTGGCATCTCCTGAAGTCAGCTCTGTCCTCAACCACATGGGCAGCACAGCCCAGAGCCCCACAGCTTCTAGGAGATCTGGGACACCAGGTTCCCACGGACACATCTGCATGGGAGGACCCACAAAATGCACCGTAATGGCCTAGCTGGGAGAGGCCAGCAAAGAGACAGCCAGGCACTCGGGACAGCCTTCCCCTCTCCCAGCTCTGCCCGCCACCTCCCAGCCGGTGACACTGCAGGGCAGTCACCCTCAGCCCCTGTGCTGCACGGGCACGGGGCAGGAGAGATGCCCTTCACCTCTTCTTGGCGCTCAGGGGGGCGAGGAGGCTGCTGGTGGCCTGGACTCCATGGCTGTGAGGGCAGAGGCTCTGCTGGGTGGGAGAGAGAAGGGGAGAGATGTCAGTGTCACAGAAATCGGGAATGAAAACTCCTTCATGCTGGGTTTAGCACTTACGAGCAGGCATTACTATATTTGGCTGGAGACATGAGGGAATTATTCCACCTGACATGTCCAACGTACATTACAGTAGCCAAAACTTGTATCACTCTGTTACATACATATTCATCAAATTTCCTAAAACTCATTATCATATATACATAGTTATTAGGTATGCAGTTTAGGTCCCCGAGGGGCTTCCATGGGGGTCATTGGTGGTCTCTAGCAGTCTCTGGTGGTGTTTGGAGAGGAGCCCTTCTTGAACATTTCCTACATATTAGAATTGGACTTCATTGGTTTATGTATGCACTTCTTATCTCCAACCTAGCTTCAGCTAGTTCATTCTTTTTCAGAGCACCTTAATCTCCAAGGACAAGGGCTTCTCATTAGGATTCTCCCAATTTACACACAGAGCTTCTCCATTTAGGCATTCCCCATGAGGTGTTTATCACAGTTGCCTAGCTGAAGGACCTCTGTGCGACAGACAATGTGTTACAGGTGTTTGACTGATTGCTTAAGTTCTTATGCTACCCTAAACAATTATTTTTTTTTTTTTTCACCCATTTTCAAACATCAGGGGAAGCGACCTGCACTGCAGGGCATGGCAGGAGGTGCTAGTAGATCCCCTGAAACAGGATTTCTGATAAAAATCTCACTCCTCTGCCAACGTCTCTGCTGCCTGGAGCTGTGCCTGCTGGCAGCCTGGTTTCTCAGTTCCCATCTCCTGCACTCACAGACCCCATCCCAGCTGCTGCGTGCTCAGATCTGCCCTGCAGACACCTCCTGGGGCAGGGCACTGCCCAGGACCTTCTCTGTGCTTCAAAATTCAGGTAGGAATGGCAGAGGAAACCTGCTGAAGCCTGCTGCTGGTGATGCTGGTGATCTGTAAGCTGTGGGGGATTGCTCTGATGCTCCCAGACTCATTCACCTCTCAGTGAAACAGATCTGCATTGTCAGTCCCTTCTCCAAACCAGTGAGAGTCATTCCCATCTCTCACTGCTCACCCAGCCAACCCAGAGTAGCAAACTGAAAGCACAGGCTCCTTCCCTTGCAGGTGAAGCCTCCCTTTTTTCTCTCTTGCAAATTTCTCCCCCAGAGCTGTCCAGGCTGTCAGCAGGAGCTGTGGGCAGCCCTGACCCATGCCTCACCCCCTCAACAGCACAATGACCCTGCCCTACCAGGGGTGATTGTGATGAAGGACAGCCCGGGGTGCCCCTGGCTGCACACCCAGCTTCATGCTCCTGCAGTCGTCCCCAGGAAAAGGGAGATGACATGACCCATCCCCCCGACTGTTCGGCAGATAATCACTGCTCCAGAGAGCATCAGCCCTGGCATGTGCCAGATCTAGAAGGACCCTCCCAGAGATTCTACCAGTTCCCACCTGCAGCCAGAGACTTACCGTGTTAGGAGCTGTGATGATTTGTCCCCCAGTGAACTCTCAGCATCCTCCCACTCCACGCTGTCTTACATCCTTCTCACTTCTCTCCTCTCCCCTTGTCACCTGTGGGCAGTGCCCTCAGCCCTGTCGTGCTCCGCAGAGATGCTCCACCCGGGCAGAGCTGTCTCTCTCCAGTGCTTCCCACTTGCCATCAGCTCCTCCTGCCCCTGGAGCCCGGCCCAGCCCAAGGCACCACTTTCTCTACCCCGCTGCTCTCCCTCGAGAGATCCCTGGGGCTCAAGGGCTGACAGCTCCTGAAAAGCAGCGGGGCCACCCCTGGGGAATGTTCTCTGAAATCAGATGAAGTAATCACCAATGTACCTGTCCCAACAGTGGAGAGAGACTGGTTCCAGCATGGTCTGGCCTGATAAAGCTGTCAATGCGTCTGTCTGGAAAATGTCATTTTCCTGTCTCAAACCCAAAAGAACGCATAGAGCGGAACAAGCAACTGGCTAGTTTCCCTTGTGCAGGGCAGGAATTTGGTTGAGGCAATGTGGGCATCTCATCCCGAGATGGAAGCCCTTGGGCTCAGACAGGATCCATTTCACCTCATGCACCCCACATCTGACATGATGCAGCAGCTTTTGACATCATCTCACAGAAGTCACCCCTCCATGTCCCCCTCCCTGCTGCTACCTAAAAACCGTGCCACATAAACCCAATACAGGTGCCAAGGCACCTGTAAGTTTGTGGAGGACTGTCTCCTGTGAGAGGGGGACCACACTGGAGCAGGGGAACAAGTTCCAGAAGCTCCCCCCACCGAAGATGGAAGAAAAGGCAGCACTGACTGCACCCCCTATTCCCTGGCCCTGCGCCACTGGGGGAGGAGGTAGAGATATTGGGAGCAGAGCTGAGCCCGGGAAGAAGGGAGGGGTGGGGGGAAGGTGTTCTCAGAATGTGGCAATGCTTCTCACTCTCCTACTCTGTTACATGTTTTTAGTGTCTGTAATAAATGTATGTTCTTTTTTTCTTCCCCTAACGAGTCTGTCTTTCACTCGTGACCATAAAGGGTGATGATTTTTCCCATCTCAGTCCTATCTTGATCCCCAAGCCTGGCTCATCTGTCCCTTCTCATTGTTGGAAGAGAAGGGGGAGCAAGTGGCTGTGTGGTGTTTGGCTGCTGACCAGGCTCAAACTACGACACACGGTCAGACAAACTGTGCTCAGTTTCACACATATCCCACATGGGCATTTGTATCTGACTAATCCCCAACACTTCGACAAACATAAATAATTTCCATTTCTTAGGACCAGAATCACCCTGTTTTCAGAGAAATATTTAAAACCCAAAGTGAAACACACTCATTCAAAGAGAGGTCCAAAATATCTGGGTGTGACATTTAACAAGTGGGTCAATCGGAGGAGCCTCCCAGGGTGACCGTGCCGACTGAGGGTGGGGGTTTCTGCTTCTGGGGGTCTGAGAGTCCTTATGGGATGCCAGAGAGAGCACTGGGGATTGTGCCAGGCTTGCTGTGGCATGCCTTGGAAAGAACCAAAGGCAGGGAAAGGGAAGGACCAAGGTGGTTTGGGGAGAAAGAAGCATCGGAAAACAGGGGGAAAAGGGGATGAAAGGAGCTGGTCACGTGTGGCTGGTCAGTATATTGGTTTATGCACACCATGCAACTGATGACTCCAGTCTGTCCTGTCTTATGAAATTCCATCCACCACAACTTTCTGGGGTGAGGAGATGTCTGCTCTTGGTACGGATAGAGGTCCAAGGGCCCATCCCTGGAGTGGGAAACACGAGTCAAAGGCGCTCATGCACCTGGTGGGCCAGCAACTGGAGAGATCAGGCTGTGTGCATGTGTCATGTTGGTGCTTATGTCATTGGGTGGAACCACTAATGCACATCAAACCAAATTAACCAGCAAGTAGGAGAGTCTTGGGAGCCAGGTATTTTGAGACCCTACATCTGTACTAGACCCTGGTGAGCTCAGAGGATCTGTGAGTTGGTTGTTTGAGGGAGAAAGTGGCCCAAAGCAGCACCTGGAGAAAATGTGGGGTCTTGCAGTCAGGTACTGATAAGGCCACAGTTCTGGATCTGGAGGGGAGGTTGTCCTTTATGTAAGAGAGCATCAGGAATGCATGGAGCTCTGCCTGGGGACTGACGATGAGTTAGCTGAGAGCTGATAGGCCAGGATCAGAGGGCAGAACAACATGGGCAGCACTGTGGGAGGATGGGTGGATTTCTGCTCCAGACCTCTTGATCAGGTAGATGAGGCCTTCTTCAGACAATTGGAAGGAGCTTCATGTCTGCAGGCCCTGGACCTCATGGCAGGCTGAAACTGTCCCAGTTGCCTCTGCTGAAGAGGTGCAAGCCACCCAGGAGGATTTTGGAGCTCACTGGTGACATCTTCCTGACAAGGGTGACTGAGGAGACAGTGAGGTGAGGGGCCCTGCAGCAGGACTTGATACTTGCAAACTAGGAAGAGCTGCTCGGGGCTGTAACAATCAAGGGTGAGAAAGTAGAGTGTAGGATGCTGAGAGAAGGGAAGAAAGCAAGGGGCAGGACGTCAGGAGAGCAGGCTTTGACCTGCTGAAGGACCTGCTTGGAAGAATCCCATGGGATACAGCCCTGAAGAGGAAAGGGTGCAGAGAGCTGTTTGATGGTTAATGATCTCCTCTTTGCACTCCAGAACAGTCCACACAGACATGCTGAAAGTCAAGAAAAGGTGTCAGGAGGATGGCATGGATGAAAAAGGAGCTCCTGACAGAAACCAAGCATGAAGAGGAAGGACAGAGGAGGTAGAACCTGACAGCATTCCAGGCTCAGCAGTTCTGTGATGCTGTGCTGGAGAGAGACATTTGCGTGTGCGTGTGCTTGTCTGTGTGTGGAGGAACTGGGGGGATGAGGGAATTCTGGATCCAGGTCCCAGACAGCTGGAGGGCCTAAAACCAGCTTCTGGAGAGATCCTTATTGTTTCAATCTCTCTACAGGTATATATTTTCCACTAACACGGTCTAACATACAAATAGCCCAACCCTCATTTACCCTTTCTCCACTGACCCTGACTTTGCTTGTTTTGTGATCTCATTTGCTGTTTTGAAGATTGTGTTGATGGTAATTCCTACCTGGGGCTGTAGAGCCCTGCAGCTCCTCAGGCTGTTATTACGTGAGAGACACCACCACCATCAAGGTGAGCTATCTGCACAGAGGCACTAACAGCTGACCAAGTGGAGCTTCAGCCCAGGGAAACCTGAGAAACTCTGGGATTCCGGCCAACAGAAACCTCTTGAAGTTTACAAGGAAGAAGTGTCCAGTCCTGCATTAAGAGGAAGAATAATCTCCTCATTTATCAGGACAGGCTTGGACCTGAGTAGCTGATCAGGGACTCTGAGGAGATGGGCCTGGGCACTATGAGGACACCATACAAGACAGCGGTGCATGCTGGCCACAAACAAGGCCACCTGCATACAGGTCTGCACTAGGATGAGCATGGCCACCCAGACTATCCTGACATGGGTTGAAGTGTGGTTTCAGAGATGGTGGAGGTTTTTCTCTAAATTGAGAAACAACATAAGAAAGAAAGAATGGCACAAAGTGAAGCTTTGGAAGTTGAGACTGGACATGAGGATTTTGTGTTACGTTGAGCTACATGAAGCGTCCCTCCAAGTGCAGTACAATAGGCCACCCAGAAAGAGTCTGGATTAGCCAAAGCTTTGCATTCCAACCAACAGCCCGTGAGGATGGAGAGATATCAGTAAGGGTAGGAAGATGGTCAAGTGAGAGCAAGGCTGGTAAGCACGGTGGATGTCCCCAGCCTTCAAGAAATCAACTGCAGGCCTACCAGGAGACACCTAATCCTTACAGCACTGGGGCCTCATGGCTGTAAGGCTGGGGGAGATGAGGACAGGTAATTTCTCCCCTGGCATTCTCCAGGGGTACAAAACTGGGGGGATGAGGACAGCCTGCAGGGGAAAAGGCCCAGGGCATGCAACCACATCGGACAGCCTGTGGTGGAGATGACAGAGGGCTGTGGGAAAGTTGAAAGCCCCCAGTAAAGTCAACCCCATCATCATTTTGGCTATGGCTGTTGTCTCTGCCACTGATGCCTGTGAGGAGGCACAGTCCCTTGCAGCACGGGGGCCTCATGGCCTCCTTGTGCATCCTCAGGAGCCTGGGAGGTGCACATCTCCATAGCCCCTACCCCAGGAAGAGCCCTGAGGAATGTGGGAGGGACAGGATCTCCCTTCCCAGGGGCTGGGGGTCATGGCTTGGCCATTTATTTAATGGGCCTAGGGCTTGGAACTTTGGCTTAATACAACACATTCAGGTTTACTCAGCATCAGAGCCACCTTTCCCTTTTAGTTTTTGACTTGTCATCACTGCCTCCAGAATTCTGCTCTAACAGGACCCTGAGGAGGCTTTGTCAACAGTGTCTCTCAGTGGGAGCCATTAACAGTGCAGGAAACTTTGGAGTTGGAATATAACATTGACTTCTTCAGAGGTTTCTTCAGCTTCTCAGTGCATGAGGTTCATGGAGTTGGCACCAAACCCTCCTGAGGGGTCATTAAAGTGCCTTGGGCTGTTGCTGTGGTGCTGAGCTGGGCCGGGCTCCTGGGCCGGAGGGAGCTCCTGGCAAGTGGGCAGCGCTGCAGAGAGACAGCTCTGCCCAGGAGCAGCTCCTCTGCAAAGCGCAGCAGGGCTGAGGGCACTGCCTGCAGGCACCCAGGGCAGAGCAGCGAGGCACACACAGCTTCAAGGCAGCCTGGGCTGGGAGGATGCTGAGAGGTCCGAGGAGGAGAAAGCATCAGGGCCCTGGCCACAGTAAGTCTGGGGGTGCAGGGCAATGCAGCTGCAGCTCAGGGAGGGATCTGGGGAAGGCGGCAGACCCACTAGGAATCTGCCTCCTGCCTAGAGGAGGAGGAGGAGGAGGAGGACAAGGAGGAGTAGCTGCTCCCGAGCAGGGCTTCCCTGGTGCCCCCTGTGAGGGCCAGGGCATGAGGGCTGCCTTCTGGCGGGGCCGGCTGCAGGGGTGTGCAGCCGGGTGTGCAGGCAGGGGTGCCCAGGGCTGTCCTTCCCAGCAGGGTCCCTGCACCCCAGGGGGCTGTGTGCTGGGGCAGGGACTCTGCCACCTGCCAGGGTCAGCACTCAGCCTGCCCAGGTAGCTCCTCACAGCGCTGTGGGGAGAAGCTGTGGGGTAAGGAGCAAGCCACTCTACGGCGGGGCAGGATTGTTCTGCTATCGAGAGGCTGCTGCCTGGGTCAGGGCTGATTGCAGCTCCACATCGCCCCTGGGACATTTCACAGGGCACTTTTCAAGAAGGACATCAAGGCGGGGTGCTACTGGGCAGTAAAGGAACTTACCAGGATTGGTGCTTTCACTCCCCGGCTGTGATGGTAGGTGGATATGGTCATGGATCTGTTCAGGTTTGCACAAGAGACAAACACTCCTACAGCATTACAGTGAGTGAGGAATGGGTTTATCAGGAAACCTGCTAAAGTCCCTTCACCCACCTCAGACTACAGAAAGCATTAACATCACCTTTGTGGTCTCTTCAGGGTTTATCTGAAATTCTCTTCAAGACTTGCCAGCACAGAGATCCCCCTGGTCAGTGTCCTGTTGCCAGAAGGTGTATTCTGGGCAGAGCTGAGGACATGGTGGGTGGGATGGGATCCGTGAGAAGGGACAGGGAGGAGATGTGGGGACAGAGAAACAGTTCCTGGCAAATAGAGCTCCAAGCAGGATCCCAGGGAGTGCTGAGCCATCCCTTGGGGGTTGTCAGTCTCCTCGCAGATTCCTTTGCTTCTCTCTGACAGGGGCCATGTCCTGCCCTCTCCCTCACAACTGCACCTCTGTGGTGGTAAAAAGATTTTTCAGACCTTTCCCTGCGGATAAGAGAAACAAGACTCCCCTGCTTTCATTAGAGTCCAGTTACATTTTTTTTTTTTTTTTTTTGAGAGTAATTTTTGTGTGCAGTCATCCTCCAGATAGCAGAAATGAAAGCACAGGGCAGCTGGGAACAAGCTTGATTGATACTGCTGCTCTCCTGACTCTGCACTGAGCAAGAGACAGCTGAGCCCTTTTGCCTGTCTTGTCTTAAGACTCCACACTTTCAGTCATAAAGTTGAGGATTTCTACCCCTAGAAGTAGTACTCACCAGATGTGATGACGGTGGAAAATAAAAGACACAGAGAAAGTTATCATAACACATGATAAACCTCTCTTCTGCATCCCACTCTCTTGGGAGTCATAAGTGCAGATATTGAACATCTCTATTAAGAGTGAATTGCATCTGACATCCCTTGTGAACACTGGAGGAGACAAGAACCAGCTCCCATGTCCTCACGGCAGCAGGGCAGAGCTGGCTCCTTGGCAGCACATGGGCAGAGGTCCTGCTCCTCAGAGAAAACAAAGGAAATGTGTTGGAATTGGGAGTTGGGGGGAGGGATTTTGTTGAGAAATACAGTGGCTTTGCGTGCAGTCTGTCACAATTGTCCCATCTTTTCCTTCTTAGGCCACTGTGCCCATGTCAAGAACCAGCTGATGTCCAACAGCAGCTCCATCACCCAGTTCCTCCTCCTGGCATTCGCAGACAGACGGGAGCTGCAGCTCCTGCACTTCTGGCTCTTCCTGGGAATCTACCTGGCTGCCCTCCTGGGCAACGGCCTCATCATCACCGCCATCGCCTGCGACCACCACCTCCACACCCCCATGTACTTCTTCCTCCTCAACCTCTCCCTGCTCGACCTGGGCTCCACCTCCACCACTTTCCCTAAAGCCATGGACCAATTTGCTCTGGAACACCACGGCCATTTCCTATGCAGGATGTACCGCGCAAGTGTTTCTGCTTCTCTTCTTGATTACAGCAGAGTTTTCTCTTCCTCACCATCATGGCCTATGACCGCTACGTTGCCATCTGCCAACCCCTGCACTACGGGACCCTCCTGGGCAGCAGAGCTTGTGTCCACATGGCAGCAGCTGCCTGGGGCACTGGGTTCCTCTATGCCACACTGCACACTGCCAACACATTTTCTCTACCACTCTGCCATGGCAATGTGGTGAACCAGTTCTTCTGTGAAGTTCCCCAGATCCTCAAGCTCTCTTGCTCAGGCACCTACCTCAGGGAAGTTGTGCTTATTGTGGTTAGTGCCTGTTTATTCTTTGCTTGTTTTGTTTTCATTGTGCTGTCTTATGTGCAGATCTTCAGGGCCGCGCTGAGGATCCCCTCTGAGCAGGGACGGCACAAAGCCTTTTCCACGTGCCTCCCTCACCTGGCCGTGGTCTCCCTGTTTATCAGCACTTCATTTTTTGCCTACCTGAAGCCCCCCTCTATCTCCTCTCCACTCCAGGACCTGGTGGTGGCTGTTCTGTACTCAGTGGTTCCTCCTGCATTGAACCCCCTCATTTACAGCATAAGGAACCAGAACCTCAAGGATGCAGTTCAGAAACTGATGACCAGATGTTTTTTTTAGAAGCAATATACTGCCCATCTTCTCCATATCACTTTTAATATAACTCATTACAGTCTCAACCTGTCTTCCTGTCTTTTATATATTTTGTAGTTGTTGATGTTATTGTTGATTTTTTTTTTTTTTTTTTCACTTCTAAGTTGTCCATAAAGTGTTTTCACTATTCTTACTATTTCAATTTCATTATCTATCTGTCCGGTTTGACCCAGAGACAGTGTAAATGAATTTCCACACCCTCTGCATTTAA
The DNA here is from genome assembly GCF_018691265.1 of Tyto alba. Classification (NCBI taxonomy): domain Eukaryota; kingdom Metazoa; phylum Chordata; class Aves; order Strigiformes; family Tytonidae; genus Tyto; species Tyto alba. The sequence continues at coordinate 9,072,470 of NW_024881277.1, read as the reverse complement.
ATACTGAAAAGGACCCTGCAGTGACTTTTTTGTCTGAGGCTTTTTTTCCAAGACCTTCTCTGGTGCTGCTGCGTCAGCTCCTGCATACAGAGTCCCTGCACAGCAGATCTGTGACAGAGCTGGCCTCTCTAACAGCATCTCCATCACGAAAGGGGATCTCCTCAAGGCAGTGCCCAAACGCTTAGGGATTTTTCCAAGATGCCCAAGGAATAGACTCCAAAGCGGACTGTTTCTCTGCTTGTTTCCCCATGGGCTCAGTGGGATGGCTCCCAGTATGGTCTTGCAGGGACTGAGGAATGGCTCAGGTGTTACTTGTTGGACAGCACCCACACAGATGGTGAATGATCTCCAGTTAAACTCCCTGGAGCTCTACAGCATGTGATAGGACTGATGGCAGGTGAATTTTTTTTCTGGAAGGAGTCTGGAACTGCCAGCAGAGTGCAGGTGATCTAGGTGATCTGCAGGATCAGCGTGTGCCAGGAGGTCAGCAGTGAGTGGAGCCCACTGAACACAAACATGTCCAGGGTGGAGGGACCCAGGTATAAAGTGCTAAATCTGGGTGTGAAGTGCTGAGTGAGGGCTCTGCACCCCCAAGGGACACAGCAGGCACAGGGAAAGGAGCCTGGTGAGTGATTTGTTCCACCATCAGTGGACTCTTGTAGCCTGAATCCAGTGCAGCATCCAAACACATCTTGTGGTGTGGGAAATAAGGCAGGGTACCTCTGAGCACCCTCCATGGCCACATAAGAGCTTCTGTGGGAGGCAGTCGGTGGCAGTGATGTCCCTGAGCTGGGTCTGCCTCCCAGCCTGACCAGCACAGCACTGTAAAATCATCCTGGGGCCCCAGGCAAGCCCACTTGTTCCTCAGAGCAGCATCAGCAGCTCAGGGGCTGTGGAGAGTATGGAAAGCGGGTGCAGAACTGGCTGTCCAGGCCAGCACAGATGTGCCCACCTTGAGGAAAGGTCCTGTGGAGAGGTGGGATGTCCTGGGAGAAGAGCAGGACACTGTGTGCATGGAAGGGAGACATGAAAAGAGAAATTCTTTGCTGTGGGTGCCAGCTGAGGGCAGTGGGAGCTGCCTGAGGAGTCCCAGGGCCAGGACTCTGTGCTGTCCTGGGGAGCAGGGCTGGCCCGGGGGACTGAAGGCTCCTAGCAGGTGATCTCCAGGCCATGACAGCAGGAGAGACACTGACAGTAACCTCCATCTCCTCCTTTCTGCGGGGCCAGACCAGACTGGGCTGCTCTGCTCGGCTGGGGAGAAGGCTGGGGAGTGGGGAGAGCTGGGAGGGGGTTGAGATGTCTGGGTGCAGCAGTGCTGGGCAAGGGATAACACCGCTGTACCGCTGAAGTGTGTGAGTGTGAAAGGTCAGGGCACACAGCTGTGTCCTCACACAGCCAGGCCTCTCCTGGGAGAGACATGAAGGACCATCAGGGCAGGACCTGCCCTCTGCCCGTGTGCTCTGAACACCTGGGGAAAGCTGCCCCAGAGTGATCGTCACACACCAGTCAGGAACAACCACCATTTCCAGCACGGGCCTCTCACCCCAGCTCAGAGAGGTTGTTTATCCCTCCATGGAGGGACACTGAGTGACCAGGTCAGCAGTCCATGTTTGCATTGTACAGATGAGTCGTGAGTATGCAAATTGTGTGCACGTGGGGAGATGAACCTGAATGAGCACAGATGCCCTCAGCTATTCCCGGGGATCCCATGAACGTCTGTGGGACAGACAGTGTCTCACAGTCACTTCACCTTGAGCGTACTGTCCCCTGGGAACCCACCAGAATGCAGCACTGGGATGTGCTTCCTTGAGCTGAGGTCCCCGTGTCCATTCCTCATGCCTCAGGGGCACCTCAGAGGAGTGCAGAGCAGGGTGGTACACTGCGAAGCTCAGGTGCCTGCCAGCCTCTGGGAGCAGCAACTGGAGGCCAGAGAGACACTACAGTTGTGACAGTGCACTGCCTCTGCGTGTGCAAGGGAAGGACTCGTGCCTCTGAACACCCCTGTGGGCATGAAGAGCACACACGAGGCCAGCTCAGATGTGGACATCATCTCCTCAGATGTGGTCCAGGGGGTCCCTGTTGTGACAGCAACCTTGCCTGAGCCCACCATCCCCCCAATCCCCATCACCATTCCCCCCAGTCCCTGTGGCCCTGTGTCCCACACTGTCCCCATGTCCTCCCAAATTCACCAATTCCCACAGGTGATCACCTCCAGCACCAGCCCAGCACCCACTGCCACCTCCCCTGTCACCACCACTCTCCCCAGTGTCCAGCCCATGGTCAGACTGGTGGCAGTGGAGCCCATGGTCCCCAGTACCACAGGCAGCGTCCAGAAGTACATCATGGTGTCCACACCCCCCACCAGTGACACCAATGTTTGCACCAGGACCCCTAAAGGCACCACCATTCTGGACCCCGACTGTGCCCCTCCGCCACTGCCTCTCCTGCTGTCCCCTCCACTGTCCCCCCCAAATCAGAGGCCTGAGAGGACTGTTCCAACCCCCCCCACACACACACACACTCAGGAAAGCTAACGGGACCCTTAGATGGTGGCAGACTCCCCCCAGTGACCCCACTGGGACCCCACTGCTCTGGGGATGGGTGGTGGCCTGGGTATCTCCTCACTGTTCCCATGTCCCCCACACAGTGTCCCCCAGTGTCCTGGAACCACTCTATGGGGACGAGGGGTGGCCTGGGGATCACCCAGTGTTTCCCTGTATTGTTGTCCTGGGTTTCAGTGAGTGGTGGGGTTGTTTTTCGTAGCGAGGGAGGTGGCGATAGGGATGGCCCCTGGGAGAAGTTTCTTGAAGCTTCCCCGGCTCCAAATCTGCCCCACCTCCACACCAAGGCCAAGGCAGTCAACTGCGCCTCTGCGCTAATATGTTTAAGAAGGGACGTGGTGAGAAGGAGTGGGACTTGTAACGAGGAATTGAGGCAGCTGCGTGAACACAAAGGTCAATGGAGGAACGGAGGAAGAAAGGAGGGGGGAGGTGTGCTGGAGCAGAGACCCCCCTGTATCCTCTGGTGAGATGACAGGGTGTCCCTCCCCCTGCCACCCATGAAGATCCACGGTGGGGCAGACACTGATTTATGGTCTGTGTTTTGCATAGATCACCAAGGTGACAGTGCCCAAAAAAACCTGGGATCATGCGGGAAAAGGCAGACCTCACTGTTACTGTAGTTCAGCGCTGGGAGGATTCCAGCACGTGGGGCTGTCCCATGCCAGAGCAGCTTGGGAAGGGCTGCAGCCCATGGGAGGGACTCCAGTTGGAGAAAGTTGATGCCCCACATTGGAGAAGCGTAGGGAAATGCTGCGGCCCTTGGGAGGGAGTCACATCGGAAAAAGTTTGTGGAGGACTGTCTGCTGTGAGAGGGGGACCATGATGGAGCAGGGGAACAAGTTCCAGCAGCTCCCCCCACCGAAGATGGAAGAAAAGGCAGCACTGACTGCACCCCCCGATTCCCTGCCCCTGCGCCGCTGGGGGAGGAGGTAGAGATATCGGGAGCAGAGCTGAGCCTGGGAAGAAGAGAGGGGTGGGGGGAAGGTGTTCTCAAGACGAGGCAATGCTTCTCACTGTCTTATTCTGCTATGTGTTGTTGTTAGTGTCTGTAATATATCTATGTTCTCTTTTTCTTCCCCTAACGAGTTTGCCTTTTGCCTGTGACCATTATGGGTGATTTGCCCCTCCTGGTCCTATCTTGAAGCCCAAGCCTGGCTTATTTGTCCCTTCTCATTGCTGGGAAGGAAGGGAGGAGTGAGCGGCTGTGTGGTGCTCAGATACCCTCTGAGCTCAAACCACAACAGTTGAGCAACCGGCTCTGACCTCAGAGCTGGCCCTACCTGGAACCAAAGGCAGGACGAGAGACTTCCTGAGCACAGGGCAGTTGCACCCTGCATTGTCCCAAGAGCTTATGCTGTAGAGACCCTCAACTCCTGGTGGAGTTGAACCCTGAAAACCTCCAGAGATGGAGATCACAGAGAGTCTCTGGGTGTCCTGCTGCACTGCAGCACCAGCCTGTTAGTCAGATTTTCCTGTTGCCCAGGGTGAAGTTCTCAAGAGGCACTTTGTGGCAGTTGCCTCTGCCATACCGTCTGCCGCCAGAGAAGAGTTTGGCTCCACCATGATCTATTCAGGTAGGCATCACTTGCTTTTAGAGTGCCCTGTGCCTCTCCTTCAGCAGGCTGAAGAGGCTCCGTTCCCTCAGCCTTTCCATATATCTCATGTGCTTCAGAGCCAAAACCCCATCACGACAGACTTCCTCTGGACCTTCTCCAGTTTCTCCATCCACCCACTGAAAGGGGAAACCCACTGGTGCATATAGCATCCATCATAATTCCCATGCTCAACTCCTCAAGGCCGCTCCTCAGCCAGTCCTGTTAAAGCCTCTCCTGGAGCAAGGGGTTATTCTGCTCCTGGTGTGGACCTTGCCCCCTTCTCCTTGCAAAACCCTCCTCCTTGTACATCTTCAGGAGATTTCTGTTGGCCAAATAGGAAACTGCCAAGGTACTTAAGGACTGAAACTTCAACATTTCAGCATTTCAGGCTCATGGGCCAATGCCTCAAACAAGACAACAATATGAGGAGTTGAAAGACACTACAGGTAATGAAAGAGAATTTTGTGTTTAAAGGGGTTGCCGCCCAAGGAGCAAAATGCTACAGCAGCCATGTCAGCAATACAAAAAGAGGGTACAAAAAAAGAAATGCATGGCCAATGGGGAAAGCATTAACAGGCTAGGCTATTCTTTTTGGAGGGTATTAGGATAGTGAAAGAGAAATTAAGGAGGAGGAGGAGGAGGAAAGAGGGAATGGTAACATTGAGGGGGTGGTTAATGATGGGGGAGAGAAGAATCATCAGAGTTTGAAAGTGAAGGCACATGAGTGAGACCCCGGTGTGATGTGCTCTGTATTCACGCCCTGCCCTGCACCTGCGTGACAGGGAACGGCCAGCCCTTGCCTCACTGCAGTGGGATGCGGGGGCTGGCCCAGGGGCACTGAATCTGTCCGCGGTGCCCAGCACGGTGCCTGTAGCACGACCAGGCTGAATGGGGGGAGGTCCCTGCAGAGGGCCTGTGCTGTCCATGTCAGCGACACGCAGTTGTGCTGGAAAGTCCCAGTATCTCATGTAGCACTACTGGCCTGTATTTGCATATCCTGTATTTGGATATTAAACTGAGATTAATCTGCACTAAAATAGGTTAAGCACTGAAGGGATGTACATGAGAAAACTGCCATTATATTCAAAGGACAGGTGGGAAACTCAGCTAATGACAAAAGGAAGGAAAGGCTTAGATCTTCCTAGGGTACATGATTCCATTTGGTCAGATAAATATCTCTGTAGGCTGCCATGAACATACGGAGTAGGGAAACGTTCAGTCATCCTAAATGTGGGCATCTGCTGTTGGGCAAAGGAACTCACAACCAGGCTCCAGGATGCTGCCCCAGATGCTGCCCCGTCTGTCAGGGCTGCTCTGTTAGAGCTTGCAGCTACTTGCACATATCTTGGACCACCTCGGGCACCCCAAATGTCACCAGGTATTTGTCTAAGGAGCTCACTGCTGGCCTCAATCTCCATTAATTAGCAGGGCAGATGAGACAGGCAGCTTCACATGCAGGTGCCTATTTTGTGCACACCTGAACTGAGGAGAGAGGAACCCCAGGTCTGTGGGTTTGTGACAGTCATGAGAGGGAGCTGAATCCCCTTCTAGGCCCAGGACCACAAGTCTAGAGTGAGATGCCTCAACAGACTCAGCTGAATCAGTTCCTCATCAGGGGTAAAAGAAATCCCTCCTTGTCACTGTCTGCAAGTCCTGTCGGATATTAAGACAAGAAAAGATGAATCTTATACATAAGCCTATCCTGACGAGAAATGACACTGCTAGAAATAAGTGTTTCTCCCCAGCTGAGGGAGGGAACATCAGCGATTCCTTCAGCCTGGTTCACAGCAGTTCCCCTGGAGCCCCAGGGACACCCGGAGGGAGCCCAGAGGGGACAGAGAAAGTGCCGCCTTGGGCTGGTCCCCTGCTGCTGAGCTGGGCCGGGCTCCTGGGCCGGAGGGAGCTCCTGGCCACTGAGCAGTGCTTGTGAGAGACAGCTCTGCCCAGGAGCAGCTCCTCTGCAAAGCGCAGCAGGGCTGGGGGCACTGCCTGCAGGCACCCAGGGCAGAGCAGCGAGGCAGGGAGAGGTTCCAGGCAGCGTGGAGTGGGAGGATGCTGAGAGCTCACTGCAGGAGAAATCTTCACAGCCCTTGACTCGGTAAGTCTGTGGGTGCAGGGCAATGTACCTGAGAGTCCTGGAGGGTCTCTTAGAGCTGGCCCATCCCAGAGCAGATAGGATCTGGCAGGATGGCTCTCAGGGTTTCTTTTGTGTGGAGAAGGACATGGTGCAGAGCAGGGATTCCCTGCTGCACCCTCAGAGGGACAGGGCATCCCATCTCCTCTTTTCCTGGGGCCGGCTGCAGGGGTGTGCAGCCGGGTGTGCAGGCAGGGGTGCCCAGGGCTGTCCTTCCCAGCAGGGTCCCTGCACCCCAGGGGGCTGTGTGCTGGGGCAGGGACTCTGCCGCCTGCCAGGGTCAGCACTCAGCCTGCCCGGGGAGCTCCCCATGGCGCTGTGGGGAGAAGCTGGGAGGGGAAGGAGAGACCCCCAGTAGGACAGGGCAGGGTCCTTCTGCTCTCAAGAGGCTGATGCGTGGATCAGGGCTGCTCACAGCTCCAGAACACCTTCAGGATATTACCTGGGGGATATTTCAATGGGAAGGACAAGGCGGGGGCTACCTGAAGCAAAGTCACTTTCTAGAGCCTGTGGTTTCAGTTTCTGCTTTGATGATGAGGCAGAGATGGTAATGGAGTTTTCATTTTTGCATGAGACCAAGACCCCTAAAGCATTGCACTGAGAGATCAATAGTTCAGCAAGGAACACAGCCTTCCCCAACTTAATCCTACAGATCAGCAACAAATTCACCCTCGGGTTTGATCTTAGATGTATATTAGGACCTCCAAACACCAAGCTATCCTTAGACAATGTCGTGCTGCCAGGAGGTGTCTGCAGGGCAGAGCTGAGCACGCAGCGGGTGGGATGGGGGCTGTGGGCACTGACTGGGAGAAGACACGGTGACAGAGAAGCAGCCCCTGGTAGGGACATCTCCAGGCAGTAGAGGCATGGGCAGGGAGGGAGAGGGAGCTGTTCCCAGAAATGTTGAAGGAGGGGGGGATTCTGGCATCTCCCTGACATCCCGTGCAGTACAGAATCCTTCCCCACTCTCCTCTTCCACCCAGCACAGCTTCTGCCCCAAGGCCAAATGTTCCCAGGCTGTGTCACCCCGATGGCATCCCGACCCTTGATGAGTTTAAACCCCCCAGTACCTAGTCTCTCTCCCCCTGTTCTTCCTCCCTCAGCAGCAGCACTGGGGCATGTCTCTGCATTTCCCCTCCTGTCTGTGCTGCCCTTGTTCTTGCCCTCAATCCCTCTGGGGAGGAGGGTTTCAGCTGCAGCTCAGACAATGAAAGATTGGGTCTTGCCCTGTAGATGTGTCCAGGGGAGCAAAGTGCCCCAGCCCATCTTAACCCGGAGGGCTCAGGGCAACACAGTGCTTGGGGCCAGGGAATGAGCTGGCTCTGCTCACTGCAGCTGTGGCACAGCCAACAGTCTCTCTGGGGTTGTCCTCCTGGAAGATGCTGAAGAGCCCTTCTGCATTATGAGTGAATTATAGCTGACATGAACTGTTGATTTCATACCTTTTCTGTCTCATACCCTCTGCTGTAGAGAAGGGCTGACTGCTCTGGAGCTGATGGGCCAAGGCTACTTGTCCTGGAAACTCACTCAGCCTGCACAACCCAAACATCTAGCTTGAGAGACAAACAAGGAGGGAAGTAATGTGTGTTTGGGTAGGAACAAGGGACAGAGCACTGACTAATGCATAGAGATTTGCTCAAAGAATTCTGCCCTAACTTCTCAGTGTGCTTTTCCTCCCTGGACAGGTCCTCTTGCCCTAAGGCAGCACATGTCCAACAGCAGCTCCATTACTGAATTTCTCCTCCTGGCATTTGCAGACAGACGGGAGATGCAGCTCCTGTACTTCTGGCTCTTCCTGGGCATCTATCTGGCTGCCCTCCTGGGAAACGGCCTCATCATGACCGCCATCGCCTGCGACTACCACCTCCACACACCCATGTACTTCTTCCTCCTCAACCTCTCCCTCCTCGACCTGGGCTCCATCTCCACCACTGTCCCTAAAGCCATGACCAGTTTCCTCTGGGACACCAGGGCCATCTCCTACCAAGGCTGTGCTGCCCAGGTCTTTTTCTTTTTTCTTCTGATGTCAGCAGAGTTTTCTCTCCTCACCATCATGTCCTATGACCGCTACGTTGCCATCTGCCAACCCCTGCACTACAGGACCCTCCTGGGCAGCAGAGCTTGTGTCCACATGGCAGCAGCTGCCTGGGGTGGTGGGTTCCTCAATGCTCTGCTGCACACTGCCAACACATTCTCACTACCATTCTGCCACGGCAATGCCATAAACCAGTTTTTATGTGAAATTCCCCAGATTCTTAAGTTCTCCTGCTCAGGCGCCTACCTCAGGGAGGCCGGGCTTATTGTGGCTAGTATCTGTGTATTTCTGGGGTGTTTTGTTTTCATTGCAATGTCCTATGTGCAGATCTTCAGGGCTGTGCTGAGGATCCCCTCTGAGCAGGGACGGCACAAAGCCTTTTCCACGTGCCTCCCTCACCTGGCTGTGGTCTCCCTGTTCCTCAGCACTGGCATGTTTGCTTACCTGAAGCCCCCATCCATTTCTTCCCAATCACAGGATCTGGTGGTGGCTGTTCTGTATGTGGTGGTGCCCCCAGTGTTGAACCCCCTCATCTACAGCCTGAGGAACAAAGAGATCAAGGTTGCCATTAGGAAAACAATTTCACAGCTGTTTCTCAATACTGATAAACTTCCCTTCTCTCTGCGCAAGTGACTCACAGGGTATCCCATTTCAGGCCTGTGGGGTTTTTTAATGTTATCATTTTCACCATTTGATTTATGATCAGTGTTTATGTTCTCATTTCCAACATCATAATGTTATCATTATAATTTTTGGTAATCTGTAGTTATTTTGTTCCTACAGAAAAGTTTAGACTCAACTCGCTTGTACTGAGATATGACTCTGCTCTGTCTCCTGGAGCCTGTATAAAGTATGTCTAACACTGGGTAAGAGCCAACGCCCCCATAGGATTTCTATAATAAAATGGGATCTCCCCAGTGCACTGCTGTAAAGTTGGGCTCTTCTTCCAAAGCTGGTGCCAGGAATAGGCACGAGCAACTGCTCCCCCAGAGAGCCTGTTCCCCATGGATTCAGGAGCCAAGAGGTCAATGTCATGGTATGGCCTGTTAGAGGCCAAGGGTGGGATTTAAGAGTAACTATTTGATGTCTAGTGACACTGGAGATGGTGAATGGTCACTGAATTGCATTCCCATGGTTGTCCCACAAGTGACATGCAGATGAAGTCCTTAAGGAGGGGAGCCTGGAGCTGCCTGAAGAGCACGGGGTATCTCCATGGACAACAGGTGCCTGGGGCGGGCAGGGACTGGAGCCCCATAAATTGTGAGATCACCCAAGGTTGGGAGTCACTCAAAGGGAAAGCGCTAAATCCAGGTATCTTCAGGAAAACAAGGACTCTGCAATCCCAGAGGAGGCCATGGGATGCAGCAGGCACAAGGAAAGGAGGCTGCAGAGTGATTCATCTCACCCTCAGGCACAGCCAAACACCCCTGCTCCCCTTGGAAATGCACCATAGTCCCTCCCTTCAAGCACTGCCACCTCCACAGACCCTTTGGGAGGGGGTTTGCAGCAGTGATCCCTACAGATCCTGGGGCCATATGGAGAGCACAAGGAGGGGGCCAGGAGAGGCTGCCCAGAGCAGAGTAAGGATGGGGGGAGATCAGAAGGGAGGTGACCTGGGCTGGGCAACGGCCTCCAATGGAAAAATGATGATGTTCAGCTAAATCAAGGCAATGTCCAGACTCTGGGTCTGTTGGTTGTTGCTGAGTCACAAGTCCTTGATGTCCTGGTGCTCCAGCAGGCCAGTGAAGTGGCTGAGGAAGGAGTGGTGCCCCCAGGCTCTTGGTGCTATAGTCCTCCTGTGTGGAGCTGACCACAACAGCCTGCCTGCATGGCCCTAGGGGGTCCCAGTGAGGTCATGCTTGGAGAGTAGGTTGTGATTAGCATTGCTCTGAGTCGGTGTGATGGATGATCTGGGTAGGCACCATGAGGGGGAGGAAAGGACATGAGATCACAAGGACAAGAAGCAGGAGGTATGATTTCAGATGAGGTTAAGATAATAATAAAAAAAAAAAAAAAAAAAACAACAAACCCACAGTGACAGTGGGCCAGCACTGGGCCAGGTGACTGTGATTTTCTAAACTCTCATTTCTAAAGAGGTTAATCCGGGAAAATATTCATCATGATTAGAGTTGGGACAGGAGAAAGACTGGCTAATCTCATCTAACTGTAAACTTATCCTTGATCAGAGCAGCCTGCGGTGCTAGAGATGTCCAGAGGTCCCTTCTGACCCAAACTTCTGTAGAGGGAGGGACTGGTCAGTGGAGGTGTGGCCAGCAGACACTGCAGTGTGCTGAGGCTTTGCTGGCATTTGTAATCCCTGGTTCAGTAAATCCTCAGGGTTACATGGTGAATGGGTTCATCCTCAGAAGGATGCTCTGCTCCGCTCCATGGACACCAGGACTCAAACTGGTTTGGGGATACCACAGAAAAGTTCTCAGAAACACTGCCAGACATTACGGAATCACAGGATCACAAAACAGTTGGAGTTGGAAGGGACCTTTGGACATCACCTAGTCCAAATACTGCTCAAAGAAGGGGCAGCTACAGCAGGTTGCTGAGAACCATTTCAGGTTGCATTCTGAGCATCTCCACAGATGGAGCCTGTCTGCTTACATGATTTAGGTACACTCCTATCTAGGAAAAAACAAGATAATGGTAGAAGGATGCTGAGGCTTGCAGAACTACCAGATGCAACTGGTTTTGTGGTCTCAGGTGTAAGGGAAAAGGGAAGACAGAACCAAGTTCACAGAAAGGACACTGTGATGAAGATGAGAATGAAGTAAACGACCACCAGGGGTCCTAGAAGACCACCTAGAGACTGTAGTGTGCATGCGGAAGTGGGCAGGAACATATTATAATGATTTCTCGGAAGAGTAATGAATATGATAATTAATTATTGGAAATTACGTGACTATGTAAGCTAATTGTGTATAAATATCATAAACTCCAGTTCAGTGACATGCATATTAGGAGGAATGATCCCCTCTGCGTCCAACGTGTCGAATAAAGAATACTGCTTAATGGCTACTACGGACTATTGAGACTGAATTCTCAGCTTCATTTTGTCACCCCAGATGGGACAGTCTCTGACCAGCTGCTCAACCCGTTGAGAAAATGACTCCCTAGGGTACCCCTGGAGATTTCTCTTGGAGGGACTCCTCATCTCATCCAGATTGTTGCAGGGGCAGACAAGGACCACCCTGAGCAATAATGTATTCTTTCATATTTCAGATTTTTCTGGTATTCTGGTGTTTTCTGGTATTGGGACTGGTCTTCTGTGTAAAAGACCCGTAAGTCGTGAGAAGATGTCCCAGACTGGGCTGGGTCTATCAGGTAGCTAGCCCTGAGTACAATTCTGGTTATTTGGTGTCTGTTTTATTCTGTATTGACTGACTGTGGTTTTGGGTTTTGGATATGGAATATGGATATATGGACTTGAGTTGAGTAACAAAATTTTGGTATTATGAGCTTTCATGTGACCTGAATTAGGAACTGGGGTGGGGATAACAGTAAATTAGTGAATTTAATTGTTTGTTATTTTGTGCCGGCACTTTAAATCTTTACCCTATCCTCCCTGCTTGCCTGCTTGTCTTAAACCCTTTCCCTGTTCATGGTCGAGACAGACAAAACTACAGTTGCAATGGACAAAACTATAAGACAGATTCTTCTTTAAAGCAAGTTAACACAGAAGCCAAAAGCCAAAAGCCAAAAGCCTTTATTACTCTCCTCCTTTGTTCCTTTATACTTTTACTACAGGGTGGACAGACTTTCCAGCTCACCTACTGACACGCCCCTTCATGTATGTGTTCATACATCGCATGTTCATGGAAATGAACCCTGGCTCTTGCCAGGGCGGAGAAGTTAATATGCATAAGCTCATCACGCAAACGTAGTAAGATGAAAAGTTCAAAATTTCAGGCTCCAAGCTTTCCGGTATCTCTATCCACCTAAAACTAGCTCCAAGTACGGGGTTATCAGTTTTTCTGACATGTCTCTTTTCTTATTGGTTCAGAGTTGTTATGCTCTCTTACTGCAGTTGATAAGCTTGCTCATCATTGCAGCTCCTCTTGTCCTTGTTTGCTCTCTCAGGGGTAGATTGGAATCCTTTCAAGGTCAAAGTCATCCCTTCTCAGGGCCTCAGTCCAGCTGAGGTCCCCCACACTTTCCCTCTCCCTTCATGCCCCCTCCACCCCCACACCCACCCCCCCCAGTATTCTTTCTAGTTGATTTATATCAGTCATTAGCGTCATAAAATGGGCGCAAATCAGAGTGGAGGCATTCTAAAGAAAATTCCCTTAAGACGTATTCTGGCACATTGGAATGAAATAGGGGGGCCATCAGGAAGCAATGTAAATAAGAAAATTCTAATTAAATATTGTAATCAGTGGTGGCCCCCACATAAACTGGAAGATCAGGAAAAATGGCCCCTTAATGGGTCTTTAAATTATAATACCCTCCTACCATTAATGTTGATTTTACAAAGGGACAAGAAATGGTATGAAGTGATGTATGCTGGTATGTTTTTCACTCTGTGAAGCCACCCAGAGTGGCAGAAGGAATATGGAATTAGTATTGCACCTCAGAACCCTCTTGTTTTATCCTTGGAAAAGGCACAAAAACCTAGGACATACACAAAAAAAAAAAAAAAAAAAAAAAAAAAAGGAAGAAAATCAAAGCTAAGGAGCTGTTGTTCGGCGTGTAGTATTGGGCAGCGATGGCTGAAAGTTGTCAGGCAAGGGCAGGAGGAGGTGGAAGATCGACTGGAGGATTCAGTACAGCCTTTCCTGCCTCTCCCTGCTGTCTCTCCACTATCCCCTGTATCAGCCCTGTTAACCGAGAATGGCGGGGATAGAAGGAGCAGAGAGGAGGAAAAAGGGGGAGGTAGTGCCTCTTCCCCCACGCCGGTTATGACGTGCACTCGGAGTAAAACCCAAAAGGAGGCACAACTCCTTGCTCCCTTAAGGGAAGTAATGGGTGCAAATGGGTCAGGAAAGGTGAAGGTCCCATTCTCCACTAATGATTTAGAAAACTGGAGAGAAATAGTTAAAGGGTACTGAGATGATCCTGCAAGAATAGGAAGGAGATACGAATTAATAATCAAGAATCAAGACCCTGATTGGTCAGATGTGGATTTGATGTCAGAGGAAATGGCTGAGACAGAGAGACAGCTAGCTTCAAAACCAGCTCAAATCCATGTGCAAGCCCAGGTGACTGGTGGAACTTTGCAAGGGAATGTAGATGATCATGTCCCATGAACTGACCCGCACTAGGATCCAAACGATGGAAATGACTATAGAATGTTATGGAGATATAGAAATTGGATTAAAGTGGGGATAGACAATGCAATCCTGAAAGCCGTTAAGTGGTCAGCGCTTTACACTGTCAAACAAGGGTCAAAAGAAACTCTGACAGAATTTTTGGACCAGTTAAGGGCGGCCATGAGAAAATATACCACTCTGGACCCTTCGTGCAATGTGGGGTGGCAGCAGCTGAAATGCCCCTCTGCCCCACCAGTTCTAGTAGCAGGAATGGGGACATAGGATTGATGGGGACCTGGCGCATCTACCTTAGCAGGTCCCCCGGTTAACATTAAGCCAGGGGAGGCAGGAAAAGGATGTAGAATTTTTAATTGACACAGGTGCTCTCCTTTTCTGTCCTTAATCAAGAATTAGCACCCATAAGCAACGATTTTGTAAATGTAGTGGGAGTCACCGGCCAACAGGAAAAGGCATTCTTTTCAAGACCCCTTATGTATACAATGGCAAAGCAGATCAGAATGCATTGATTTCTCTATTTGCCAAATTCCCCTGAGTCCTTATTAGGACAAGATTTATTAGAGCAATTGGGAGCAGAAATTACTTTTAAGCGGAAAGGGAAAATGGAGTTTAAAGTAGGGGATCAAAGGTTAATAGAGGTACTTAGTCTAGCTCTGATGAATCCAGAAAAGACACAGAAATTGACACCGGCAGTTCAAGAAATTATTGATTCAGGCCTGTCCAGGAGTGTGGGTTACTGGGATTCCAGGGAAAGCCAAGAATGCATCCCCTAGAGTAATAGAACTTAAAGAAGGAAAGGGACTGGTACGGAGGAGGCGATACCCTTTGAGACTGAAGGACTACAAAGGAATTGAGGGTCCATTTAATAAATTTCTAAAGTATGGGTGGTTTATAGAATGCGAGTCAGAATACAATACCCCTGTACTCCCAGTACAGAAACTAGATGGTTCATACCAGGTAGTACGAGACTTAAGGGAAATTAACAAAATTGTTAAAGACTTATGACCCGTAGTTGCTAATCCATATATACCTTACTTAAAAAGTTAAGGGATAGCCAGACATGGTTTACCATGCTGGATTTAGAGAATGCTTTCTTCTGTCTGTCCTTAGACAAAGAAAGTCAGAAATTGTTTGCATTTGAATGGGAGAGCCCCACCACTGGTAGGAAAACTCAGCTTACATGGACAGTGTTACCTCAGGGCTTTAAAATTAGCCCAACGATATTTAGGAAGCAGTTGGCACGAGATCTCAAAAAGTGGCAAGTCCCTTCAAACAATGGAACCCTCCTGCAGTATGTTGATGACCTCTAATAGCAACAGAGACTAAATCTGAATGCATTCAGTGGACTGTAAACTCACGGAATTTTCTTGGATTAAATGGATATTGAGTGTCTCAACAGAAAGCTCAGATGGTACAGCAGCAAGTGACCTACCTGGGATATGAACTGTCCGGAGGACAACGAGAACTTGGAGTAAGAATGAAAAGATTCTGTGGGGCAGGGCTTGGTTGCTCTCAGCAAAACCCCCAGCACTGCACAATTGATAGAAGGAGAAGTGCTGGAACTTGTCAGCCACAGGCCTTGGAAAGAATAAGATAAGAACTTAGTGTAGGAGGAACAGGGGGTGCTGACTTGGTGTTTGTGTTAAGATTAGGCACTGTGGAACAGATGTCCTGTAACTGGGAGTTATTGTTTTTGTAGGTAGGACTGTTGCAATTAATGTTTAGAAAAAAGCCTTTAGCATTAGCCAATTTGTGAATGCCTAATGTAGAATGCAAGCCAATAAATCTTTGGCATGCTTTAAAGAAACCAATTAGTTTGTAACATGCTATCTAGGAACTAGTATAAAAGTATGTGAAGAATCATAATAAATCGGACACTCAGCTTGCATCAAGCTGCGTCCCGCCTCTCAGTTGCGGCAAAGGGGGAAAGCAGAAACTATGCCTAATTAATTTCAGAGGGACCAGGGCATGCTTTAGACCCCCCAAAATAGGGGTTTTCAGGGACTCATATTCTAACTCCCCCCCCAAATGTAGGATATGGGGGGAGAAACACCAAACCACCCCGAAAATAACTGGGTGGAGACATGGAGCCCAAAATGGGAGGTTGAGGATGGCTCAGAGGTCTCAACAACCCGACAGAATGGAAGACAGATTGGGGGGAACCAAAAAATTATTTAGGGGAAGCATTAAGTGCCACCTCCAGCCCTTACAAAATGGGGGTTTGGAGGGGCTCCAGGATCCTCTCCAAAATAATTGGGGTGGCAGGAAACACTGTAGACCACCACAAAGGGGGGCTTGTGGTTCAAACATTGGAACCCCCCCCTCAAATTATCTGGGGCGAGGACGGTCATGGGACCCTGTAGCCCCTTCCAAAATGAGGATTCAGAGGACTCAGAGCCCCACAAAATGCTCATCCATGTTGAAGATCTTCCTCTTCTCGGCCACCATGCCTGGGGGGGCGGAGACACGACTGACATCATAGGGCAGGAGTGCCACGCCCTTAGGGATGTCATAACCAACATGCCGAGGACCCAGGCTAAAGGAGGAAGAACGCAGCCGACTAAATATGAGTGATAAAGCATGTTTCACTTTATTGATTTTCGTTACAGCCTTTTATAATCCTTCTACTAATTATGCCTACTAGTCACTAGCTGATTGGCTTAAGCTCTAAAGGTCGTATTCGCACGGTCCACCTACTTGCAGTTAGCTAACAGCACAAGCTTCTCATAACACTAAGTTTCTCATGCTACTATTTCTAATTCCTCTTGACTTGTTTTTGATACATGACAGTACCGTAACACAATGTTTCTCAGACCACCGTTATCATAACACTAGGTTTCTCAGACCACTATTCCTAATTCCCTTTAACCTGTTTTCGACACTCCACGGTACACAGGGCTGAAGCGTCCTTGACATTCCTCCTGTATCAGCAGCTGTGAGCAGCTGCAGGCAAACCCTAGTGAGGCCCAGCATCAGCAGCTAGAGCAGGCTCTGATCATACAATTGCTCGGTGGGCTCAGGACCCTTGCCTCTGAGCCATTCTCCAACACCCCTCCTTGCCTTACAGGCCTGTCCGTCCCTGCCCATGCTACTGCTGTGTGTTATCTCACACCCACGCTGCTCTCCACATGAGCCTGTAGCCCACTGGAACCACACACAGACGTCTAATTCCTCCTTCTGCACGCCCCGCACATCAGTGCACTGACACTTCAGAGAGGTTCCCGGCGGCACTGATTTCCCAGAAAGGATGTCACAGGACCATCAAATTACAGAAAAGTTGAGGTTTGGAGGGACAGGACTGGACCCAGTATTGACCCCTGTAGTGCCCCACTGGTGACCGGCCTCCATCGAGACCTGATGCCACTGACCACCATTCTCTGGGCTCGGCCGTTCAGCCAGGTTTGAACCACCTCACTGTCTGCTTCTCCAGCCTCTGCTTCACCAGCTCATCGATGAGGATTTTTTGGGAGACAGTGTCAAAAGCCTTCCTGAAGTCCAGGTGGACAATGTCTGCTCCTCTATCAAGCCAGTCAGTCACTGGAGAAGTTTATCAGGTTATCAGATAGGAAGGACATTTCCTTTTGTTGGCTGTGCTCTGGGCCTCTGTGTGTCCATTGGGGCTTGGCACTTGGAATGCCCTGAAGTTCTGTAATTTTACACCCTAGAAGGACTCAGCCAGCTCAAACACAGGGAAGATATGATGGAAATGCTACCAATTCTTTATTTTTGTGATAGCAAATAAATACTACTGGGGTCTATCTAACTTCTTCAGCCTCCATTTCTCTCAGTTCTGTTTAGATGAAATGAATACATTAAATGTCTTAATAGAAACATGTCCTGTTTAGAAGTTCACCATTCAAAGTGTTCATAGGAAACATATTTTAGAAATGTCTGTGTGAGTATAGATTTATAAAGAGGGAGAGAAAGTGTCGTGGGATTGCTGGTACATTCAGGTGTTTGGGAAGTTCCCCCCATTATGATGCCAGTGAGAGTACTCAATTCAGTGTCCCACGTTAACACCAACAAGATATAACCCCATAACATGAGATTTGCAGCTTAACCTAGTACCTGACCCTTTCCCAGCCCCAGCCGTGTCACACGTGGGGCTTTACAGATCATCCTTCTCTTTAGTCTGCTGGGATCGGGGCCAGGATAGAGGCCGGGCAGGGCTGGCCGGCCTGCCCATACAGGAATTGTGATCAGCAGAAGGATGGAGATGGTTTAGCAGCCAGACTCTCCCATAAACGTGGTTGAGCAGCCAGTGCTGGAAATGGTCCTTGAGAAAGGCTGGGGGGTGACAAATGTCTTGGGACACCTTCCCAGTCTGGCCAGGCCACCGAGAGCTCAGACTGGCACCCTCTCTCCTGCACCTGCATGTATTTCATCTTTTTTACGAGCCCTGGCTCCACACAATTCATCCCCTGGTGTGAGTGCTCACTCTACACGCTCACACGGTATAAGCTGTGCAATGGCATATTCTCTCCCAGGTACTTTCCCATCAGCCCCTCCCCAGCACTCCCCATCTGCACCTCCCTCCCCCCAGCCCAGCCCAGAACAACAGCCCAGACTTGGCTGGCCCCATGGCATTGCCCAGCGCAGGGTGCTGCAGAGCTCTGGGCACTCACCCCACAGCCCCAGCCCCTCGGAAGGTCATAGCAGCTCCTGGGGCACAGAGGGCTCTCAGCCTCCCCATCAGCCCCAGGGCTGGGGCCAGCCATGCCATGAGCAGACGCAGGCCAGCGTCTCCCTCTCTCTGCTGCTCTTCTCTCCAAGAGATCCTGATTGCCCAGTGCTGGCAGCCCCTCTGTGCCCGTCCCTCTCCCCAGCACAAGACTCCTGCACTGGGGGCTCCCCAGGCAGCTCCTGCTGTGCCAGCCAGAGAAAAGCTGCCCAAACTGGTGCCTCCAGAAATAGGTCTGCTCTTGTCGCGGGATGTCACCTCAGGCACGGCCCTGAGCTGGCGGTGCTGCTCTGCAGGGCAGTGGTGGCTGAAAGCCACGGGGAGATGGTCCCAGGGAGATCCCCATGGATCAGCCATCATTTCCATTGCACTGGGCACCCCCACGTGAAGGGGCAGAACAGGCCTATTCCCTAACACATCCCCCCATGCCCTCCTGCCCTGAACCCCTGGAGAACCCCAGCACAGCAGCATGCTCAGAGGGGCAATGCCTTCAGCCTGTTCCTGACCTCAGCTTGAGAAGAACAGATCAACCTCCAGGCATCGGCACTGAAAAAATAGCCTTTTATTATGGATATGTTTAATGGGAGGCCAGATGTACTGTCCAATTAGATATACGCACAAAGGGCTCTGGGTCAGAGAGGCTGGTTCATGTTTCTGAGGAAGAAGAGTGGATGAAGACATTTTGGAACAAACAAGATTGTCACAAATAAAGGGCTCACAGCGCAGAAGGATTCGGAGTCGAATTGGAAATTACTTCTGAAGAGACATGGGCAGCTTATTCCTGCTGAGAGACAACTGACTGAATCAGCTTCTTCAGTGCGTCCTTGATCTCCTGGTTCCTCATGCTGTAGATGAGGGGGTTCACTGCTGGAGGCACCACCGAGTACAGAAAGGACACCACCATGTCCAGGGATGGGGAGGAGATGGAGGGGGGCTTCAGGTAGGCAAACGTGACAGTGCTGACAAACAGGGAGAGCACGGCCAGGTGAGGGAGGCACGTGGAAAAGGCTTTGTGCTGTCCCTGCTCAGAGGGGATCCTTAACATGGCCCTAAAGATCTGCACATAGGACAGCATGATGAAAACAAAACAACCAAATCCTAAACAGACACTAACCACAAGGAGCCCAACTTCTCTGAGGTAGGAATCTGAGCAGGAGAGCTTGAGGATCTGAGGGACTTCACAGAAGAACTGGTCCACAGCAATCCCCTGGCAGAGTGGTAGGGAAAATGTGTTGGCAGTGTGTAGGAGAGAATAAAGCAACGCAGTGCCCCAGGCAGCTGCTGCCATGTGGACACAAGCTCTGCTGCCCAGGAGGGTCCCGTAGTGCAGGGGTTGGCAGATGGCAACGTAGCGGTCATAGGCCATGATAGTGAGAAGAAAAAACTCTGCTGAAATGAAGAAAATAAAGAAAAAGAACTGTGCAGCACATCCCAAGTAGGAGATGTCCCTGGTGTCCCAGAGGGAATTGGCCATGGCTTTGGGGAGAGTGGTGGAGATGGAGCCCACATCAAGGAGGGAGAGGTTGAGGAGGAAGAAGTACATGGGGGTGTGGAGGTGGTGGTCGCAGGCGATGGCTGTGATGATGAGGCCGTTTCCCAGGAGGGCAGCCAGGTAAATGCCCAGGAAGAGCCAGAAGTGCAGGAGCTGCAGCTCCCGTGTGTCTGCAAATGCCAGGAGGAGGAAGTGGGTGATGGATCTGTTATTTAACATTTGCTTTGTCTGGACATATGAGCCTATTCAAGGAGGAAAGATGACAAAACATTAGGGTATATTTCTCCTATAAATATCAACACCACTGTCCTTATTCCATCCCTGTCACTACATGGCACCCCACTTTTTTGAGATCTTCCTTCAGCTCTGTAGCTGGAGCTGTGGTAGGTGCTGGACAAGCATTTCATGAGGGGAAGGGTTTTTGCATGCTGTCTGCCAAGGAGTCAGCTCTTTGTGTGACTCTGTCAGAAAAACCTGCCCTAACCCAGAAGGGCTTGTCAGCATTTGCTGTACCAGTGGTGAGGAATGGGGAAAGCAGAAGACAAGCTGAGAGGGTTTTCTGCTGCACTCAGGGAGAGCAGAGTGAGTCGTGTGAGGCAAGAGGATTTTCTGTGCCTTAGTGCAGAGTGAGAGCAGCAGGTCTGTCTTTCTGTCTTGTTCCCAGCTGCCCTGGACTTGCATTTTTCTGAGTCTGAGAGCCTTCACAAGCACATGTTAATCTGAAAAGCAACCAGACACAGCTGAGAGCAGAGGGATCCACTGCAGAGCACCAGATGACTCACCCTTTCTCCAAGTCTCAACACCCCACTTTAGCCAATGTCACCCACAGCTCACAGAGTCCTCTGGAAGCAGCAGACAGCTGGGATGGACACCCCAAGGAGAGAGCCAAGGGTCTGAACCATGGCAACTTCTTAAGGGAGAGCCAGCTCCTGGCCCAGCCTCACAGACTGCATTGCCCAGAGCTTCACGGCTTAGAGGAAAGCTGGGACACCTCATTGCTGGGGGCACATCTGCAGAGGAGGGCTCCCAAGCTCTGTGCCTGACTCTGCAGCTGAAACCCCCCTTCCCAGAGAGCCTGTCAGCAACACCAAGGGCATCTGAGCAAGGCAAGGAGAGGGACAGACGGGCACTCAAGAAAGCCTTTCCCTTCGGCAGCTCTGCACAGCACCTCCCAGACAGCAGCAATGCAGGACAGTCGCCCTCAGGCCCTGCTCAGCGGGAACTGGGCCCCTGGCAGCAGAGATGCACTTCATCCCTTCTGCTGGGCTGCTGGGCCAGGAGGTGACTAACGGCCAGGAGCCACGGGCTAAGGGCTGTGCTGGGTGGCAGAGGAGACAAGAGGAGTGTTGCTCAGGGAAGGAGTCTGCCCTGCAGCAGGGTTTCCCTTAGCATTTCCCTCCCTCCCTGCCCAGGTCTCCACTGCCTCTAGCTGACCAGGCTGGCAGCTCTGTCTTTGAGCCCATGTTTCCTCCCTGCCAGTGCTCACAGTCCCCATCCCAGCCCCTGTGAGCACAGCTCTGCCCTGCAGCCTCTCTGTGTGTGCAGGGCTTAAAGCACAGCCCACGCAAACCTGATGAAAATGGAAAGGTGATGATGGTGTGTTCAGTAGGCTGGTGGGGGCTGAAGGCACTTACTGAGGTTCATATTAAATATCTTTGTGAAAGCTTAAGTGTGTCAGCCCCTGCTCTCATCTGCACAGCTGAGTTTCCTTTCCCACCATGAGGAGCTAGGGAAAATTGGAAGCAGAGAGTCCAGAAAGAACAGAAACAAACAGAATATCTCTGAGCTGAAAATATTTGTGACAAGTTCCCTGTGAAATGAGCTGGGCATGAGCTGGAGCTGTGAGCATCCCCGATCCATACAGCAGCAGCCTCTGGAGAGCAGAAGGAGCCTGCCCTGGTGGGGTCTCTCCTTCCCCCCACAGCTTCTCCCCACAGCGCCGTGGGGAGCTCCCCGGGCAGGCTGAGTGCTGACCCTGGCAGGCAGCAGAGTCCCTGCCCCAGCACACAGCCCCCTGGGGTGCAGGGACCCTGCTGGGAAGGACAGCCCTGGGCACCCCTGCCTGCACACCCGGCTGCACACCCCTGCAGCCGGCCCCGCCAGAAGGCAGCCCTCATGCCCTGGCCCTCGCAGGGGGCACCAGGGAAGCCCTGCTCGGGAGCAGATCCTCCTCCTCCTCCTCCTCCTCCTCCTCCTCCTCCTCCTCCTCCTCCTCCTCCTCCTCCTCCTCCAGGCAGGAGGCAGATGCCTGGCGGCTCTGCCGCCTTCCCCAGATCCCTCCCCGAGCTGCAGCTGCATTGCCCTGCACCCCCAGACTTACTGTGGCCAGGGCCCTGACGCTTTCTCCTCCTCGGAGCTCTCAGCAGCCTCCCAGCCCAGGCTGCCTTGAAGCTGTGTGTGCCTCGCTGCTCTGCCCTGGGTGCCTGCAGGCAGTGCCCTCAGCCCTGCTGCGCTTTGCAGAGGAGCTGCTCCTGGGCAGAGCTGTCTCTCTGCAGCGCTGCCCACTTGCCAGGAGCTCCCTCCGGCCCAGGAGCCCGGCCCAGCTCAGCACCACAGCAACAGCCCAAGGTAGTTTAATGACCCCTCAGGAGGGGTTGGTGACAAGTCCATGAACCTCAGGCAGTGAGAAGAACCTGAAGAAACCTCTGAAAAAGTTGGATTCAAACTCCAAAGTTTCTTGTGGCTTTAATTGTTTCCACTGAGGGCCACTGTTGATAAAGCCTCCCCAGGGTCTTGTTAGAGCAGAAATCTGGAGGCAGTGATGACAGTTTCAGAAAATCAAGGGAAAGGTGGCTCTGAAGCTATGTAAACCTGAACGTGTTGCATTAAGGCAAAGGGCCAGGCCCTGTGCCCATTAAACACATATCCATGACGTGACCCCCAGCCCCTGGGAAGGGAGATCCTGTCCCTCCCACATTCCTCAGGGCTCTTCCTGGGGTAGGGGGTATGGAGATGTGCACTTCCCAGGCTCCTGAGGATGCACAAGGAGGCCATGAGGCCCCCGTGCTGCAAGGGACTGTGCCTCCTCACAGGCATCAGTGGCAGAGACAACAGCCATAGCCAAAATCGTGATGGGGTTGACTTTACTGGGGGCTTTCACCTTTCCCACAGCCCTCTGTCATCTCCACCACAGGCTGTCCTATGGGGTTGTATCCCCTGTGCTCTTTCCCTGCAGGCTGTCCTCATCCCCCCAGCTGTCTCACCTCGCTTGCACCTGAGCCTCTTCCTTCCTTTCCTGATCTCTCACCATCCTCCCTGGCTCTTGATTGAAACACAAAGCCTTGGGCTGATCCAGAATCCTTCTGAGTGATGCTTTGCTTTGTTGCTTGTCTCCACTCTGGCCTTCCCCAGCTGCACTTTGTGGCATTATTTCTTTCTCATGCTGTTTTCTACTATGAAGGAAATCAACATCTCTGAAACCTCTCTTCAAGCACTGTCAGTCTACTCCTAGACTGTCCCAAGTCTTCACTCTCCTACGACATTCAACCTCCCTATACTGCTCATGCGCTTGAGGCATCTGAACCCCATCTTGGGAGATGTCTGGGCACTTGCCAAGTTGTTTGTATTAAAATAGAGTGGTCATAGGCCAAGAAAGACCAAGTGAGGGTTTTTATCAGGGCCTGTATTGGCAGGAAAAGGGACAATGATTTTAGATTTAGATTTGATTTAGAGAAGAAATGTTTTACCATGAGACTGTGGAGACAGTGGAACAGGTTGCCTAGAGAAGTTCGAGGGAGGACACAACCATCACCAATTTGGGCAACCTGTTCCAGTGTCTCATCACCCTCACAGTAAAGAATATCTTCCTTAGATCTCAATCTAACCTCTTCTAATATTAAACCTTAACGTTTGACCTCTCCCTACAATCTCTGATCAAGAATCTCCTGCCACGTTTCCTGCAGGATCCCTTTAATTACTGGAAAACATCAAGATGGTCTCCCTGGAGCCTTCTCTTCTTGAGGCTGAACACCCCTAGCTCTCTCAGCTTGTCCTCACAGGGGAGGTGCTCCAGCCCCCTGATCATCTTCACGGCTTCCTCTGGCCCAGCTCAAGCAGGTCCGTGTCCTTCTTATGCTGGTGGTCCCAGATCTGGACACCGCACTGCAGGTAGAGTCTCATAAGAGCAGAGTAGAGGGGGAGAAAAACTTCTCTCAACCTGCTGGCCACTCTTCTCTTCATGCAGCCCAGGACACGGTTGGCTTTCTGGGCTGCGAGCTTACGTTGCTGGCTCATAGTCAGTTTTACATCCACTCCTACCCCCAAGTCTTTTTCTGCAGGGCTGCTCTCAATCCACTCTTTGCCCAGCCTGTACCTGTGCTTAGGATTGCTCCGATGCATGGCCAGGACCTTGAACCTGGCCTTGTTGGAATTCAGGAGGTTTGCATTGGCCCAGCATTTGTGCATGGTGGAGCAGGGGAATGAGAGGATCCCAGGGCCAGGTTCTGGATAAATGGAAGGTTCAAGTCCAACTCTTGGAGGGATCCATTTTGTCTATCTATTTAGGTACAGATGCTGCAGTACAGTAGCCTAGCATAACAACAGCCCACCCTTGTTCCCTTTCTCCACTGCCCATGGCTTGGATTGGCCTAGACACCTTCCTTCCACCACGGGTCTTCCCTTGACAATAATGCATTTATGGGGCAGGGAGGTTGCGTCAGTGCACGGACAGGTCTGGCTCTGACAGGGACCATGAAGCAGCTGCCAGGAGGTGACAGCAAGGACAGTTTACAAAAGACAAATTTATATGTATGGACCTCATTGTTTTTAGGAAGGCAACGCTTGCCTGGAGCTGGTGGTTGAAAGGAAAAGTCAAGAGTAAAAGGAAGAGTTTCAATTACACATTAGAGGCCAAGGTTAAGAAGGAAAATACAGGGCTGCTGATGAAGGGTGAGGGCGATTTAATAACAGCAGAGACAGGTGGGGAAGGGGCACTCAATGCCATCTTAGTTTAATTCTGTACTGAAAAGGTCTCCAGGCCTGTGTGCTGAGGGAAAGGGCTCAACGAGCAGGAGAGCACGCATTGGCAGGAACCTCAGGCAACCCAGCAAGGCCAAGTGCCCGTGTGTGACCCTGCAGGACATCCCCCTGGCAATGGCACAGGCTGGGAGCTGCCTGGCTGGGAGAAGCCCTGTGGGAAAGGTCTGGGTGGGTTGGAGAGGAGGCAGCCGTGTGCCCTGGCAGCAAGGGAGGCCAGCTGCACCCAGGCCTTTGTGGCCAGCAGGACGGCCAGGAGATCACGAGAGGGGCTTGTCCTGGTTACTGTGTCCGGATTGCAGATCCCCAGTACAGGAAGGATGTTGGCAAGCTGGAGGGGGTTCAGTGAATGGCCCCCAAGACAGGCCGGGGCTGGAACACTTTGCCTGTGAGGAGAGGCTGAGGGAGCTGGGCTTGTGCAGCCTGGAGAAGGGAAGGCTGAGGGGAACCTCCCTGCAGCCTCTCCACACCTATGAGGAGGTCTTGAAGAACACAGAATGGGGTTCTCCACCACGGAGCATGTTAAGAGGCTGAAAGAGGAAGTTTTGGTGAAACAGGGGATGTTCACCCTGGAGATAACGAAAAGATTTTCCAGCAGTCTCAGGGCTAGTCCTGAGCAGGGTGCCATGAGCCCTGCCTGCCCTCCTGTCTGCCATGGCTGCTCAGGTCACAAGAACAGAGGTGCCCCCAGAATCAGAATGCAGGTGGGCCTTTTCCACCTGCCTCAGCCCTCCCCTCCCCAAGGAGGTCGTTTCTGTTGGGTGCCTTAGATGCACTGGATGACCTCAGAATGCCTGCTGGCCAGCATGTCTCCTGAGGGCCAGTCAGGCTGCTGCAGTGGAAGCCACCTCATCATCATCACCATTCCTGCCACCTGCCCTTGACCTGTCTCTCCCTGTCCTCTCTGTCCCTAGCTTGTCTCTGCTGGGATGAGTGGTTTTGTGATGCACATGTTGGCCCCAAATTGCTGGGGCCAGCTGCTGGCCAATCAGGCTCCTGTAACAGTCATGGCCTCACAATCACCACCACCATTGATGTTGCCTTTGCCCATCTCTCCCCACCCACTCCCTTGACTCTCCTCTCTCCTGCAGCCCACGTTCAACAGCCAAACCCAGCCCCTTTCCTGGCCTTTCCCTCTCCCCTGCCCCACAGCTGGACAGAACCAGCCTGGGACATGGTGCCTTCAGGCTTTGCAGTGCTCGTGCATAATGACTGTGACAAAGCCGAGATCAGAGTTTGTGCTGTGCAACACACCCCATCAAGAAATGACGCTGTTAAACAGTAGATTTGCAGTGGTGGCAACCATGCAAGAGGGGCTTCTGTCCAATTACTAATAGGATGTGCTACTACCAAGATGCATTTGGTGTTTCAAGCTGTCACTGGCAGAAGACCCATGAAATCAATCTGCAGTTGTGCCCTTGGGTCTTCCGTTGGTGCTGGACTGGGGCTTTAACTCCAGCGTAATCTGCACTGGTCATGGCAGGAGAAAGACAGCTCCTACACCAGAGATCTACATCTTTCTTCCTGTTAGGCCAGCACTCACTGTCCTTCCCTCTGCTCAGAGGGTTTGCCTTAGCTCATGGATGAGCTTAATTAGATTCTACCTGAACATTCTGAGTTACTTTACCTATGGGTCATCCCCAAGAATGTGCTGGCAAGGGTACCAGGATCCATGGTGGCAGCCCACAGGAACCTAGGCCTTCCTGGAAGAACCTGTGACACTTGAAGAAGACTTACGCTTGAATTCCCAGACTCCAGTGAAGGCATTGCATTTATTGCCACTTATGTTAGTGAAAATATGTTCCTCTGCTAGAAACTGAGATGCTGTTCCATCTTTCTCTAGCTCATTTTCAAAAATCTTTAGTTCTCTTTCTAAATCTTGTGGTTGGCCAATATCTAGCTGCAGTTATTTAATTTGTAACCAGAGTCTGTGTCTGTGGACCCTAAGATCTTATGTTGTTTTGATTAAGACAGTTCACTTAATTTGGGAAATATCCCCTACTTCAATTTCTGGATGTCTTTTTGTATTTTCTTTACCTTCTCACCTGTTCCACTCAGGACAGACCTATTCTGAATGCACCAGATTGGAGCAAGATTCTCTATTGCTGGGGCAATGGGAGAAGCCTGAGGAGCCCCTGGGCCAGGAGTCTTTTCCTGGGAGAGGGGCTGGCACAGAGGGGCTTGCTGGCAGGGGACAATAAGGATGCCTGGGAGACCAGAGCAAGGGACACAGGGAGACACTGGCCTCCGTCTCCTCATGCCATGGCTGGCCCTCAGCCCTGGGGCTGATGGGGAGGCTGAGACACCTCTCTTTCCTTCCTTCACTCCCCACATGTGGATGGGCCTCAGGAAACATCCAGGAGCCTGGAGGATGCACAGACCTCCTGGGCTGAGGTCCCATCGCTGCAGGGGAAGAGGAAGGGTGTGTGAGACAGATGGGAGTGCAGGGAGAGAGTGGGGGGGGGGGTGGCAGTGTGTGTGTAACAGAAAGGAAGATGCGAGGTGTGTGGCAGAGGGAGGTGTGGGTGTGTATCATAGAGAAGTGAAAGAGGTAGAGTTTTGATTTGGAGGCATCAGAAGAAGGAGGGTGTGCAGTTCAGTGCTGAGACATGGAGCTATATAGAAGATTGAAGTGAGGCTGGGTTCAGGGATAACTTTGACAATTGAGGAGCAATAGCAGGACTTTGGAAGAAGTTCCACAGGTTATGGGGAACTCACAGCAATTTGCAAAATAAAAGAGAAAACGACAGTTTTGTGTTTGAACAAATAGTGACTGAGGACAGAGTGTCACCAGTAAATCTTGGGATGCCATGGGATCAGAGTGAGGTGGGGAAGCAGGGGTGTGGGTTAAAATCTTCAGAGAAACAGGCACAGGCATAGGCAAGTGTAGGGCAGCCTGTGGTGGGAATGGCCCCTCCGATGTGACTGGGACCCCCCAACACAACTGAAAGCCTTGTCCTTCTGACGATGGCTGCTGTCTCTTCCACTGAGGTCCCTGAGAGCACACCAGTTCATTACAGCCACAGCACTTTTCTGCCTCCTCCTCTACCCTCCTCACAGCCTGGAGGAGTCCTCCCTCTGTCCTGCACTCAGCATCACACCCCCCTACATCTCACTGCCCCCAGGGAGAACCCTCAGCATCCCCTGAGGGGAAGGATCCCCCATTCCCAGGCTATGGGGGTCAGGGCTTGAACATCCTGTGTGAGGAAACGCATCAAAGGCTTTCACAGTTGCCTGAACATTTGATTTTCAGCCTGGCAGCAGTGCCTCTGCCTTCCTGCTTCACCACCCCAGGGACAGGGACCTTGTCTCCTCATTCCCTCCATGGGCTCTCCAGTGATGGCCCTCGGTGGATCACTGACACCCTCAGGAACTTGGAGGGTTCCTGCTGACTCCGACTTCTCTAAAGGCCAGTTCAATCCCTTTCCAGGATCTGCAGTTCAGCAATTTGGCACCAGAGGGCTCATTAACATGCAAAAAGCCTGAACAAGTCAAGTCTCTTAGCAGAACTGAATTCCTCAATTCTTCTGGGTTGAATTCTTCTGAGGTTTGAGGATTGTAATCACAGTGATAATTTTTCAGTACTAAATGTCAATAAGAAAAAAACCTCTTCTTTTTCCACTAATCTTTATTTTTCTGCTTACACACTAAGGGATATGACCCAACTGCAATTGATACTGATTCTAGAGCATCTCCTGATTAAGTCTGAATATGGAGGGAAGTCTAGACCCTGTATGTCAGACACCCTCTGGACAGTGTTTGTCCCTATGTCCAATCCCACATTTCTCTCATGGGACTTACAGCACCTTTGTTTCAATCTGAGTTTTCTCCACGCAGGTCTGTAGCTGCACGTTTCAGCCCATTCACACCAACTCCCACCTGCTGTACTTGGGAATCGAGGTGCACACAGACACAGAAGGATGATTCTTAATTGCCAAAAACCAAAACCAAATGAAGGCACGGTTCAGTAAAAAACAAAATACAGTCCTTTGCTCTATATTAATTCTACCTTACGTCTTCTGAAGTCCACTTTCCACACTGCAGGCGGCTTTAGAGCAATGGAAAATATATTTTCTGTCAAGCAGAGATACCAAGAAACCCCAGGGCATGCCCTGGCCCAGACTCAGTCCATATTCATTCATAGTCACTCACAAACCCAAGTGATGAGCTCCATCAGTTCACAGAGGGAATCAAAGAGACAGAAGATAAAATATGCTGTCTTCTGGATTTCCAAATCTGCACCCATCCCAGTATACCTGGGCTACAGGTGGGTCTGCAAGTAGGCTCTGCAGCATCTAGACCCACTCATTTCTCATTCACTTCCAACAGGGGACACCTTGGGTGCAATTTTCCAGGCCTCCTCTTCTACTCAAGTGAGAGAAATGACTTGTCTCAACTGAGTTGCTTTGGCTCACCGTGTCTGTAACCAACTCCTGCTCAGGAAAGTCTCCCATCATCCCGGGGTCACATTTTCCAGTCAAATGTGAGGGCTTCAGCTACCCCAGTGTAACTTGGAGGCCATAGCCACCACTTCGTGGGCAACTGAATCAACCCATGAATGAGGATGTTTGGTAAAATCTGAAACATATGCAGAAGAGTCATCGTTGTAATCAGTGTGTAAAGAAGATTTCATTTTTAGAATTTTTAAACCATTCTGTACATTCTCATACATTTTTTCATGGGCCATGGACAAGGATCAGCAAGCTGATGACACTTTCTCTCCCCCAATGTAAAGACAGAGTGATACATCTGGTTCCATTTGATGGGTAACATTTGAGTTTGGTCAAGTAGCCCCTGATTTGATTCCCCTCCACTATTGGCTGTTTTCCTCTAGAGTCCTGCCTTGAGGCACAATGCCATAGGAGAACCTCTTGGTGAAATATGAGGCAAAGAGGACATGAAGTATCTCAGCTCTATTGCCACCTACTCATACTATATTCAACTGTGACCACATATTACCCTTATTTCTTTTTGGACTGTTCCTAAAATTGTAAAATCTTTTTTTGTTGCCCTTGAATTCTCTTTCAAGTTTCAGATGATTTTTTGATACAGAAGATTGCGGTGCTTGGAGGATGCTGTCCTTGAAGATCACGTACACTTGGCTTTGCTGCCCATCAGTGCTACTGACAGTGGGATCCCCAATAAAACTCCCCAGATTAGACTAAATCTGCTCCACTGAGTATCGGCATCTGCAGTCTTCTATTCCCCTTCCTCACTGTCCTCAGGAGCTCAGACTCCGCTATCACTGTCCCAACAGCCAGTCTTCACACCCTTGACCAGCTCTTCCTTGCTTGCCAGTGTCAGCTCCAGGTTTGCATTGCCCTTGTTGGCCCATCTGGCAGCTGTGAAAACAAGCTGTCCCCAAACCGCCGGACTGTTTGCATGCTGCTGTGTTCCTCTGCCAGAAAATGCCGGGGCCATTAAAGTCCCCAGTGAGGCCCAGGCTTCTCCAGCCAGAGACTTCCTTGGGGTGCTTCGAAAAGATTACGGCAGTTTCTCCACATGTCAAAACCCACAGGCTCCCTCTTCTCCTGGCTGAGGTCATCAGTGCACATTTGGGTCGTAGCACCTCAGGGGTAGCACCAGGCCAAGCTCTGACTTGTCTTAGAGAAACCTGGTACCAAGTGTCCCAGTCCCCATGTGTTCAGAGGCTTTGCTTCAGAGCAGATACAGGCCAGAGTTTGTGGTGATGGAAACATAAAGCTGAAATTGGATGCCAAGAGAGTGAGCAAACCGTGATGTCCCCAATGCCAGAGAAGTGCATCCCTGGAAAGAAATAATTTTACTTCAGTGATATCCCTTTTGCCTGTGAGGGCCTTTGTTGGAAGTGAAGTTATCCCTGATGACAAGATTTACCCAAGCACACTGTGAAAATGATTGGTCTGTTCCTTGATTGAATCATCAAGAGAGTGGGTGAAGACCTCGTGTGGGGGCATTTGTGTTCATGCAATGCCTGCAGCTGTTGGGTAGAGGAGAGATAGATCTTGCTTCTCTGGTGGCATCTGATGGCTGATGCCTCAAATCACTCTGTGATGGTGTCAGGGGTGTCTGTCTTACACCAACCCTGAATGGGAATTGCTTTCCTGTAGTTCCTGTGCTGTCCCTGCCAGCCCTGACCTCTAATGAAGCTCTGTGGGCCTGGATTTGGACATGAGATTGAGTAGATTCCCTGGATTCAGTAAGGCAATGTGGGGATGAACATGAAACCACTGCCAACGTCATCAGTGGCCATCTAGTAAATACAGCAGAAGGAGAAGAGAGAGACTGAGCTGTCCCTATAACACATGACTCCAGCTGCTCAGAGGAATAACTTTGCAAAATGCCTTGAACTTAATGAGAAGGGACAGGTTCAGTTGCCCTTATTTTTGGCATCAGCTGTCATTTCAGTTGGCCAAAGACAATTCCCAGCAGCCTCCAAGAGGATGCCCACAGATGCTGCCCTGCTGTCTCTGTGAACTGCTCCATCTGAGTTTGCAGGTTCCTGCCCATGACTTCAGCCACCCCTGACACCTCAGCTGTCACCAGGCATTTGTATTTGAACAGCTCACTCCTGGCTCCCCCTTCATTAATTACCATGGGAGCTGAGCCAAGGAGCTCACCTGCAGGAGCACGTTTAATGATAATGTGAAGACAGGTAAGAGGAATCCCACCTCTTGAAATCATTGTGGCAGTAATGGCAGTGAGCTGAGTCTACTTTGAGTCTCAGGACAACAAACACAGGAAGAGATGCCTCGACTGGACTCAGCTGAATCCCTTCCTCAGCAGGGGTAAAGGAGAACCCTATCTGTCCCTGTCTGGCTGTCCAGCCTAAAGATGAGTCAAGAAAAGGTGATTATTCGAGCCAACTCTTTCCCTGATAGGGGAAATGCTAGTACTGAAACTAAGAGTCTCTCCAGAGATGACGAAAGGAAAACCACTGACTGCATGAGGCTGTGTCACAGCAGGTTCCCTGGAGCCCCAGGGACAGCTGGAGGGAGCCCAGAGGGGCCACAGCAAGTGGCACCTTGGGCTGTTGCTGTGGTGCTGAGCTGGGCCGGGCTCCTGGGCCAGAGGGAGCTCCTGGCAAGTGGGCAGCGCTGCAGAGAGACAGCTCTGCCCAGGAGCAGCTCCTCTGCAAAGCGCAGCAGGGCTGGGGGCACTGCCTGCAGGCACCCAGGGCAGAGCAGCGAGGCACACACAGCTTCAAGGCAGCCTGGGCTGGGAGGCTGCTGAGAGCTCCGAGGAGAGAAAGCGTCAGGGCCCTGGCCACAGTAAGTCTGGGGGTGCAGGGCAATGCAGCTGCAGCTCGGGGAGGGATCTGGGGAAGGCGGCAGAGCCGCCAGGAATCTGCCTCCTGCCTAGAGGAGGAGGAGGAGAGGAGGAGGAGGAGGAGGAGGAGGAGAGGTGCTCCCGAGCAGGGCTTCCCTGGTGCCCCCTGCGAGGGCCAGGGCATGAGGGCTGCCTTCTGGCGGGGCTGGCTGCAGGGGTGTGCAGCCGGGTGTGCAGGCAGGGGTGCCCAGGGCTGTCCTTCCCAGCAGGGTCCCTGCACCCCAGGGCTGTGTGCTGGGGCAGGGACTCTGCCGCCTGCCAGGGTCAGCACTCAGCCTGCCCGGGGAGCTCCCCACGGCACCGTGGGGAGAAGCTGTGGGGGGAAGGAGAGACCCCCACCAGGGCAGGCTCCTTCTGCTCTCCAGAGGCTGCTGCTGCGTGGATCAGGGATGCAGATTAGCCCCACCACAAAGCCAGAGGCAGGTTTTCAAGAAGCACATCAAGGCAGGGTCTACGTGGAAGGAAAGGGGCTTTCTAGGATCTGTGCCTACAGTTTTCTGATGTATTTGGGAGGGTGTGAATAGTAGTGGAGCTATGTTTGACCCAGACTCCTACAGCATTAGAGTGAGAGCTGTGAAGTTCTGTGAGGAAACTGCTTAAGTCCCTTCACCTGTTGCTTTGCCTACTGAAAGCCCCATCACTGCTGTGGTGTCCTCTTACAGCTTGACAACACATGGCTATCCCTGGGCAGTGTCCTGCTGCCAGGAGGGGTCCACAGGGCAGAGCTGAGCACAGGGTGGATGGGATGTGGGCTGGCAGCACTGACAGGGAGGAGATAAGGGGACAGAATCAGCTCCAGGCAGGGACAGCTCCAGGCACCAGACGCTTTGGCAGGGAGGGACAGAAACAGGCTGTCAGCAATGGCTCAGGGATGGTATTTGGGCACTGCCCTATTAGCCCTTCAGTGAAGGAGATTTTCCCTAAGAAGACCCCCTGGTCTCCTCCCCCAGCCAGCACAGCCTCTGCCCTCCAGGCCCCGGGCTCCAGGGCAGGAGCTGCCTCCTCTGCAGCCAGAGCTGCAGCAGAGGAGACTCCCCCGAGTGTCCGTCTGTCCCTCCCTAGCCTTGCCTCCCTTGGCAGAAGCATTGGGGCATTTCTCCTTGTTTCTCCACCTGCCCCTGCTGCTGCTGCTCTGGTTTGCAGGCTCTCTGGGGATGGGGCTTTCAGCTGCAGCTCAGCCACTGGCCCTGCAGGTCCTACCATGCAGATGTGTCCAGGGGAGCAAGGTGCCCCAGCCCCTTCTAGCCTGAGGCTCTTGGGGAAAAGCTCTCCATGGGCTGCAGAGAAAGATGACCATTTTGCCAAACACCCCATCTGCTAGCAATCTAAAAGCTCAGAGATCTTCCATGGGGAGGGGATTTTTAATGTGGATTCCTCTGCTCTCAGCAGCATGGAGTTTCCTTTCAAGGGCAGAGCTGGGGGTGACCCTCCTCCAGATTCAAGAGTTACAAGCCCAGGGCAGCTGAGAGCAAGTCTGATGGACAGAGTGGCTCTCCTCACTCTGCACTGAGGTTCTGTCCATTTGCATCCCTGGGATCTCCACAGAACTCCTGAGTGTAGCAGAAATATCAAGGCTGTCTGCCTTCAAACCTCACTGCTCAGGTAAGACAGGGCAAGAGGTGAAAAATCAAGAAAAGCAGAGCCCCACAACTCTGCTCTGCAGCCGGGTGCCCTGGCAGGGACAGTGCTGAAATCTCTGTAATTTCATGAGGGGATTTAAGGAGAAATCACTGCGGGTTCCTCTCTGCCTGTTGGGGCACAGCAGGACTGACTCCTGCAGATCCCACAGCAGAATCCCTTGGTCCCCACTGCACCCTCAGCCAGCAAACAGCAGAGATATAGCCAGGGAGTGGCAGGAAGGCACTTCTGGAATGACAGATCTGAGTAGGTGGGTGTTCAGTGAGAAATGAAGCAAGTTTTCATCAGAGAAGGCAGTGCTAACCATTCATTGCCTTCTTCTCCTTGGGCAGGCCCTCATTACTCAAAGATGAAGCAAATGTCCAACAGCAGCTCAGTAACTGAATTTCTCCTCCTGGCATTTGCAGACAGACGGGAGCTGCAGCTCCTGCACTTCTGGCTCTTCCTGGGCATCTACCTGGCTGCCCTCCTGGGAAACGGCCTCATCATCACCGCCATCGCCTGCGACCACCACCTCCACACCCCCATGTACTTCTTCCTCCTCAACCTCTCCCTCCTCGACCTGGGCTCCATCTCCACCACTCTCCCCAAAGCCATGAGCAATTGTATCTGGGACATCAGGGACATCTCCTATGCAGGATGTGCTGCACAAATATTTCTGTTTCTATTTTTTATATCATCAGAGTACTTCCTTCTCACCATCATGGCCTATGACCGCTATGTTGCCATCTGCCAACCCCTGCACTACGGGACCCTCCTGGGCAGCAGAGCTTGTGTCCACATGGCAGCAGCTGCCTGGGGCACTGGCTGCTCTATTCTCTCCTGCACATGGCCAACACATTTTCCCTACCACTCTGCCAAGGCAATTCCATAGACCAGTTCTTCTGTGAAATCCCCAAGATCCTCAAGCTCTCCTGCTCACACTCTTACCTGAGGGAAGTTGGGGTTCTTGCGGCTAGTGCCTGCTTAGGATTTGGGTGCTTTGTTTTCATTCTTTTTTCCTATGTGCAGATCTTCAGGGCTGTGCTGAGGATCCCCTCTGAGCAGGGACGGCAAAAAGCCTTCTCCACATGCCTCCCTCACCTGGCCGTGGTCTCCCTGTTTATCAGCACTGCCATCTTTGCCTACCTGAAGCCCCCCTCCATCTCTTCCCCATCCCTGGACCTGGTGGTGTCATTTCTGTACTCGGTGGTGCCTCCAGAAGTGAACCCCCTCATCTACAGTATGAGGAACAAGGAGATCAAGGATGCCCTGAGGAAACTTGTAACAGGATGATTTTCAGAAACAATAAAATATCTGCTTTCTGTAAATAACTCAAAATGTAACTCACTACATACAGGGTCATACTCTGTAGGTTTTGTTGCGTTTTATGGTTATGATTTTTTTTTCTTTGTTGTAATTTACATGATGTTCTCTGCTACGAGGTGTCATTATTTTTCCCTTTTCTAATTATTTATCTATCAAGCTTTTGTTTGACCCAGAGACTATGTAAATGAGGACCCATGCTCTCTTTATGTTTAAACAAAAGAAAGGACACTGTAGATACATTTTTCTTTGAGATCCTTCCTCCAAGTTGTTCTCTGGACCCGCCAGGTCAGCCCTTGTATTGGTCTAAGGTCTGAGTGCTTTTGTGCCTTGGTCACTGTCCCATGGTGTGACAGTCCTGTGACCGCAGGCAGGGACAGGCAGTGGGCACTTCTGTGACAGAGCTGGCCTTCATGACAGCATTTCCATCAGACAAAGAGATCTCCTCAGGGCAGTGCAGGAAGGCTCAGGTCTTCTTCCAGAGTTGCTCTCAAGACCATTCCCAGGGAATTTCCCAGGAGAGAAACCACCAGTGAGGAGTGGAAGTGTGTGTGAGTGTGAAGGGTGTGGGCACACAGCAGTGTCCTCGCACAGCCAGGACTCCGGCCAGGGACCTGAAGGCCCAGAAGAGCAGGGGCTGGGCTGTGCCCATGTGCGCTGGGCACCCCGGGGAAGCTGCCCCAGGGCAATCAGAACGGACTGGCCCCTCACAGCCACCACTGGCCTCTCATCTCAGATCGGAGAGGTATTTTGTCCTTCCACAGAGGGACACTGAAGGAGTAGGTCAGAAGTCCATCTTTACATTGAAGGAAGGAGATGTAAGCATGGACATCATATATGTGAGATGAGATTAACCCTGGTGAGCACAAATGCCATCAGCTATTCCTGGGGGTGCCATGAAGGCCTGTGACACTGACTGTGTCTTGAGGTCACTTCATGTAGAGAGTCACATCCCCTGGGAAACCCCCTGAATGCAGCACTGGGGTGCTTCCCTGAACCACGGTCCCTGTGTCCATTCCTCGTGCCTCGGGGCATCTCCCACGGGTGCAGAGCAGGGCGAGCACCGCAGGGCTGAGGTGCCTCCCAGCCTCTGGGGGTGGCAGCAGGAGTTCAGAGAGACACTATGGCTCCTGCAGGGCACTGCCTCTGCGTGTGCAAGGGAAGGACTCGTGTCTCTGAACAGCCCTGTGTGTAAGAGGAGTGCCTGAGGCCAGCTCAGCTGTGGGCACCTGACAGAGCCCTGACACTTCTGTGTGTGACTGCAGGAACAACCCCACCTTCCCAGTGAGATTCACCTCAGCTGCCTTGGACAGGCTCATTGCAAGTGCTCCTGTCTGCTCTGTCACACCCCTCTGTCTTTCTGGACTGTGCCCTCAAAAGTGCCAGAGCAATCAGATAGGTTCTGGAGTCCATGGAAAAGGAAAATGTCAAACCCATTTTCAAGAAGGTCAGGAAGGAGTATTGGGAGAATTACAGGCTGGTCAGCTTACCAGCATCTCTGGGAAGGTCATGGTACACTTCCTCCTGCTGCCATTTGCAGGCACTTAAAGGACACAATAAAGGCATCACTGAACCAGAATGGGCAGGGGAAAGAAGGGCGTGGTGTGTACATGGAATTTTGCAAGACCCTTGATATGGTCTCTCATGGTGTCCTTATAGCTGGAATGATGCTCTCTGTGCTAAAGAGGTGGGTGTTACTGTGGGTGGGAAGTTGGCCCCGTAATCAGGCCCAAATGTCATCAGTGGTACAAAGTCCTCCATGCAGCCAGTCACTGTTGCAGGTGTTTATTATCCCCCTGTATGATGTGAGGTAGCACTCTTTCAGCTCATTTGTGGATGATGTAAAGCTGGAACAGGCCTTAAGCAACCTCATCTAGTTCACTGGTCCTTGAGCAGGCATGTCAGACAAGATGAAGTTCAGGGATCTCTTCTAATCTGAGTTACTCTACGATTCAATGAATCTTTCCCTTGGAGAGACCCCTGAGGACAGAAGAGGCTGAGGAAGAAGAAACAAAAAGAAGCAGGAGGTATGGAAAAGGAGATATAAAAGCTGACAACTTAAATAAAGCAGTTCCTGCAAAGCATGCTTCTCCACTCAGATCATTAGTAGGAAATATATTTTATAACTTTGATAAAACAAACATACTTTTATCTGGTTGGGTCCTGGGCCATAAGGGGGGTGATGGATGACTATGGTATTATGAGGTCAATTGTGTCTCAGAAACTCAAACTCCAACAAGAAACATATGACTGTGAAGGGGACCATGAGGTCATTTCTGTCTCTGGAGGTGACAGGCCAGCAGCAGGAACACGGCTGGGAAAGTTCCTCTGCCAAAGTAACCCCACAGGCCCTACCCAGGAAAAGGGCTTGGACATGGGTTCTCATGTCTGTTCCACATGAGCACAGGATGGGACAGCAGCACGCACATGGCTTGCTCCCATCCATCCAACAAGCTGCAAGACCAGCAGCAGTCGTATTGCTAGCGGTCGCAATTGCGAAAGAACTTATCTACACACAGCAGATAAGCAGGCACTTCTTTATTCCAGCGCTGGGGAACACGGGGGATAACTCCGCCAAAGACGTGTTCCCCGACAGGTACAAAGCACAACATATTTATACACTTTTTCAGCAGAGTCATAGTTACATAAGATCAACAAAATTCATAAAGTTTAAGTTGACCTTAATAATGATTGGCTGTCAGTTACCTCACCTTACCTATATTCCTACACTAGAGAAATAATTGGTCATCTTTACTGATTGATTTAAATAGAATGGGGGGAGGGCAATGATTAGCATATTCATGTTATTTCCTGGGAATTATTATCATATGCAAATGTCTCTAACGCATGCGTGGTTATACTGGACGGGGGTCCTCTGGCAGTCATCGATAGTCTTCATCACTGTGTCGGCTGATTGAACTCCATCCTTGCGCATGCTCACTCCATCTTTGGTTAATGTTCACCTCTCCCTTGGCCGATCTTCCCAACCAAACCAGTTTTCCTCTGGTACCTATTGTTTCAAGTCAAGATCCATAACCAGTACCTATTGCGTTAATTCAGAGTCAGTAACGATTGTTATAGTGTTCAAGGCACACACCATACTAGTTGCTTAATCCTAAGGGCCTCAGTGTACTTTATATTCTCAATGCTATTGTAGCTTCATGTTAAATCAAAATCATAATTTTAAACTAAAATCAAAATAATATTCTAGGATTCAAACTGTTTTACTAAGGTAACTGCAACATTTCCCCACTTTGAATGTATTGATAATCATACTCAATACTTTCACATATTTAAATTGTGGTCTCACTGAATGCCAAATTGTCATATGATGGTGGATCTTTTAATGACTTATCTTGTTGCTTCACCTCTGCTTGTATAATAATTTGATTAAACTCTGCTTTAAGGGTCAATTCCTGTTTCAAATAATTGTATGTCAGACCAAACACTATGAACACCATTGGTCACCTCTGCTAGGCCTGATAATGATTATTTTTCCCCTCATCCATGTTTCTACCATCATAGACTATAAAATTTACAGAATACCAAAATTCAGATACTTAATCATGCTTCAGAGTCAATTTTAACATTTCCGGTCATCCAGAAAAGGTATCAACCCCAACCAGAACATACCGATATCCTTTACATTTGGGTAATTCTGTAAAATCAATTTACCAATAGTCACCAGGTTCTACTCCTACTTTCAGTTTGCCCATTTGTACTCTCTTCTGTACCACCAGATTATTCTTTAAACATGCATTGCATTCTGCAGCAACCGATTTAGCCATCTCTGACATCCTTACTGATACTATGTGCCTCTTCAGGAATGTCACCAGGGCCTCTACACCCCAAAGGCATTCCTGATGTTTTACTTGTAGTATTTCCCTCATAATTAATGGGGGCACAACCACCTGGCCTTCAGAGGTTGTCCACCATCCTTCTAAATTTTTCTTTGCATTTAAAAATTGAGCTAATTTCTCACCTTCCTTTCAGTATTCTGGTGGTTCCTTTGGGAGAGTTTAGGTTCTAGTAGGAATTACTGCCATTTGTAACATTCGTTGTTGAGCTGCTTCCTTGGCAGCTTGATCTGCTAACCTATTCCCTCCTGCTATTTTTGTATTTCCAGATTGATGTGCTTTACAGTGCATGATCACTATTTGGGCTGGTTCCTGAACCGCCAATAACAACTGTAAAATTTCCTTCTGATGTTTACTATTTTCCCCCTGGGAGGACAATAGTCCTCGTTCTTTCCATAAAGCTCCATGGACATGAACCACTCCAAAAGCATATTTTGAATCTGTCCAGATGTTCACTTTCTTTCCCTTACTTAATTCCAATGCTGGTGTTAAGGCAATTAATTCTGCTTTCTGTGCTGATGCAGTGTTGGGCAGTGCATCTGCCTCTACCACAGTACTTTCAGTTGTTACCGCATATCCTGCGTAGCGAGTTCCATTCTGTACAAAGCTGCTGCCATCTGTAAACAGCTCCCATTCAGGACCTTTGAGAGGGACATTCTTCAAATCTTCTCAACGAGAGTATATATGTTCAATAGTCATTATACAATCATGTTCAGGTTGTTCTTCCTCCTGTGAAGCACTCGGAAAAACTGCAGGGTTTACAAGATTAGTTGTTTTCAGAATCACGTCATCTTGCTCTGTAAGGATTACCTGATATTTCATCATTCTGCTAGGGGACAGCCAATACCCCCTTTTTTGTTCCAGCACTGTAACAGCCATATGTGGAACACAAAAAGTGAGGATTCTTCCCAAGGTGAGCTTTCTGGCTTCTTGTATCAGTATTCCTGTTGCTGCTACTGCCCGCCAGCAGGAAGGCCATCCTTTGCTCACCGTGTCCAGTTGTTTAGAAAAGTACCCCACAGGTCTCTTCCAGCTTCCCATCCTCCGGGTCAGGACTCCCAGGGCAAGGTGCTGTCATTCATGGAGAAACAACTGGAAATCTTTAGTTAAATCAGGTAATCCTAGAGCTGCTGCTGTCATTAAAGCTCGCTTAAGCTTTCAAAAGGCCTCCTGTTGTTGTTTGCCCCACATAAAGGAGTGGATTTTTGGGCCTCATATAATGTCTTGGCCAAGAGACCATAATCCATAATCCAAAGATGACACCACCCGGCAATTCCCAAGAAAGCTCTTAATTCATGTACTGTCCAAGGTTCTGGAATAGCACAGATTGCTTCCTTTCGATCAGTCCCCAATCTTCTTTGCCCCTTTGAAATCTCAAAGCCTAAATATATCACTGTTTGGCTTGCTATTTGGGCTTTCTTCTTAGACACCTTATACCCATTAAGTCCCCCAAAAATTTAAAAGTTCAATGTTTACCTATATACAGGCTGTCTTTCTTCTGTACCTATTAAGATGCCATCCACATATTGTAAGTGTAGATGTTCTGGTCACGGAGTCACTGTCTTTTCATTTGTCCATACCTCTAGTTCTTTGGCTAGATGGCTGCCGAAGATTGTTAGGCTGTTCTTAAATCCTTGGGGTAGTCATGTCCAGGTTAACTGTACTTTGCACCCTGTTTGTGGGTTTTCCCACTCAAAAGCAAACAGCTTACAACTTTCCTGTTCCAGGGGTATGCAAAAGAAAGCATCTTTCAAATCAAGCACTGTAAACCACTGATATTTTTCTTTAAGAGCTGTCAGTAAGGTATATGGATTTGCCACTACTGGGTGAATGTCTTTTACAATTTGATTTATAGCTCTCAAATCCTGTACTAATCTGTACTCACTTGTGGGCTTTCGGACTGGTAAAATAGGGGTATTATATTCTGACTCACATTCTTCTAAAATCTTATATTTCAAGTATTTGTCAATCAGCTTTTTAATTCCCTGTTTTGCCTCAGGTTTAATTGGGTATTGTTTGATCCTAACTGGATTTGCTCCTTCCTATAATTCAATTTTCACTGGTTGTGCCAATTTTGATTTTCCAGGGACATCAGTTTCCCATACCATGGGGACTACTGCATAACTCACTTCTGGGGGGATTTCTTGTATCTTTGTTTTTTCCTGTATCATCAAAATTTCCCCTGTTTTTGATTCTGGTATTTTTAACAATAATTCTTCCATTTTCAAAAACTATCTGGGCATTTAATTTGGATAGCAAATCTCTTCCCATTAAGGGTACCGGACATTCTGGAACGTAAAGAAATTCATGTGTTATGATTTTAGTTCCAAATTTTAAATTCAACGGTTGTAAGAATGGCTGGTTTTCCTCCTTTCCTGTGGCTCCCACAATATTTACCGTTTTAGATCCTATCATCCCCTTCTGTTTGTTCAGAACTGAGAACGTTGCTCCAGTGTCCACCAAAAATGTAACCTCCTTCTCTCCCAGCTTAACTGTAACCAGAGGCTCAGCTGGGTTCACCTCCGGTCCCCGTAAATCTGCATACTCTCCTAGAATCATCACATTAGCTGCTGTTTGCTGACCATTTAATTTCCTTGGACAATCCTTTTTCCAGTGCCCCTCCTTCTTACAAAAGGCACACTGATTTATTCCGAGAAGGGTTCTGTCAGTCAATCCTCCTCTTCCCCCTTGTATTCCTCCCCTTAAAGGACCTCTTGAGATCTGTAAAAACAATTGCAAAATTGTAGTGTGTGCCCTTCTCTTAAATCAGCACCCGGGGCTGATTTCCCAGTCGGATGCCTAGGTCGGAGTCAGGTCCACATTCAGAGAAAGGCAGTGGAATGGGGGGGGGGGGGTATATGGGAACTGCAAGAATTATTGGGGCAGTAGGAGCAATATCTAATTCAGGACCTGTTTCTGTATGTCCCCTTCCCTTCAGTGCCAAATGTTTAAAGCACATTTTCGTGGAAGTACATGACGGGCAACGTTCCTGAACCTTTTTATCCTTTACCATAAGAGACATCACTTGATTAATCAGTCCACATTCTTTTTGCCACTCCGTTTTTTCTCGCAGATAAAAGAACATCTACATATGGAACCTCATCCCATTTTTCTTCCCTTTTACAAAATAACATTAATTGCAATATAGTATTATAACTTACGGTCCCATTCAGGGGCCACATTTCTCCGTCTTCTAATTTATTAAATGAACATTCATGATTACAAAATTCAGTAAGTTGACTTTTGCTTAATTCATCATACATCTCTTTCCAATGAGCTAAAAGCCAACCGAAGGGAGTGTTTCTTGGTATAGAACTCTTACTCGATCTCCCTTCTTTAAACAGGTTTGAAAATTTAAATGCCATAGTAAACCGACCGTATACATTTCTTTTTTTGCCTTTTTTTTTTGTTCCATTCTTTCTCTTCGCTTATCTCCAGCTGCACCCCTCGCGGGATAACAGAACCGCGGATCAAAGCTCCACACTCGCTTCGTGCATAACTACACGTCTCATTCACTCATTTATGCATAAAACCTCAACAGTATTTCAACAGTGTTTCATTGTTTCCCGTGTTACCAGAGTTACAAAGTTACAAGATTCAGAAGCACAGAAACAAATTAAAGAATACGAAAAATACAATGTCCCGTATCAAGACCAGAAAGTACAGATGTGAACACCGAAGTGTTCCTGACCAGATATATACTAGTGAGGTGCTAGCAACTGTTGGAGAATGGCACAGAGACAAGGGTCATGAGTCCACCGAGCATTTGTATGATCAGAGCCTGTTCTAGGGGCTGATGCTGGGCCTCACTAGGGTTTGCCTGCAGCTGCTCGCAGCTGCTGATACATGAAGAATTTCAAGGACACTTCGGCCTTGTGTATCGCTGTGTATCGAAAACAAGTCAAGAGGAATTAGAAATAGTGACCTGAGAAACTTAGTGTTATGAGAAGCTTGTGCTGTTAGCTAACCTCAAGTAAGTGGACCATGCGAATACGACTTTTAGAGCTTAAGCCAATCAGCTAGTGACTAGTAGGCATAATAATTATCGTTGTCTGTATAAATATATGTATCCTGGACCAATAAAGTGGAATGATGCTTTATCACTCATATTGAGTTTGTCTCGGCATTGTTCCTCCGCTGCTCGCAAGATGGTGCCAGAACAGGGACCAGAATAGAAGGATAAAAGGACAGAGCAGTGGACACAGATAAGCACCGGATACAGCAGCGTCGGGGGGTCAAGAACGATCGAACATTGGATCTCCGATGTGTCGTTCCGAGGACCTGAACCAACATAGGTGTTCGCCGTCTGCGAGGGCTACTGGCAAAAGCTGCAACTCGTGCCTTAATGAGGGGGCATCGAAAAGAACAGGTACTGTGCCTGAATTAGGGCACAGGGTCAGGAACAGGTACTGTGCCTGAATTAGGGGCACACGATGCCTGAATTAGGGGGAACAGGGTTGGCAGGAACAGGTACTGTGCCTGAATTAGGGGGCACACGATGCCTGAATTAGGGGGAACAGGGTCGGCAGGAACAGGTACTGTGCCTGAATCAGGGGGCACAGGGCCAGCAATATGGAACAGGAGGTAGCCCTAGATTTATTACAGCGCTTTTTAGAAAAGCGGGGAGTAGATTGTGTAAAATCACTCGTGGGTTTAGTAGCATTAGGATGGGTCAAAGGATGCTTTCAAGATCCTAATTCTCTTTTTGATGTCGAGGAGTGGAGAAGATTAGGATGTTTTATGGGATATGGTAATTGATGAGGATAAAGCTGCAAGGAAATTGATGAAACTGTGGTGGGAGGTGGTGAATAATGTTAAGCGGTATGAGCTTGAAAAGAACCTTGCAGCCATGGCAACAACAAAGTTGGGGGGGGAAAGTTCCACCGTTACCCCAGAAAGTGGCACATCCGGATCTATGCTTTTTGACAGTGATCGTATTCCTGTACCATCAACAGGAGTACCGGTTCCAGTTAACATGAGTAGGGGAAGTCTGGAAGCCAGTTCCCCCCCAGTGCCCCCACAGTCATGCCCCCCCCCATTCCCTCCGACCTCGGAGGCAGGGGGGGAGAGGGAAGATGGCCGCCCCAAGAGGGATGATGGCCGCCAATGCAGTCAGGTATAACGAAAGTACAGGGGCAGGTATGCCATGTTGACTGGCAGGAGATCATGCGCCAGGCGGCAGAGGATAAGCAATATGACGTTGTTGGTACCCTCTCTGAGAATCTGGGATTTCCAGTTCGATTCGAGTCGGCTGAAGATGGAGCCGTTTATGGCAGCCATAGTCCATTGAATTGGAAGATGCTGTCGCAGTTGCGTAGTACTGTTAATGAGTCTGGGTTACATGGTGAACCCACGAAGCAGTTATTAAATTACATATGGGGGGCACCCTTTTGTGTCAGGAAGATATTAAGGTTGTTATGAAAATGATTATGACCCAATCTCAGTTGTTGCTATGGCAGGCCCACTGACAACGATTCTGT
Organism: Tyto alba; assembly: GCF_018691265.1. Taxonomy (NCBI): domain Eukaryota; kingdom Metazoa; phylum Chordata; class Aves; order Strigiformes; family Tytonidae; genus Tyto; species Tyto alba. The sequence continues at coordinate 9,028,134 of NW_024881277.1, read as the reverse complement.
GAAATAGCAGCTCAACAGCCCAGACATCAGGATGACCCACTATTTGGGGTAACCGTGGAACAGCTTATGGGAGCTGGGCAATATATTACCATAGACGCTCAAATGCGGCAAGGCCCAGATGTCTGCCTGGAGGCCATGCGGACAGAAAGGCTAGCCATAGCCGCAGTTAAAACAGCCCCCTCATCTCCGTCTTATATGGCAATAAAACAGGGACGGGATGAAACCTTTGCGCAATTCATTGATCGGGTAACTGCAGCTATAGAACAGGCAGAGGTTCAAGAGTGGATGAAACCTGCGCTTCTCAGGCGATGCATTTTAGAAAATACTAATCCAGAAACAAAGTCTATTATACCAACACTGCCTGGGGATGCTACGATAGAGCAGATGCTGGAGTGTATGAGCAGGGTGCCTGTAGGCCCCCAGGCTATGTTGGTAGAGGCAGTTAGGGAGTTAGGGAGGGACCTGATCCAGGCCCAGCACCAAGCCTTTGCAGCCCTAGCCCCATTACGTCCATCTGAGAAGCAACAGCGACCACCGACGCGGCGCCGTCCCAAGTGTTTTCGATGCGGGCAAGAAGGACACTTACGGCGAGAATGCCGTGTTTGACAAGTCTGGTGCGAGAACTGCCACTCACACAACCACAGTGCCGCTGCATGTGGGTGATCGGGAAACGCCCGAACGAGCGCGATGGGCCACCGTGCAACGACAACAGTGGTGGCCCCTGCACAGCTAGGCAACAGCCCAAAACTGCCTCAACAACAAGTCCCAGCCCCCGCCAACAACAATCCGTTCCTGCGAGTGCTCTCCAGCCAGCCACAAGAGGGAGCCTCGGCTTGGACCTGGCGACAGCAATAGGTGTTACACTGATCGATCAACGGCCGCAAAGGATTGCGACTAAGGTTAAGGGCCCAATATTAATTAATGGACAGCCACAAGGTCCTTTACTAGTTGGGCGATCATCAAGAAGCATTAAAGGACTGTTTATTCTGCCAGGAATTATTGATGCTGATTTTACCGGGACTATATGCATAATGGTGCAGACTTTGTTTCCCCCAATTCATATTCCAGTGAACAGTAAAATTGCTCAATTAGTGCCTCTGCCCCAACTGACCAAAGAGATGGAAGCCATCCCCGGTACCAGGTGAGCCGCTGGCTTTGGATCCACAGGAGATTTGGCTCTGTTAACTATGGCAATGAATCGCCATCCGGTGACGTTACCTTCTGCTCGAATGGGACACAGATTTGCCTTACTGTATTATTGGATACTGGAGCCGACCTCATTGTGGACAATAACCATTGGCCACCCAACTAGCCTTTGGAACCTATGGCTCGCGGAGTCAAAGGAGTTGGGGGGACACTCATCAGTGATGCGCAGCAGAGAGCATATTCGAGTGATCATAGATGGGAGAGTCGCGAATACGTAACAGTTATGCCTCTGCCTCAAGGAGTTTATGGCCTAATTGGCCGTGATGTGCTGGACCAGATTAGTGTCATCCTGACAACCAGTGATCCTTTTTAGCGACAGTCACTGCTTCTAGAGCTTTCCCAATCCTGTTGAAGTGGTTATCAGACACCCCGGTTTGGATCGAGCAGTGGCCGTTGAAAAAGAAAGCCTTTCAGCAGCGCATCAACTAATTGAGGAACAGCTGTCTCAGGGATATTTACGATTGTCCATTAGCCCGTGGAATACACCCATATTCGTTGTCCGGAAAAAGTCAGGGAAATTTCGCCTCCTCCATGATCTGCGTGCGGTAAATGTGCAGATGCAGCCCATGGGAGCCCTCCAGCCCGGGCTGCCCAATCCATCTATGCTGCCTGAACACTGGCATCTACTCATTGTTGATCTGAAAGACTGCTTCTTTACCATCCAACTGCATCCAGAGGATACACAGCGTTTTGCCTTCACCCTCCCATAGATTAATCGTGAAGCACCGGCTCAGCGATTCGAGTGGACAGTATTGCCACAGGAATGAAGAACAGTCCAACACTCTGTCAACTGTTTGTAAGCAATGCCTTACTACCCGTCAGAATTGCCTGGCCTACTGCATTATATATCATTATATGGATGACATTCTGATTGCTCAAGAATGCCCTTTCTCTGACCAGCAATGTTCCTTTTTGACTCACGCTCTTCAAAAGGAAGGCCTTGTTATTGCTCCTGAAAAGGTTCAATCTTCGGCACTGTGGAAATACCTTGGGTGGCTGATAACAGACTCACAAAACAACCACAGAAATTACAGATACAGCTTGATGTCTGTACCTTACATGACGCACAGAAATTGCTTGGAGTCCTACAATGGCTTCGCCCTGTGGTAGGAATTGCCAATGATGAATTGGATGTCCTCCAACCCTTACTCCAGGGGGTATCCTGCTCCCGGTGCACTTATCAGAGGAACAACGATCAACCCTGTCCCGAATGCAGACTACGTTACCCAGTGATGAGTTGACCGCCGAGATCCCCGGCTACTGGTAGACCCACCATCTTAAACAGCCCATCCCAGCTCATCGGCGCATTAACTCAACACCAAAAGAAAAAGGGGGAGAAGGTCAAGGTACTGGAATGGGTATACACAAGGCTACAGCCTCAAAAATCCATTCAACAAAAACTGGAGAACCTAGCAGAATTAATTAGAAAGGACCGAACTCGCATCCTACCGATTACGGGATCTGAACCAGGCAGCATACATCTACCCATCAAGAGGGAGTTGCTTGAATGGTGCATCAGACAATCGGAAGAGTTGTAAGCCAGCCTGCTAACTGCAGCTCAGGATATAGCAGTGACTCCAATCAAATCGCCAGTACTGCAATGGGTGCCAACACGACTGGATCATGCCTTCCAAATGCAGTGAGACGCCTCTATCAAACACCATTACTGCTTTCACTGATGCTGGAAAAAATCTAAGCGTGCCGCCGTCACCTGGTTGAAGGATAAAGTATGGCACCACCATGTTTTGTCAGCTATTCCAGGGGACTCATTGCAAACGCTTGAACTGTCAGCAGTGGTTTGGGTCATCCTTTGATGGCATGATCAACGTCTCAATGTAGTAACTGATTCTTTATATGTTGCAGGAGTCCTACACCGTATAGAAGATGCACCACTCAGGGACTCAAAAAATCCCAGATTAAATGAACTATTTTGCCGACTTCAATCTGCTTTGCAACAGCGCCAGAATCTGTATGCAGTCATTCATATAAGAAGTCATATGTGGTCCCAAGGACTAGGGGAAGGGAATCAAAGAGCAGACCGACTCGTCACCCTAACAGTGCCACTCAGCGACTTTGTCAAGGCCCACGAGGCTCATGCTACTTTCCATCAGAATGCAAAAGGCCTGAAAAAAGTTTAATATAACCACTGAAGAAGCAAAGGGATTGTAAGAGCCTGCCCAGAGTGCAGCCATCATGGTCCTGGCCTGGGAGTCGGAGTTAACCCCCGAGGATTGGGCCCTGTGACCTCTGGCAGATGGATGTGACGCATGTCCCAGAGTTTGGTCGGTTAAGATATCTGCACGTCACAATTGACACATACAGCCCATTTGTATGGGCCACGCCCCAGACAGGCGAAAAGGTATTGCACGTAGTACGCCATTTGACGAGCTGCTTCGCTGTCATGGGGGTTCCACAGAAGATAAAAACGGACAATGGTCGGGCTTATATTACTGAAAAAATGAGAAAGTTCTGTCAGAGCTGGGGGGTTGTACACATGACAGGTTGTCGTGGTTTAGGCCTGATTGTCAGCCAACCACAATGCAGCAGCTCTCTCTCCCTTCCCCTCCGGCAATGAGAAGGGACAGAGAGCCAGGCTTGGGGTTCAAGATAGGACTGGGATGGGGAAAAATCACCCTTTTATGATCACGAGCAAAAGGCAGACTCGTTAGGGGAAGAAAAAAACCCCATACATTTATTACAGACACTAACAACACATAACAGAGTAAGACAGTGAGAAGCATTGCCACATCTTGAGAACACCTTCCCCCACCCCTCCCTTCTTCCCGGGCTCAGCTCTGCTCCCGATATCTCTACCTCCTCCCCTAGTGGTGCAGGGGCAGGGAATGGGGGGTGCAGTCAGCGCTGCCACTTCCTTCATCTTCGGTGAGGGGAGTGTCTGAAACTTGTTCCCCCTGCTCCATCGTGGTCCCCCTCTCACAGGAGACAGTCCTCCACAAACTTTCTCCGACTTGAATTCCTCCCATGGGCCGCAGTGTTCCGCACACTGCTCCGTCATGGGTCACTAACTTCCTCTGACTGGATTCCCTCCCACGGCTGCAGCCCTTCCCGAGCTGCTCTGGCGTGGGACTCCCCCATGCTGCAATCCTCCCAGCACTGAATTACAGCAGCGGGGCTACCTTTTCCCATGAGACCCCGGCCTTCTTCGGGCACAGAACCTTGATTATTCCGAGCAGGAGCAACAGGCCATAAATCAATGTCTGCTCCACTGTAGATCTTCATGGGTGGCAGGGGGGGCCGCCCTGCCATCTCACCACAGGATACAGGGGGGTCTCTGCTCCGGCACACCTCCCCCCTCCTTTCTTCCTCCGTTCCTCCACTGACCTTGGTGTTCATGCAGCTGCAGCAACTCCTCCTCACAAGTCCGAATGCACATCACCACGTCCCTTCTTAAATACGTTATCGCAGAGGCGCAGCCGATTGGCTCAATTTCCCAAACAGAAGTGGAGCTGACGTGGAGCTGGGGGAGCTACGAGAAGCTTCTCACAGGGGGCTGCCTCGATAGCCCCCTCCCCTGCCACCAAAAGACTCCACCACTCACTCAGGACACAGTTATTCCCCATTCTCCAACTGGGCAGGCTATAACTGAAAGATCACATCAGACAATTAAAATATATTTGCAAAAATTCCACGACGTCAAAAATATCCAAGAGAGAGTAGCTAAGGCACTGTTTGTGATGAATTACCTTTGCATTTTTGGAGATTCAGATGTAGCGCCGGTTAAGAAACATTCTGACACCTCCGGGAACAACAAACCACAGGGCATGAAAGTCTATTATAGAGACCTATCCACAGGGAAGTGGGAGGGACCTGCTGAGGTCCAGTTCCTTGGTAAGAGCTATATGTGCATTCTTACTCCCTCAGGCTCCCAGTGGATTCCTGCCAGGTGGACTAAGGCCGCTTTGGACGTTGGACACTCCGAAGTTCCAGACTGTTAAATTTCCTTGGGATAACTGAAGCAATGTGGTGGTTTCTGTTACTGGTTTTGGGGGGCGCGAATTCGATTGGGGTTGGGATAAAGAGAACCGTGTTCGATCCAAGAGAAAATGTATGGGTAACATTAGGCTGAGCCGCAAACACTACCACCTTTTGCACTAGTCTCGCCACCCCAAGTGCCCCTTTCTAACATGCTTGGTAGGCATCCCCCTGAACGGTGCCAACTGGGGTTCTCTAAACCAAACACTTGCGGAATATGCCCAACGCTGGAACCAATCCAGGAACTGGTATAGGGCTTTTGCATCAAACATGAGTAGCTGGTTTGACAAATATGATTCTTGGGCTAACCGCCTGCCCATTGGCCCACGCCCCAGGAACTTGAACTAGTAGACTCACTGAATGCCTCTTACTGTGTTTTCCTAGATGCGTCTAAATACCCCTGCAGTGAAGGGAACCGGTACCCTTGCAAGGTCACAGTAGGAACTGAGGTATCCTCACAAGGCAGTAGCGCCTGTTGGGGAAATTGGTGTAAGCCAATGAGCCGAAATAGGCTGCATCCAGCCCCTGGTACTACCACGCCCAGGAGGTTACCTCCTGGCCTATTTCTCATTTGTGGTGATCGGGCATGGCAGGGGATCCCCTTCCGACCCACTGGAGGGCCCTGCACCTTTGGCGTCTCAGTTTGGCCTTACCCCATCATCACCCTAATAAAACCATCCAGTCGACGATATAGATGCGCACTAAAGACCCTCACTAATGCCTGTGATGACAATGTCAGCTTATGGAACAAATGGGAAGCAATATTCTCTTCTTTCTTTGTCCCAGGTGCTTCTGCTGCCCAAGCGCACCGACAGTTAGAGAAATTATCTTGTTGGGTGGTAAAACAGGCAAATCTTACCAGCACTGTACTTTCAGGCCTAGCCGAGGGTATGAACGAAGTCCAGCATGCCATATTACAAATCGAATGGCCATTGATTTCCTACTCTTGGCGCATGGTCATGGCTGTGAGGATTTTGAGGGTATGTGTTGTATGGATTTGGAAGACAAATCGAGGTCAATTCATACGGAACTTAAACAGCTTGTAGAACATACCCAAAAGATAAAACAAGATGTGGGGTTCTTTGGACTAGACGGACTCACTAACTGGATGGGATTAGGTGGATGGTTAAAAGGCCTTTCCAAAGTTTGCTTCTTATTCTGATCTTTGTCATTATTGGGCTTGCATGTTTAAGTTGTGCTTTATCATGTATTAAGAAAATCTTTGAACAAACGTTGGGGCAGGCTCTGCTCGTACAAAAAGAAAAAGAGGGAACTATTGGAGAATGGCACAGAGACAAGGGTCATGAGCCCACCGAGCAGTTGTACGATCAGAGCCTGTTCTAAGGGCTGATGCTGCCTCGCTGATGCTGGGCCTCACTAGGGTTTGCCTGCAGCTGCTCGCAGCTGCTGATACATGAAGAATGTCAAGGACACTTCGGCTTGTGTACGTGGTGTGTCAAAAACAAGTTAAGAGGAATTAGAAATAGTGGCCTCAGAAACTTATTGTTATGGTAACGGTGGTCTGAGAAACTTTGTGTTATGGTACCGTTGTGTATTGAAAACAAGTTAAGAGGAATTAGAAATAGTGGCATGAGAAACTTAGTGTTATGAGAAGCTTGTGCTGTTAGCTAAGTAGGTGGACCGTGCGAATACGACCTTTAGAGCTTAAGCCAATCAGCTAGTGACTAGTAGGCATAATAATTATCATTGTCTGTATAAATATATGTACCCTGGTCCAATAAAGATATATGATGCTCTATCACCCACATTGAGTCCGTCTCGGCGTGTCATTCCTCCGTCGCTCCACACATGCATGTGACAATAAACCAGCCACAAACTGGAACCAAAAAGTGGATGAATTGACAAAAATTAGGAAAATAGACATGAAAAATTCTTTAGACCCCACATGGTATCTATTGGGAGAATGGTTACATCAAAAAGAAAAGATCTCTGGCCTACTGCTTTTGCCTGTATATATCTGGGATTTTCACAGGTCTACTTTTCCATTGTGCTTTGATCTTTCCCACAGCAGGGCAGGAATCTCAAGGATGTTCAATAAGGTGCCTCTGTGTTTCTCACAGGCCTCTGTTATCTAAGCACAGACATTCTACCTGTCAAGCACACAGAGGTAAACCACAATTAGTGTGATATATGTGTTTTTTGGCACCTCAGCTGCAAGTCACTTGAGCATATTTACAATCCTCCTCGGCAATTTTCCATTCTATTCCCACAACAGGGCAACCTAATAAAAGCCAACAGCTACCTGCAGAGATGGTGGAGCCAAGCTCTCTCTGCAGTGGCCAATGATATGACAGGGGCACCAGTCACAAACTACCTTTTGGGAGCTCTAGACTGAGCCTCAGGAGAAATAGAATGGACTAGGAGGAACATTGCTGTGATCTCCACCTTTGGAGCGCTTCGGGTTTCAGCTCTACAAAGTCGCAGCCAGCCTGGAGGCTGGACTAGAGACCCCTAGAAATCTCTTCCCCACCAATCCTTCCATGAGCCTGTGCCTTGCAACATGCCCTACAAGAAGAAACTAAGATGGAGGTGAGGGCCTCTATGTCATAGGACAATTCAGGTAAAAGGGAGCTCAGGAAGCCTCGAGTCCAATGCCCAGCTCAAAGCAGGGCCAGCTCTGAGGTCAGACCAGGTAGCTCAGTAAATGTCAACATTCACATAGAGAGTTTACACATGAGCCAGGCATCTAAGCCACCATTACAGAAACGAAGATGAGACATTTGACCAGCTCCCTGAACACAGCTATCAGTATGCCATCCCTCCTGAGATTCCTGGGAACATCCACCTTCTTTTGCAGAAGATTCTTCTGTAAGGTTCCTGGCACATCTCCAGACCAGGGGTGCTCTAGGCTGTAAAAAAGAAAGAAAGTCTGATTTGGGTACTATCAACTTAATTACTAAAAGAGAGGGAGATAGAGGGATCTCAGAGCTTCCATGTTGATGCTGAAGATCTAAGCTGTTGGAGAATGGCTCAGAGACAAGGGTCATGAGCCCAACGAGTAATGGTACGATCAGAGCCTGTTCTAAGGGCTGATGCTGCCTCGCTGATGCTGGGCCTCACTAGGGTTTGCCTGCAGCTGCTCGCAGCTGCTGATAAATGAAGAATGTCAAGGATGCTTCAGCCTTGTGTACCGTGGTGTGTCGAAAACAGGTTGAGAGGAATTGGGAATAGTGGTCTGAGAAAACCAGTGTTAGGGTAACGGTGGTCTGAGAAACATTGTGTTATGGTACTGTTGTGTATTGAAAACAAGTCAAGAGGAATTAGAAATAGTGGCATGAGAAACTTAGTGTTATGAGAAGCTTGTGCTGTTAGCTAACTGCAAGTAGATGGACCGTGTGAATACGACTTTAGAGCTTAAACCAATCAGCTAGTGACTAGTAGGCATAATAATTATCATTGTCTGTATAAATATATGTACCCTGGACCAATAAAGACACAAGTAGACTGGTGCTCTATCACCCACATTGAACCCGTCTCGGCGTGTTGTTCGTCCGCAGCTCCGCACTAAGCCTCTGAGAAAGGAGGTCAGAATGAAAGTTTTGAGCTAACATAGCTTTTTGATCATTTCAGTTGTGAAGGCTCTGCTCCCCACATTCAGTCACTGGTACCCAGAAACCTGCCCTGCTTTTCCTTCTTCTCCTCCCCAAACCTGACCAAGTGATGGGAAGAAAGGAAGCAGAAAGGCCCTAGGCCTCTGTGAATTAGCGGGGGTCTGGCACTTGGAGGCCACAGTGTCATTTCATTGTACACCCCATAAAGAACTAAGCTGGGAAGTGAGACTGAAAGCCCAAATCCACAGGGTTCATTGACAGGCAAGGCTGTGTCCGTGGCTGGTCTGGAAACCAGTACACCTACTGCATAGATCAAGCTGGTGTTGAAACTCTGGCTTGGGCTTCAATGGTCTCCTGGGCCCAGGGACAGAGGTGTGGGCCCAGACCCGAGGTTGGGCTGGCCAGGGCCGATGGAGGCCTATGGATGCTCTCAGTGCCCTGACACTGCGCCCACGGGATCCCCCCTGGCAGTGCCCTCGAGAGGCCAAGTTCTCCTGCCCTGAAGTCCAGGGCCTGTGCTCTGCTCCTCTCCTTCCCCACGTCCCTGGGGATCTGGGAGACCAGGATTTCATGGTCACGCCCTGACAATGGTATTCACATCCCTGACCAGCTCTTTTGGGAATACCAGGTCCAGGTGAGCAGACTGAAAGGATATTTGCCATCTGTGCTAAGAATATTTCCACAAACTCCACAAGAAACGTCCTGGGTGGTTTGCATGCTGCTGTCCCACATGAGCAGTGAATACCAAGGAAACTGTGTCCTCCAGAAGAGCCAGGTTGTGTGATCCACTGATTTCCTGCGACCATTCAATGAAGACATTGTTGACTCCTCACCCTGGCTGTATGACCTGTAAACGGCTGGGATGGAGTTGATTTTCTTCATAGCAGCCCATAGGGTGATGTGCTTTGGATTTGTTACTAAACCAGCACTGATAACACATCAGAGTTTTGGCTGTTGCTGAACAGTCCTTGCAGAGCATGAAGGCTTTCTATTTTTCCCACTCTGCCCCTGCAGCAAGTAGGCTGGGGGTACACAAGAAGTTGGCAGGGGCACAGCTGGGACAGCTGACCCCAAAGGACCAAAGAGATTTTCCATTCCATATGATGTCAGGCTCAGAAATAATTAAAACAAAACAAAACAAAACAAAACAAAAACAAAACAAAACAAAACAAAAAACCCCAACAAAACAAAACAAAACTCAATGGAAGAAGGAAAAAGGGGAGATATTCATGGTGATGGCATTTGTTTTCCCAAACCCTGTTTTCCTAGGAATGACTAAACATCTGCCTGCTGATTGGATGTAATGCATGAATTTCCCATTTTGCTTTGCTTGCACACGCAGATATTGCTTCACCTATTAAACTCTCTTTGTCTTGACCCATGAGTTTTCCTGCTTTTGCACTTCCAATTCCCTCCCATGCCCTGCTGGGGTGGTAAGAGGCAAAGGGGAGTGAGCAAATGACTCTGTGGGTGCTTAGCTGCTGCCTGGGGTAAACCAAACTGAACACCTACCACAGTGTCATCGTTTCTGGTTTCTCCTTTGACCCACACACATCTCAATCCATGAGCTTCTCTGGTTTATTTTTCCTCTTGTCCTGTTGAGTGGGCTGAGTGAGTGAGCAGCTGGGTGGCTGTCTGGCTGCTGGACAAAGTTAACCCACCACAGGACCACATCAGGACTGCTGTGTCCAGTACGGGGTTCCCCAGCACAAGAAAGATCCTGACAGACTGGAGCGAGTCCTGCGGAGGCCAGAAGGATGGTTGGGGCCTGGAGCACATTATGGACAAGGAGTGGCTGAGAGAGCTGGGGTTCTGAGAAATCCCTCAGAGCCAAACACTGCAGCAAGGACCCAGGCCAGTTGGTGGGATCTCACTCAATGGATATTTTCAGTATTTGTCAAGACAAGCCCATGAGCACCTGATCTAGCTGGAGCTGTCTGACATGGGGCTTCTTGGCTGAGAGACTGGCTGTGGCAAGAGCTCTGGAACTTGGTGCGTCATGAGTGTCAGTAGGAAACCAGTTTCCTTTTTACTAATAATGGTGGTAAAGTTGGGTATCACTGGTGTTTCCTCTTCCAGGACTTTTCCAGCCCAGCCCAGCCCCAGCCCAGCTCTCCCCACCTGCCCTGGCCCCAGGGCAGTGCCCACCACAGGGTGCTGCAGCCCTCTGGGCACTCAACCACAGCTCCAGCTCCTCGGAAGGGCACAGCAGCTCCTGGAGGTCAGACAGGGGGGTCAGCCTTCCCACAAGCACCAGGGCTGATGCTGGCCAAAAGGGCAGGAGGAAACAGAAGCCAGTCAGTCTCTAGCTCTGCTGCATTCATCTGGTAGGTTGTCCCTAACCTCAACTGCATTTACACCCTTCCCTTCCCCCACCAGCCCTGCTCCCCAGCACAGCACAAGAGTCCTGGCCCTGGGCCTCCTCAGGCAGCTCCTGCACCTCTCCAGTCTCCCTTTCCCATGCCCACTGCGTTCACACTGACCCCCAGGGCACTGCGGAGTCCTTGCTTGCATATACCTTGATTTAGTGCTTTGCTTTTGGGGGACATCAACTTGAGGGTGTTTCACTTTATGCGTGTCCATTCGTTCCCACCCCAGGGCATGTGGTGACCCCTACTCCTCTCCTGACAAATTATTTTCCATAAAGACAGCTATATGCCATGAGTCCTGGCATATATGAAGCAGCCTGAGGAGGTAGTGGGGAGCTCATGCACCATCTTACACCAAGAAGAGAGCCTTTAAAAGCAGAACTTTTTGTCCAGTGGAACCCAATGATATTGTGATCTTAACTCCAAATACAGGGAGAACATAAGGAGAAAAGAATTTTAAAAGACCAATTCCTTAGACATTTTATTGGCAGCCACTTTGGAGGAAGAACCCAGCCTTCAGGCACTGCACCCAGGAGATCCCATTTTATTCAAGAGCTGCTATTGGATACGTCACACCTGACACAGTGTGGTGCAAGAGTAAGACACAACAGGAAAAATCCTCAAGAGAGGTAGGGTAAGTCCAGAAAATTATCTATATGTAGGATTATTACAGGGAAAATAGCAGACTCCTGGCCTAAGATAAACTCTGGGAAATGTGAAGTGACTTGAGACAGGTTGTTGTCAGTGAAACTACATCCCTTGGGTCAGTTTCCATAGGGCATCCTTGAGCTGCTGGTTCCTCATGCTGTAGGTGAGGGGTTCACTGCAGGGGCACCACCGAGTACAGAACGGACAGCACCAGGTCCAGGGCTGGGGAGGAGATGGAGGGGGGCTTGAGGGAGGCAACATGGCAGTGCTGAGAACCAGGGAGATTATGGCCAGGTGAGGGAGGGATGTGGAGAAGGCTTTGTGCCGTCCCTGCTCAGAGGGATCCTCAGGGCCCTCAAGCTTTGTGCCTAGCACAGTGCAATGAAAACAAGGCAGCCAAATGCAACAAAGACACTAACCACGATAAGCAACTTCCCTGAGGTAGGAGTCTGAGCAGGCAAGCTTGAGGATTTGGGGGATTTCCCAGAAGAACTGGTCAACAGCATTGCCTTAGTGGAGCCGTAGTGACAATGTATTGGCTGTGTACAGCACAGCATAGAGAAACCCACCGCCCCAGGCAGCTGCTGCCATGTGGACACAAGCTCTGCTGCCCAGGAGGGTCCCGTAGTGCAGGGGTTGGCAGATGGCAACGTAGCGGTGGTAGGCCATGATTGTGAGAATTCTCAGCTGACATAAAAAAGAAAAATAGCTGAGCCACACACCCTTGGCAGGAGATGTCCCTAGTGTCCTGCAGGGAATTGACTACGGATGTGGGAACAGTGGTGGAGATGGAGCCCAGTGAAGGACTGAAAGTTTGAGAAGGAAGTGAGAGAAGACCAAAACTATTTCTCTTGTTTAGAGCAAAGAAATTGTTTATGGTAGAATCGTTGTTGGTCAGCATGTTCTACTCATATTATTTTCTTCCTTTCACTCACATAGTTTAGTCAGCTGCTAGGCAGAATTAATATCAAGATGTTTTGAAATATGCAACGTCTCCCTCAGGAAATTTAAGTAGGCCTTGAGATGGTTCCTTAAGTTTCCTGAGTACCCCTGATAACAAGG
>NW_024881277.1:8875727-8939202 GCF_018691265.1 Tyto alba | reverse complement strand
ATTAAATTATTGTTGCTAAAATTATAACAGTTGAGCACGCCTTTTTTGATCACAGGTCAGGCATAGGGTTGGGCATTGTGGGGAGTTGGGCAAGCAGGAGGATGGGGGGGGTGTCTGTGGTTAGGTGTCATGTAAAGAGGAATGGAAGCCAGCAGAAAAGGGTTAAGCGAAGAACTCCTGATGAAGAGGAACCTGGACTTCACCCCCTCCACCAACCCCTCCCTGCCCAGAGGACCACCGAGACCAACTGGAAATGCCAAAGAAGAGGGGGGGAAGGAAAGCGAGTGGACTTGTTGCTTGGCTTGGTTGTTGCATTGTTCTTTGTTTGATTTCATGTTTAAACCTAATGGTTACATATAACACTGTGGATGCCTCCCCTGCTCAGCAGCTGCCTGATTTGTGATAAGAAGTACTGAAGCAGTGGAAAAGTACAGAGAGAGAGAGACAGCCTCGGAGAAACCAAGGAAAAGGAACTGTGTGGGTGCAAAAAGGAGGACTGGAACTATAAAAAGAAGCCCCTGCTGGGGCAGGTTGCGCCATTGCGCCCAGCGCTGTGTTCTTTGCTCCACTGACTCTGTCCCCAATAAAACATATTTTGAAATATACGTGGGCTTGTTTCTCACAACTGGGGGCTCACCCAGGATACAGAATTCATCACCCCCAGCCTCTCTCACTGGCCACTTCCAGCACTGGCTGCTCACCCAGGTTTATGGGTGAGCGTTGCTGCTAAACCATCTCCATCCTCCTGCTGGTCTCAGTGCCTGTATGGGGGGACCAGCCAGCCCTGCCCGGCCTCTCTCCTGGTGCAGACCCTGGCAGACTGAAGAGAAGGGAGGTCTGTGAATCCCCACATAGGACACAGCTGGGGTATGGAAAGGGTTGGATAATGGGGGAGTCTGCAAAATGTACGTTATGAGGTTATGTCCTGCCAGGGCTATGGGGGGGACGATGAACTGATTGCTCTCACTGGCAACGTAATAGGGGGAACTTCAGAAACACCTGAATACACCAACAAGCCCATGACTCTTTCATTCCCTCTTCAAAAATATAGACTTATACATCCATTTCTAAAACACATTTCCTATTTATATTTTGAATGGAGAAATTCTTTCCAAGACATATTTCTATTAAGACATTTAATGTCTCCGTTGCATCTAAATAGAGCTGAGAGCAATGGAGGTTGAAGAGGTTAGATAGAGCCCACTAGTGTTTCCTTGCTATCAAACAAAGGAAGCATTTGTAGCATTTCCCTCATATGTCCCTGGGGTTTGAGCTGGCCAAATCTGTATGGGGTGGACAATGAGTTCAATGTACTCAGGGTTGTCAGGAAAGGCAGGCCTTGCCACAACAGTGGTCAAACTTTCCAGCAGTTCAGAAGTTGCAGCCTGATTTGAGAACTAGTTTAGCAATGCTTCCTCCCTGCAGTGCCTGGGGAGAGCTGAGCTGTGCCTGGATCCTTGAAGGAACTGTTGGTGCTATAATCTCCATGTCACAGTGCAGAGCAGGGAGAATTTTTTTTTTCTTTTTTTCCTGCTGATGCATCACTGAATCAGCAAAGGGCAAGGGCAGAGCAGGGCATTAGATCTGAGGCAGGATTTGCAGAGAGATCACACAAGGGAAGATGTGGTGGGGTAGAAGCAGAGAGTGAGGCCCCAGGTCTTTGTTCCCAGGCACCATCAGCACAGAGGTCAACCCTTCATGCTGAGCATTGCAGGTGGGTGCTGGATGTCCTGAGTCAGGGAACTGCTGATTTTGCTGTGGGTATTTGTGCAGCAAAAGTGTGTGAGTGAGAGCTGAGTCTCAGCCCTGTCTTGTGCTGCACATGTCCCCAGCCCAGCTCCCTCCTTCCCCAGATACCCTGAGACCCAGTAACTTCCAGAAGAGATGCTGGGGAGGGGCTGGTGGTGCTGAGTTCCAGCTGGGCTGGGCTCTGTTGGAGCCAGCCCTGGCACTCACCCACCTCAGCTGGGATGGGGGAAAAGTCAGTGCAGGGTCTTTGGGGCCAGATCACCTGAGCCCTTCTCCTCCCACAAGGCTCTGTCCTTTCTCAGCTTTCTCCTTTTTCTCTCCCTTCCTCACCATTCCACAAGCTCAGACCCTCAGCTTTCTGACATGGACTCTCACTCATCCAGTGGGGAGGGCTGGGGGCTTTACTCATCCTCGTCAGCTCTGTTAAAGATGTTTGTTCTCCTCTCTTCTAGAAGCCAAACATTCTCTGCTGGGAGTTGGGTTTGACAACACTGAGAGCACCATGTATTTCAAGGAGCACAGCTGGGGATGCTGCTTCTCAGGCAGGCACTTTCCCTGGCTGTGCCCTCAGGCATGTCCCAGGCATCGCCCATGGCCCTGAGCCTGCTACTCTCCCACCTCAGCCCCAGGCACCCCGGGACACCCTTCCCAGTGCCCAGCAGTGCTGAGCAGGGAGCCCTGCGAGCACAGCTGGCTGTGCCAGGTCCTGCTGCTGGGCTGGATGTACAGGGGGGCAGCCCCAAAGCCCTGGGGACCCTGTGCCGAGGAGGTGAGCATGGGGAGTGAGTGGTCCTCACTGGAATTTTCCTTCCTCCCTGCACAGAGTCTCTCATGAGACTTCTGGTTGATACACAGTTATAATTTTCTTTAATTTCCTTTTTTCTCTTTGTTTCTCACCTTTTCTTTTACTGTCTCACACACAGTGTGGGCTCAAGCATCCTCTGTCATGATCTCATTGAACACTCCCTTTGTCTGAGCTGGGAGCTCCTGGCCTTCTCCTGGTCAATGCAAGAAATTGGCCTGCTCAGGGCAGGAATGCTCTCCTCAGAAGGGCAGCATTTCTGAGAGCTGAGACCACTCACCCAGAGCTGTGTTCAGCCTTCTCCCAGTTGGAGAAAAGACATCTGCCTTGATCTTTTCACAGAAACAATTTATTTCAAAACATGGCACTGGTTTTCCTTGGAAGAGCACAGAGGATCTCAGTTCTAAACAGCTATTCTGGTCATGTTGAGAATCCCCCGAGCACAGGAAAGCAGGATGTCAAATGTGAGCAAATGCACATGATGTTTGCATTCCAGCATGAGGAAGAGGAAGCTCCATGGGGCAAGTCAGCCCTGTGGTCAGAGGGACTGCTCTTGGGACAAGTGGGTCTGTTGTCTTGAAGAACCCAGGTCCCTTAAATTAGTTAAGGAGAGAGAAAAATAGACTATGAACAAAGGAAAATAGTTGAGATTTTTTTTTTTTTTTTTTGTAACCTTTTTAATCAGTAATGTCCATCACAGTTCTTTTACTTAGTGTGGAAATGGAGGTGTTTTGTCACAGGCCTCCTTCCTGGCAAGTGGGGGAAGAAAGAGAATCAAAGCTGTATGGAAAATGGGAAGAGGAGAATCAGACATCACCCACAAAGTTCCTGTTGAGGGCAATGGGGAATGTGCCCTCACTCCAGACTCCACTCTTCCTCCTGTCACCCATCATGACTGTGATTGGGCACATCCTCATCGCTGTTTAGGTGCTGTCAGAGCAGCATCTGCACACCCCCACGTACTTCTTCTGGGGCAATCTGTCCTCCTTGGAGACCTGCTACAGCTCCACCCTCCTGCCCCGGCTGCTGGCCAGCTTGCTGAATGGGGACGGGACCATTTCTGCTCACAGCTGTATGGCTCAGCTCCACTGCTCTGGCTGCTTTGCGACTGCCTAGTGTTACCTGCGGGCCATGATGGCCTATGATTGGGATCTGGGCACATGCCAGCCCCTGCTCCATGCAGGCCTCATGACCTGGAAGGTCTGCCTTCAGCTGGTGGTTGCACCTTGGCTATGTTGGTGTGTGCAACAGTCCCAGTCTTCTTATCCCAGCTGAAGTTCTGTGGCCTCAGGGCAACTGGCCACTTGTTCTGTGACCTCTCTGCTGGAGATGGCCTGCAGTGGCACCGGCATGTTCACACTCACATCCTTCATCCTCTCTTTCCTGAGCGTTGTCTTCCCCTTCCTGTTTGCTTTTGCGACCCATGTGTGCATCATAGCTGCCATACTGAGGATGCCACCAGCATGGGCAGAAGAAGGCCTTCTCCTCCTGCTCCTCTCCCCTCATTGTCATCTCTCTTCTCTCCTGCACCCTCCTCACTGTCTACCTGCTGCCCAGAACAGCCCCGCTGAGTCAGCTCAACAAAGTGCTCTCCCTCTTCTGCCACTGTCCTCACGCCCCTGGTCAATCCCCTTGTCTACAGCCTGTGGAACAGGGAGGTCAGGGAGGACCTGAGGAAAGCTCTCAGGAAAGACAAGGCCTGCACCCAGGGTGCACAATAATGTTCCACCTGCAGGGAATGAATGCTTTGTGCTTCTGTTTTATCTCAGTAGGGAGGCCTTGGGCAGGCCTATGGTGTCCAATGCTGCAAACATTGTTTAGGAGGGCGTGATATTGAGCACGTCTGTGGGATGGGAAAGGTCGAGGGGAAGACATTTCCTTTTAGAGAGTTCATAGAATCAGAATCAGAATGGTTTGGGTTCGAGGGGACCTTTAGAAGTCACCTGGTCCAATCCCCCTGCAATAAGCAGGGACATCGTCAGCTAGAGCTGGTTAATCAGAGCCCTGTCCAACCTGACCTCGAATTATTCCAAGCATGGGGCATCTATCATCATTCTGGACAATGTGTTCCAGGGTTTCACCAATCTCATTGTAAAAACTTTCTTCCTTATATCTAGTCTGAATCTACTCTCTTTTAGTTCAATACACCTACACACAGGGCTGTTCAGAGACACGAGTCCTTCCCTTGCACACGCAGAGGCAGTGCACTGCAGGAGCCATAGTGTCTCTCAGAACTCCTGCTGCCACCCCCAGAGGCTGGGAGGCACCTCAGCCCTGCGGTGCTCGCCCTGCTCTGCACCCGTGGGAGATGCCCCGAGGCATGAGGAATGGACACAGGGACGGCGGTTCAGGGAAGCACCTCCCAGTGCTGCATTCAGGGGGTTTCCCAGGGGATGTGACTCTCTACATGAAGTGACCTCAAGACACAGTCAGTGTCACAGGCATTCATGGCACCCCCAGGAATAGCTGATGGATTTTGTGCTCACTCAGATTTATTTCACCACACACACATGATGTGCAGGTTTATGGTTTGTAAAATGCAAAGTTGAACTTCTGACATAATCATTTGGTGTCACTCTGTAGAAGGATAAACAACCTCTCTGTGCTGCAGTGAGAGGCCCGTGCTGTAAATGGTGGTTGTTATTGTATGGTCTGTGACAATTGCCATGGGGCAGCTTCCCCGGGGTGCCCAGCGCACATGGGCACAGATTAGTCCCCGCTTTGCTGTTCCTTCAGGTCTCTCACAGGAGCCTGGCTGTACAAGGACACTGCTGTGTGCCCCCACCCTGCACACACAGACACACACTTCCACTCCTCAGTGGTGGTTTCTCTCCTGGGCTATTTCCTGGGCATGGTCTTGAAAGCAACTCTGGAAGAAGACCTAAGCCTTCATGCACTGCCCAGAGAAGATCCCCCTGTCTGATGGAAAACACTGTCATGAAGGCCATCTCTGTCACAGAAGTGCCCAATGCTTGTCTCTACCTGCAGTTAAAGGACTGCCACACCGTGGGACGCTGACCACAGCACAAAACCACTCACATCTTAGACCAATACAAGGGATGATCTGGCAGGTCCAGAGAATGACTTGGAGGAAGGATCTCAAAGCATGTCTCTACAGTGTCCTTTATTTTGTTTAACCACAATGAGAGCATGGATCCTCATTTACACAGACTCTGGGTCACACAAAAGATTGATAGATACTTAATGAGAACAGGGAAAAATAATGACACTTTTTAGCAGAGAACATAATGTAAATAAAACAAAGAAAACAAAAAAAAATCAACCCCCAAAAGACCCAACAAAAATCTACAGACTGAGATCCTGTATGCAGTCAGTTACACTTAGCGTTGTTTACAGAAGACACATATTTTATTGTTTCTGAAATTCAACCTGTTACCAGTTTCCTCAGGGCATCTTTGATCTCCTGGTTCCTCATGCTGTAGATGAGGGGGTTCACTGCTGGAGGCATCACCGAGTACAGAACGGACAGCACCAGGTCCAGGAATGGAGAGGAGATTGAGGGGGGCTTCAGGTAGGCAAAAATGAAGTGCTGATAAAGAGGGAGAGCACGGCCAGGTGAGGGAGGCACGTGGAAAAGGCTTTGTGCCGTCCCTGCTCAGAGGGGATCCTCAGCACAGGCCCTGAAGATCTGCACATAGGAAAAAAGAATGAAAAAAAAACACCCAAATGCTAAACAGGCACTAAGCACAATAATCACAACTTCCCTGAGGTAGGAATCTGAGCAGGAGAGCTTGAGGATCTGGGGATTTCACAGAAGAACTGGTCCACAACATTGCCTCCACAGAGGGGTAGGGAAAATGTGTTGGCAGTGTGCAGGAGAGAATAGAGCAGCCCAGTGCCCCAGGCAGCTGCTGCCATGTGGACACAAGCTCTGCTGCCCAGGAGGGTCCCGTAGTGCAGGGGTTGGCAGATGGCAACGTAGCGTCATAGGCCATGATGGTGAGAAGATAAAACTCTGCTGTAGCAAAGAAGACAAAGAAAAAGAGCTGTGCAGCACATCCCAAGTAGGAGATGTCCTGGTGTTCCCAGAGGGAATTGGCCATGGCTTTGGGGAGAGTGGTGGAGATGGAGCCCAGGTCGAGGCAGGGAGAGGTTGAGGAGGAAGAAGTACATGGGTGTGTGGAGGTGGTGGTCGCAGGTGATGGCGGTGATGATGAGGCCGTTGCCCAGGAGGGCAGCCAGGTAGATGCCCAGGAAGAGCCAGAAGTGCAGGAGCTGCAGCTCCCGTCTGTCTGCAAATGCCAGGAGGAGGAACTGGGTGATGGAAGCTGCCATTGAAAAATTGCTTCCACTGGTTCATTGGACACTGTCCATGGAGGAAAAGACATTGAAATGTTAGGGTAGACTTCTCTGAGATAAAATCTACTTCATATCTCTCAGTGATCTGCCTCTTCCCTTTCAACCAAGTCCTTGGCCAGCTCTGCTGTGAGCTCTGGAGGAGTCAGTCCTGCCAGACAGCCATAGATAAATCAGAACATGTGTGATCACAGATTAAATCCACTCATGTTCAGCGTTTTTGCTCCCAATTCACCTTACTGCAAGCATAGCTGTGGGGATATTGGATTTTTAAACCTGTTTTTCGTTGCACCACTAACACATGAGGAGTGGTTTTAAGGCAGAAATTTATGGCATTTCTGCTGAACTCCTACTGAAACATTGTATGTTCTTGAGAGACCAAGGGGCTGTCCTGAAATTCAGAGTGAGGAGAGTTGCTCTGTCCATCAGCCCTGGTCTCATCTGACCCTGTGCTGACACATTTTGAGCTGGATGATGGAAACAGGGCACTGCTGGGACTAGAGGAATCCAGTCTCCAAGCACAGCTCTCCAAAGCCCTCAGCCCCTCTCATCACACCTGAGGAGGATCTCAGCTCTCCCCTCCCAGCCAGGGACACAGAGGGCTCATTGCAGCTGCCTGTGTGCAGACGCCCAGCAGCATTTCCATGGCCTTAGCACTGAGGTGTTTCCTCCCTGGGGCTGCTGGATAACACAGAGATGTCCTGGGAAAGCTCTGCCCACCTGGAGAGAAACCTGCAGCCCAGCACGAGCCCCTCAGAGCAAGAGTTGAATGTCCTAAAGATGGAGGTGTCCTGAAGAGAGAATTGTGTCCTTTGTTTTGCCCTGAGCCCACAGATTATGAGGAGACTTTACTCCCATGGACACATCTGCACAGCAGGACCCACAGGGTTGGGCTCAGAACTGCAGCTTAAGCCCCAGCCACCCCCATCCCAGCAAGTCCAGGGATGACAGTAAGGGGAGCAGATACAGGAGGGGGAAAATGGACGAAATACCACAATGCTCGTGTTCTTGGAGGCAGAAAGGGACAGGCAGTTAGGTATTGGCTAAGTTTTCCCCTTCAAAGCTGAGTCTGCTGGGAAGGTGCCCCATGGCCTTCAGGGCAGAGACTGTGTTGAGTGGGAGGGGACAGCAAGGGGTTGCCTCATGGAAGGCATCTGCAATGTAGGGGATGGCAGCGAGGTGCCCAAATCCCCCCTCTCACCGCATTCCTGACAGCAACTCCATCTCCCTCCCTGCCCATGTCTCTGGTACCTGGGGCTGTCCCTGATGAGAGCTACTTTTTTGTCCCCTTATCTCCTCCCTGTCAGTGCTGCCAGCCCCCATCCCATCCACAGTGTGCTCAGCTCTGCCCTGCAGACCCCTCCTGGCAGCAGGACACTGCCAAGGGACAGCTCTGTGTTGTAGAGTCCTAAGGAGCAGATCAGAAGAGACCACAATGCTGAAGAGACCACAAAAGCAAAGGGATTTTGTAGTCAAAGGATTGGGTGAAGGGGCTTTATCAGGTTCCTCAAAGACCTACTGATCTGAGGGCTTTCTCAGAGGAAGGTGTCTGCATTGGAGGGGATGACAGGGAGATTTACAAATTCTTCCTCCCATGACATTTATGGTTGCAGTTTCCTATAGCTCTCTGCCCATGTCCCTGCTGCCTGCAGCTGTGCCTGCCCAGAACTCTCTCTGTCCTCAAATTTCTTTCCTATCAGAGATGACAGACTTCATCAGCAACTGCTGCATGCTCAGCTCTGACCTGAAGAGACCTCCCAGTTTCAGGCACTCACTCAGTGCCTCTCCCCATTTGCAGGCAGTAAGGAGCAGGTTAGACAAACACTGATGAGGAGAAAAAAAAATGTTGCGGGTGCTCTCTGTAGGTAGAGGAGTGGGTAAAAGCAGTTTATGTGGTTCCTACCAGACCTACTGATCGCTTGCTGTAACGGTTCATATCTCTGTCTCCCTCTCCAAGTGTAGCAGCTTCTTTTTCCTTTTCCCTGAAACAGCAAGAAACAGAAAGCACAGTCCTTTAAGGTAGCCTCTGCTATAATCTTCCTCTGGAAGAGTCCCCCCTGAAACACCATGAGCAGCTCTGGGTGCACACCCTGGCTTCACCCCTTCACATTTGTTGAACATGTGCCCCTGGATTGGGAGTCCTCCTGACAGATCCAATAGGCTGAGGGTTATGACAGTTTTAGGAGACCCTCCCAGGAACTGCAGCTGCATTGCCCTTCCCAGACACTTACCACGTAGAGGCCTGTGAAGATTTCTCCCGCAGTGAGATCTCCTCTGCCCTCCCAGCCCAGGCTGCCTTGAAGCTGTGTGTGCCTCGCTGCTCTGCCCTGGGTGCCTGCAGGCAGTGCCCTCAGCCCTGCTGCGCTTTGCAGAGGAGCTGCTCCTGGGCAGAGCTGTCTCTCTGCAGCGCTGCCCACTTGCCAGGAGCTCCCTCCGGCCCAGGAGCCCGGCCCAGCTCAGCACCACAGCAACAGCCCAAGGTGCCACTTGCTGTGGCCCCTCTGGGCTCCCTCCAGCTGTCCCTGGGGCTCCAGGGAACCTGCTGTGACACAGCCTGATGCAATCACTGATAATCCCTCCTTCATCTGGGAGAGGCACTACTTTCCAGCACTGCCATTTCTCCTAAAAAATTACAATTTGGGTGATATAATCAGTTTTTATTGTCCTATCATTACATAGGACATCCAGACACTTATTGGGAGGGATCTGTAGCTGAGCTCATTTTCTCATCTCAGATCATGATAGAGATGGAGATCAGGAGTGAGCTGTTCAGACACAGTTAGAGACATCTGAGGGTCAGGAGGTGTTCCAAGAAATGTGCGGAAGACTGCAAGCTCTTATGGAGCAATGCTGAGAGACAGGACAGCATCTGGGGGCATCTTCTTGGCATCTGAAGGGGACCATCTTTGGCCAACAGGAATGACAGCAGATGCCCACATTTAGTACAAGTGACTCTGCCACTGTCTGTTTTGTTCTGGGCAGCCTGTGCAAGGATTACTCTGAGCAAATAGAGTCATGTACATTTGGGAGAGCTCAGTTTCTCTCTGTCTTTTCCATCAGCTGAATTTACTTGATCCCCACAACAGTGGTCTCATGAACACCTCCACATTACTTCACCAATCTTAGGGCATTTATGCTGTTTAATGACAAACAGGGCCTTCCAGTGTTACGTGAGGTGCCAAGGCTCTCTCACTCAGCTCCATGGGGTTGGCTGGGACAGCACTGGTACTATACATGCAAGCAATCTCCCTCCAGATCGGGGCTGTGACAGACCCCCCGCACAGCACTGCAGACAGATTCGGGGCTGCTGTGCAAGCCACTGACTGCCACCACTGCAACGTGGCAAGGTCTGTCCCTTCTCTATCCAGGAGATGGAGAGCAGTCCAGGAACACCAGGCACATCACACTGTGGTCTCTACACAAGTGTTTACCTTCTCAGACTGTTGGTTTTTATCTCCAACATTACCCACCCCCTCGATGATGCAGTCAAGGAAACGACAAAAAATTTTCACACCAGGCCTGTCAGCAGAACCTAGCTGTTCATGGAGATCACCTCCACATCCAATGATGTCCATCCCTAGCAGAGAAGACAGCAGTAAAATAAACCTGAATCTATCCAGGACTGCACTGCCCAGTCCTATTTCTATCACACGTAGATGGTGAGAGAGCTGAGATACTTCATGTCCTCTTTGCCTCATCTTTCACCAAGTTCTCCTAAGCCATTGTGCCTTATCACAGGCATCTGGAGGAAAACAGCTGAAGGTGAGGAGGAATCAAATAAGGGGCTACTTGATCAATCTCAAATGTCACCTGTCCAAAAGAACAAGTTTTATCAATCTGTCTATACATAGTGGAGAGAAAGTGTCATCAGCTTGCTCGTTCTTGTCCATGGCCTATGAAAATATTTACGGGAATGTACAGAACAATGTCAAAGTTCTGAAAATGAACTCCTCTTACACACTGATTGCACCAAGGAGTTTTCTGGAAATGTTGAAATTTTTGCCTAATATCTTCAGTCCAGAGTTGATGCAGTTGATCACAAATTCGTGGCCACACCTCCAAGATACATGAGGGTAGATGAAACCCTGACATGGGAGAGGGAAATGTGACCCTGGGCTGATGGGAGACTTTCTGGAGGGGTACCTGGTGGACAGGCAGTTGAGAGAACTAATTTCTCTCCCTTGAGTAGAAGAGGAAGCCTGGACAATTGCACCCAAGCTGTCACGTGTTGGACGAGAAAGAGAAGTGAGTGGATCTAGATGTTGCAGAGCCTACCTGAAGATGTACCTGTAACCCAGATACACTGGGCTGAGTGTGGATTTGGCTGTGAAAAAGGGGGTGATTCATTTCTTTTGGTTCTTTTCTTCCCTCTGTGAATCGAGGGAGCTCATGACTTGAGGGTGTGAGTAGCTGGGAGTGAAAATGGACAGAGTCTGGGTCAGGGAGTGCTCTGGGGGTTCTTGGGATCTCTGCTTGACAGGAAATATGATTTTCTTTGGTATAAGGCCATCTCTGCTATGGAAATTGGACTGCAGAGGAAGTTGGGCTTCATATACATCAGAGATGTGTATTTTATGTTTTATTAAACTCTGCCTGCATTTGGTTTTGCTTTTTTGGCAATTAAGAAACATCCTTCAGTGTCTGTGTATAGCTTGATTCCCAAGTATGGCAGGTGGGAGTTGGTGTCTATGTGGTGAAACGTGCAGCTACAGCCTGTCGTGGAGAAAGCTCAGATTGGAACAAAGGTGCTGTAAGTCCCAGGGGGCTGGTAAGAGACATGTGGGGTTGGAGGTAGGGACAAACACTGTCCAGAGAGTGTCTGACATACAGGGTCTTGACTTCCCCCTATATTCAGACTCGATAGGGAGAAGTTCAGGATCAGTATCAATTGGAATTGGGTGATGTCTCTTAGTGTGTAAGCACAAAAGTAAGAACTAATTGAAAAAGAAGATATTGTTTCCTTTTGACATTTAGTACGGAAAGATTTATACTATGACTACACTCCTGAAACTACCCGAATTCATCATGGAAACTAAGGAATGCTGTTCTACCCAGAGACTTGTCTTGTGCAGACTTTTATGATGTTATTGAGCCCTCTGGTGCCAGTTGCTGAACTGCAGATCCTGGAAAGGGATTGACTCAAGCCTCTAGAGAAGTCGGAGTCAGCAGGAACCCTCCAAGTTCCTGAGGGTGTCAGTGATGGCCACCGAGGTCCATCACTGAAGAGCCCATGGAGGGAATGAGGAGACAAGGTTCCTGTCTCTGGGGGTGACGAAGCAGGAAGGCAGAGGCACTGCTGCCAGGCTGAAAATCAAATGTTCAGGCAACTGTGAAAGCCCTTGATGTGTTTCCTCACGCAGGATGATCAAGCCCTGACCCCCATAGCCTGGGAATGGGGATCCTTCCCCTCAGGGGATGCTGAGGAATCTTCACACAGACACCTCACATCTTCTTCATGTCTTTCACACACACACTGTCACACATAGCCCCACTCCCTTGGACCAGGAGGTTTGTGCATCCTCCAGGCTCCTGGATGTTTCCTGAGGCCCATCCAAGTGTGGGGAGTGAAGGAAGGAAGGAGAGGTGTCTCAGCCTCCCCATCAGCCCCAGGGCTGAGGGCCAGCCATGGCATGAGGAGACGGAGGCCAGTGTCTCCCTGTGTCCCTTGCTCCAGTCTCCCAGGCATCTTTATTGTCCCCTGCCAGCAAGCCCCTCTGTGCCAGCCCCTCTCCCAGGAAAAAGAATCCTGGACCAGGGCCTCCTCAAACTTCTCCACTTACCCCAACAATAGAGAAACTTGTCTTGAGCTGGTGCATTCAGAAATAGATTTCTCCTGAGAGGAACGGATGCTAAAGAACATGCAAAAAGATATGAAGAAATTGAAGGAGTAATTTCCCAAAATAAGAGAGCAGACTTAATCACAAATGAGGATGCTCTTATGGTCCACTGACACAGACCCTGGTTACAGATTAAATAACTGCAGTTAGGTATTGGCCAGGTACAAGATGTAGAAAGAGAACTACAGATTTTAGAAATTGAGATAGAGAAGTTTGGAACAGCAGCTCAGTTCGTAAAAGGAACATATAATCACAAGCGTAAGTCACAATAAATGCAAAGCCAAAACACACCACACCCAGGGTGGTTCTGTCCTGCCATGGGAAAGGGGAGAGAGAAAGGCCAGGAAAGGGGCTGGGTTTGGCTGTTGAGCTTGGGCTGCAGCAGAGATGAGGAGTCAAGGGAGTGGGTGGGGAAAGATGGGCAAAGGCAACACCAATTGTGGTGGTGATTGTGAGGCCACGACTGTTACAGGAGCCTGATTGGCAGCAGATGGCTCCAGCAATTTGGGGCCAACACGTGCATCACAAAACCACTCATCCCAGCAGAGACAAGCTAGGGACAGAGAGGCAGGGGAGAGACAGACCAAGGGCAGGTGGCACGAATGGTGATGATGATGAGGTGGCTTCCACTGCAGCAGCCTGACTGGCCCTCAGGAGACATGCTGGCCAGCAGGCATTCTGAGGTCATCCAGTACATCTGAGAAGCCACCCAACAGAAATGACCTCCTTGGGGAGGGGAGGGCTGAGGCAGGTGGAAGAGGCCCACCTGCGTTCTGATTCTGGGGGCACCTCTGTTCTTGTGACCTGAGCAGCCATGGCAGACAGGAGGGCAGGCAGGGCTCATGGCCACCCTACTCAGGACTAGCCCTGAGACTGCTCCAAAATCTTTTCCTTATCTCCAGGGTGAACATCCCCTGTTTCACCCAACCCTCCTCTTTCAGCCTCTTAACATGCTCCATGTGGAGAACCCCATTCTGTATTCTTCAGGACCTCCTCATTGGTGCGGAGAGGCTGCAGGGTGGTGCCCCTCAGCCTTCCCTTCTCCAGGCTGCACAAGCCCAGCTCCCTCAGCCTCTCCTCACAGGCAAAGTGTTCCAGCCCCAGCCTGTCTTGGGGGACATTCACTGAACCCCCTCCAGCTTGTCAACATCCTTCCTGTACTGGGGATTGCAATCCGGACACAGTAACCTGGACAAGCCCCTCTCTTGATCTCCTGGCCGTCCTGCTGGCCACAAAGGCCTGGGTGCAGCTGGCCTCCCTTGCTGCCAGGGCACGCGGCTGCCTCCTCTCCAACCCACCAAGACCTTTCCTTTTTACTATATTTTCCATCTGTTGGTTTGCAATGAAGGTAAATTCTGCTGTGCCCGTGTGCAGCCAGGTCTCTGAGGAAAGCCAGTGGGAGCTGGTGCAGTGGAGCTGTAACATCCAGCTGCGGGCCTGGGTGGAGAAGTCTGATGGAAGGAGTTGTGCTGCAAGTGCCAGGGGGACGATGAGAGAAGTGGCAGGGCTGGGGAGGTGAGGAATCAGGCTGTCCATGCAGTGTCTGACCTTCAGGAGGAGCTGGCCCTACCCATCTTGACAGCACTAGGAGACCCTCTGCATCAAGATCAGAGGAGGCTGCAATCACTTCTTCTGTAAACAGAAAAAGTAATACAGTAGACTTAAACCTAAGAAATACTTCTGTATGAAATGCTCAGTCAAATGTTCCCCTTTACATACACTCCAGAGACCTCTGCAGTTATCTGTCCAAGGCTTGATAACTGAAGAAAACAATTGGAGGAGACATGGCTTTTTACATTTGAATGAGCCCCATGGTGTCTGTGATGCTGAGACCATGAGCTTCAGACACCAAGAAGAGCCTGAGCGAAGGGCTGAAGAAGTCAACATCAGAAGCAACCCCTAAGGTTTCAAGGAGTGTTAATGGGTCCCAGTGAGGGCCATCAGCACAAAGCCTCCCAGGGGCTGGTTAGAGCAGGAAGTTGGAGGTGTCAATGCGAGGCAAACAAACACAATGTTAAGGTGGTTCTGGTGCTTACTGTACCTTAACGTGTTTAGGCCATAGGGCCAAAGCCTGATCCCCAGCCCCTGGGAAGGGAAATCCTGTCCCTCACACATTGCCCAGGGCTCTTCCTGGGACAGTGTCATGTGGGAATTTGCGATGTCAAGGACAGGACTATAGTGACAAATATGGGTCTCTCTGGGGTGGGGCCGAGGGGCGTTAAGGTCCTGGTACCATAAGGTTACCGTTTGTCCAGGTAGGCCTTAGTTATGGAGGCAACAGTCATAGGCAAGGAGGAAAAGACCTTGGCTCTGCTGGGGCTCTTAGCCTTGCCAGAGCCTTCAGTTGTCTTTCCCACAGGCTGTCCTCAGTGTCCCACACCTGCAGCTCTTTCCCTACAGACTCTCAACATCAGCCTTTCTTCCCCACCTCCCTCTCACCTGAGCATCTCACTGCCCTCACTGGTAGAGAACAGAATAGACGAGGCTATTTCAGTTGGGAGGGACCTGCAACCATCATCTAGTCCAACTGCCCGACCCATTCAGGGCTGACCAAGTTACAGCATGGTGTTAACGGCATTGTCTAAATGCCTCTTAAACACTGACCACCCTGGGGCATCGACCACCTCTCTGGGAAGCCTGTTCCAGTGTTTGTCCACCCACTCGGTAAAACAAATGCTTCCTCATGTCCAGTCTAAATCTCCCCTGGCTCAGCGTTGAACCATTCCCACATGTCCTATCACTGGATACCAGGGAGAAGAGATCAGCACCTCCCACTCCGTGTCCCCCCGTCAGGAAGCTGCAGAGAGCAATGAGGTCACTCCTCAGCCTCCTCCTCTCCAAACCAGACAAACCCAAACTCCTCAGTCACTCCTCTTAGCACATTCCTTCCAGCCCTGTCACCGGCTTTGTTGCCCTCCTCTGGATGCATTCGAGGACCTTCATGTCCTTCTCAAACTGTGCGGCACAGAACTGCACACAGTATCGAAGGTGAGGACGCACCAATGCTGAGTATCTATCCATCTCCTGGTTGTTCCTTGAAACACAAAGCTGTGGGCTCTTCCAGACTCCCTCTGGGAGACTTGTTGCAGCACAGCACTGCCCTTGGGGTGACATTTCTTTCTCTTTGTCTCCATTCTCTACCTCCCCTGCTGTACTTTGTTCTGCTATGTCTTTCTCATGCTGTTTTCTGACATTTGGAAACACACTTTACAGTTCACAAAGAGTTATAAAGCAGGTATGTTTATTGCAGTGATGGGAACAAGGGCGATCTCTCCTCCAAGCTTGTACACCGTATCATGAAGCAGGCATCATTTATGATACAAAAATGCATATTCATTAGTATAGGCTGGGTTATTACAATTAGTTCTAAGAATAGGTGTGATTATTGTAATTATTTTCAGGAACTCATTATCCTAAGTCTCCTCCTCTTGCCACATGCGTACTGCTATCTGGTGGTCATGGGCCAGGGTCTTTTGGAGGAAGGCTCGTGGTCTTCTTCACCATGCACTCTCAAGCTTTGTCCCAGAATGCTGAGTTACCTCAGCCGGTAACTGCAGAACTGGTTCCAGCCAGATGGCTCCTTCTTGCAGACGCCTTAATTAACGATGGATATCCTGTTATCTATGGAGGCTTCTTGTAAAGAAGTTTCCTGTTATCTTTCAAGGTCTTTTGCAACCAAGTATCCCGTTATCTTGCTAGTATTTTGCTAAGCGTTTATTTTCTATATCAAGTCCCCCCCTTTTTTTTTTTACCCTTGCAAATTCTTTTGCTATATGGCACCATTCCTTTTAGCAAAATACTTGCCATTTTCAATGTTTTGCTGTAATTTGTGTTTCTTCCACTCCACATCGGTATTTCCAGTTTGTTTATCCATCCACATAAAACATTGCAACACACAACAGACTAATAATCCTAATACATTAATCATGATAACTATAACAAAAAGCTGCTTAAGCTTTGCAACATTAGGTAGCCAAGAGGTGAGCTCTTCCTAGAGGTTAGAAAACCCATACGAGGTACCATCCAGGGATACCTGATGTAAGACTTTTGAGTGTTCCAAAATCTTCTGAAGGTCAATCTCTGTTCTACTCGATTCATCTACATAAATACAACAGCTTGTATTGATCAAGGTGTACACCCGTCCCATGTGAGCTGTGATTATATCTAGAGCCATTCTGTTTTGAAAGTCTACTCCCTTCAGGGATTTTACCTCCTGGTCTAAACGTAAAAGAGCATCAGTAGTTGCGTTTGCTATTATTTCCATTTCTGCCAAAATATTTACCATGGCTTTTTCAATCTCACTAACTCCCAACCAGGGTAAGAACCACTGTGTGAAGCTATGAAACCCTAACGGTTTTTCTATAAGTGGGCTATAAGCTCCCTGTCTTACCCTTTTCCAGGGTGACCTCAAAACACCATTTGAGGCATGGGACTGGTTAAATATTTTGTCCTGGGGTATCAAGTACCCCTCTGCACATGTCCCTGTCCAATTAGCAGGCAGGCTTTTTCTGGCCACTCCATCTCCGCAGAGCCACCAGCACCCAGCACCTAGACTACACTTTTCAGTCTGTTTACTAAGGAAAAACAGAGCTTGTCCTTTACCTGCACTTTTCTCTTGGATATCCTGAATGGTCCCAATTAAAGTCTCCAGTGATGTGAATGTCCCTACATCCTGTCCTCCTGCGCTATTTCTTCCGTATATTGTGTTTGCTTGATCCCATATCTGCAAATGAAATTTAGGCCCTGTCCTTTTATCTCTATCTTCCCCAAAGTGCAACTTTTCATAGTCCAAGCATTTATAGTTGAATTCTTAGATATTACTCCAAATAAGGGTGGTCCTGATTTTCCTCCTCTGGTAAGAGCTGTACATACCCAACAATCTGTTAAATTTAGTGAACGAGCTATCTTCCTAGTTTGTTGCAGAAACACATTATCCTTCCATGCTATTAAACAGGCACTGAAAAGGAGCAGTATTACAGGGCTCTTAGTCCTCATCTTAGCTCTGCTTTTGAATGCGGAGCTTCAAGGGTCCAGTAGGTGTTGATCGCCACTGGGTTTTAGGGGCTTTCTTCCCTCTGGTATAATGTATCCATGATGCTTGTTCTTTAATCTTGATAGCTGTATGGGATGTCAGCAACACCTGGAAAGGGCCTTCCCACCTTGGCTCCAGAGGTGAATCTGAAAGAGATCTGACATACACATAATCTCCAGGCTCAATATTATGCACAGGTCCATCCAGACCTCAGGCACTAGTTCCCAAGACTAGCTTCCTAACCTCCTGAAGCTGTTTCTGCAGGGTTATCACATAATCGGTTAGTATTTCATTCCAGACCTGGGTTGATGTTCCAGCCTGTATCATGTAGGGTCTCCCGTATCCTATTTCGAAGGGACTCAGCCTTTCTTTGGCTCTGGGTTTGGTTCTCATTCTCAAAAGAGCAAATGGTAGGGCCTGAGGCCAGGGCAATTCAGCTTCTTGTCCCAATTTGACAATCTGTATTTTAATGAGGTGGTTCATCTTCTCCACCTGGCCGCTTACTTGTGGCCTATATGGGGTATGTAATTGCCAAACTATCCCCAGAAGTTTGCTAACTTGTTGAACAACTTTTGCAATGAAGTGCAACCCTCGGTCCGAGGATACAACCACTGGAACCCCAAACCTTGTTATTATTTCTTGTAATATGACCTTGATCACCTCTCGGGCTTTACTGGTTCGGCAAGGGAATGCTTCCAGCCAACCTGAGAAGGTGTCTGTTAGGACCAATAAATACCAGTACCCTCCTTTTCTTGGGAGCTCTGTGAAGTCAATTTGCCATTGCTGTCCCGGATAGTTTCCCCTCCCTATTTCTCCTAGTTGGGCTTTGAGGCCATTTTAGGATTATTCTGTAAACATATTTCACACTGCTGGGTCACCTATTTAACAGTAGTGTAAAGGTTTCGGGCAATTACACGCTGGTTCAAATACCTATACAGAGCCTCTGCTCCCCAATGAGATTTTCTATGTTCTGCCATGGCAATGGCCTACAACAATGTGAATGGTGTGATTAATTTTCCTTGCAGAATTTTAGCCCAATCACCTGTTTCCACTTTCCCTCCCAAGTCCTCAATTAGATTCTGATCTTCTTTTGAATATCTGGGTTCGCAATCGGTTTGTATTTTACCATCTGGGACCAAAGACTGTACCCTTACATCACCCTTCTCTGTCACTCTTTAGCCTCGCAGTCCGCCATGGTGTTGCCCAACTTCCGGGCAGTGTTTCCTTTTGCTTTCAACTGCTCCAATAGGTCTTGGCCTAATAGATGTCTTTGGGAAATAGGCATATGTAAGAATTTATGTATTCCCAATTGTTTTCCTAATTTAAATTTAAGGGGTTTTAAAAAGTATGCCTTTTCTCTTTGGCTGATAACTCCTCTCACCGTTACATAATCATGATCCATAGGTGTTAAAGCCTCATCCAAAACCCAAAGTGTTGCTCCAGTATCTACTAGAAATTTTATATTCTGTTGTCGTTTCCCTAGCTTTAATGTAACCAATGGATCTGCTAGGGTAGATTCCCCAGATCCTCGTCAATCTTCTTTGACATGGGCCTGTATCCTCCCTTTCCTTTTTTGTTTCTCCGGATAATCATTCTTCCAATGTCCCCTTTGTTTACACCATGAGCACTGATCCCTTCCCACAGGCCCCCTTGGTCCCATACTCCTGAATTCTTTATTTTCTTGTAACACAGCTACCAACACCCGCTGGTCTCTTCTTCGACCATCCTCCTCTCTGTTGCTAAACACTCTCCATGCCTCATCTAACAAAGTCTCCAAATTCCTGCTTTCCACCAGCTTCAATTTCTGCAGCTTCCTCGGATGTTCCTCGCTGATTGTCCAATGAACAGAGACACTAACTGCTGAGTGCCTACTTCCAATCCTGGGTCTAAAAGGGTGTACTGCTTCATAGTATCCTGTAATTTATCCAAAAATTCCGAGGGAGTATGCCTTAGACCTTGATAAATGCCATACAAAGTTGACCAATTAATTGTTTTTGGAATATCCCACTCCATTCTTCTCACAACCCAATCCCTGTATGTATTCAGCAACCTTACATGCGTCCCTCTATTAGGGATCCATCCTGGATCCTGTAAGGGGAAATAAGCTTTTATATCTTCCCCCGTATTCTTAAGAAAATCACTAGCCAGCTCTTGGGCTGTTTTAAATAATAATTGTTTTTCTGACTCTGTCATATGGTCTAATAACAATCGAATATCACTGCAGTCAGGGTTGGCTGTTTTATCAGAAACTGGAACTGTTTGGTCAATCCCACAGAATCACTCCGATATTTTTTTACCACATTTTTCCATGTTTCTAGATCAAATGAGGAGAAGGGAATATTTATTAGGACAGGCTCTCCTCCTTGACCTACAGCTTCTCTCAAGGGTGCCTGTACCATAACTCTTTCCTTTTTACTCCGGGTACGTAAAGTGACCAGGCTATCGGGAGGAGTTCCCGGATCCAAATCCTCCCATTCCTTTTGTTGTGTTTCTTGCTAGGAGTTTATAATATTCTGGCAGCTCTCCCACCTTGGGATCCCTTAGCTTTTCCGGCCTTGTGGATCTTTGACCTATGCTACAGGCTGAACAGCACCTTTTCAATTTTCCTTTTCCTTCTTTCATATTTTCCTTTTCTAGAGCCAAAACCATTGGGTCTTGTGGGCTCTTTAATCCACGATCAGTTTGATACTCAGAGTGATTTCGGAGTGTCTGCATACGAGAAGTCATCCCACTTTCCTTCTCTCCTCAAAACCAACATCTGTTGCAACAAAGTATTATAATTCAAGGTTCCATTAAAGGGCCATTTTTCCCCATCATCTAATTTATACAGGGGCCACCACTGGATACAGTATTTAGCTAAGGTCCTTTAGTTCACACTTCCACCTGGTGTGCCTCCGATTTCCTTCCAATGGGCTAAGATGCAGCCCAGAGGGCTCTTTTTCACTATACCCCCACTCTGTTTCCCTCCCATATTGTTAGCCTGGAGGGCTTATCCACATTCTGCTTCTATTGCCTCTGTAAGTTTCCTAGGTTCCCACAATACGTTCTTTTAAGCTGACCCAAGCACTCAATTCTGTCCCAGTCAGACCACTTCCCTTGACATTTACTACACCAGAAATCTTCTCCAAATTCCACCCAGATGTCTTGTCCACAACCAAAGCATTCAAAACCAAAGATCAATTACAAGAAAAATCCTCGGGTCTGTGTATGGGACACCAAAAGTTAACCACAGGCTCAAACAATCCTGTTTTAAAATCTGACATACTTTGTTCGCTTCTCTCGCCTCCGGCCACTCTCCTTGTGGAGGACATGGAAGCGGAGATCAGAACTCCGCACTCACTTCGCAGCTGTGCTGCGTTTCACTTCTCTCATGCAGGCATACAGGCACACAGACACGCAGTTACACACAGGGCCCCTGTCCTGGTTCGGGCTGGAATAGAGTTCCTGTTCATTTCGGTAGCTGGAGAGAGTGCTGCAGCACACTGAGATTCCAGAGGCTCTCCAGGTCCGAGAGCCCTTGCCTGTGTGCGGGGGTGGGGGGAGCACAGCTGGAGTGCTGGGCCCCGATTGGCCATATTCCATGTCATTACGCTCACTATATAAAGGAAGGAGTGGGTCAGAAGGGGCTCTCACTTCCGGGAGTGTTGCCACAGGGTCTTTGTGTTTGGGATCACTGGCCGGGAGCAGGTGGGTGTCGGTGACGGGTGGTGAGCAGCTGTATTGTACGTTACCCATTCATCATGTCACCATATTATTCTGTTACTGTTATTAAACTGTTTTTATCTCAATCCGCAAGTCTCCCTTTGCCCTCCGATTCCCTCCCCATTCCCAAGTAGGGGGGTGGGTGAGCAGCTGTGTGGCGTTTAGCTGCTGACCAGGTTTAAACCACGACCACTCACACAGGTTATCTGTGAATGTGATACAGTGCTGCAATCAGGCAAGCCAAGAGGTTAAAACCTCTTTGGTATCGAGGGCTATGGTTAAAATATAGATATGGGGAGGCCTGGCAGAGTGATTACATCGCACTTCCACAATACTTGGCATGGCAAACTTTATGTGCTCACAATGGTGGAAGCAACTACCCGGTGGGTGGAAACATAGGCCGTGCCCCATGTCACTGCCTGGAACACTATTCTGGGCCTTGAAAAACAAGTCCTGTGGCAACATGGTACCCCAGAAAGAATTGAGTCAGATAATGGTACTAATTTTTGAAATAATCTCATAAACACCTGGCAAAAGAACATGGCATTGAGGGGGTATATCACATCCCCTACCATGCACCAGCCTCTGGGAAAATTGAGTGGTACAATGGGCTACTAAAGACCATGCTGAGAGCAATGGAGGTGGAACTTTTAAATACTGGGACAGACATTTAGCAAAGCCCACCTGGTTGATCAATACTAGAGGATCTACCAACGAGGTTGGCCTCTGCCCAGTCAAACATTCTACATACTGCAGATGGAGATAGAGTCCCGGTAGTGCACCTTAAGAACATGCTGGGGAAGACTATTTGGGTTACTCCTACCTTCAGGTAAAAGTAAGCCCATACGTAGGATTTCCTTTGCCCAAGGACCTGGGTGCACTTGGTGGGCAATGCAGAAGGACAAGGATGTCCGATGTGTGCCTCAAGGGGACTTAATGTTAGGTGAAAATAGCCAATAAACTGTATTACATTAATCACCAAACAACCCTATAAATGTATTGCCATGGTTGACACATATTCTGCTAATGGCATCATATTCATGAAGAAAAACATGAACTTGGATAAAGTCACGATTAGTTTCAGCAACTGATACCCAGCGACTGCTGCAGACTGAATACAGACAGCGTCAGATACATCAGCCACCAGCTCCAACTGCAACAGAGACTGCATGCCATCCTCCTGCCAGGCCCAAGGACACCTGTGCCCTACCAACTGAGAATCCCTCCTCCTGCCTTAAGAGACTGTTAGGACAGATGGAACCTGAAGCTATGGACCAAATGAACTCACGATACATTCTGCAGTATATAGACTGCAAGGACCAAGTGCACCCAGGTCCTTGGGCAAAGGTAATTCCACGTATGGGCTTACCATGGCCCATGGGCTAAGGGAATTATATCTGTGTGCACATGCCTAAGACCAGGGAAGAGGACAGTAATTTATTAGACTGTATTAGGAAATATGGAACCTGAGGATAATGCAAAGGATATGGAACAAGGGGTGGACACGGTCTGGTTCAGACTGGAATAGAGTTCCTGTTCCTTTTTGGTAGCTGGAGGAGTGCTGATGCACACGGAGATTTCAGGGACTCTCCAGCTCCCCGTGTCCTGCCTGTGCACAGGCTCACAAGAAGCAGAGAGGGAACACAGCTGGAGCACCGGGCCTGGATTGGCCAATATTCCATGTCATGTGACTGTTACGCTCACCATATAAAGGAGGGGTGGGCGGGAAGGGGCACACTCTCACTTTTGGGATTGTGGTCGCGGCATCTTTGTGTTTCAGGATCGCTGGCCGGGAGCCGGCTGGGTGTCAGTCGGCAGGTGGTGAGCAATTGCACTGTACGTTATCCGTTCATACTGCCACCGTATTATTTTATCACCATTATTCAACTGTTCCTATCTCAACCCGTGAGTCTCCCTTTGCCCCTCTGCTTCCTTCCCCATTCCCAGGTGGGAGCTGTGTGGTGTTTGGCTGCCGACCAGGCTCAGACCATGAGTTACACCCACTGACATACACACCAACATGACATGCACACACACCTGTCTTGCCTGTTGCTGGCCTCACCAAAGAACAGTTGGAAGGGCAACTGACGTCATCTATGTGGACTTGTGCAAAGCACTTGACACGGTCCCACATGACATCTTCGTCTATCAGTTGGAGAGGCGGTGATTTGGTGGATAGACCACTCAGTGGATAAAGAATTGGTTGGGGGGTCGAACTCAAAGTGCTGAGGTCACAGGCTCAACAGTCCAATTGGAGAACAGAGATGAGTGTCATTCCTCAGGGGTTGGAGTTGGGGCTGGTATTGATTGGCATCTTTGTCGCTGTCATGGACAGTGGGATCAGAGCATCCTCAGCAAGTTCACAGATGACACCAAACTGTGTGGTGTGGTGACATGCTGGAGGGAAAGGATGCCATCCAGAGGAACCTGGACAGGCTGGAGAAGTGGGCCCATACAGACCTCATGAAGTTCAACAAGGCCAAGTTCAAGGTCCTACCCATGGCTTGGGACAAACCTCACATACAAATTAGATGCTGGGCAAGGAGTGGATTGAGAGCAGCCTGCGGAGAAGGACTTGGGGGTGGTAGTTCATGGAAAACTGATTGTGAGCCAGCAATGTGCACTCGCAGGCCAGAAAACCAACCGTGTCCTGGGCTGCATCAAGAGAAGTGTGGCCAGCAGGTCAAGGTGGGGGATTCTCCCATTCTGCTCTGCTCTCATGAGACCGGCACTGTAGTATGGTTTCCAGCTCTCATGATCCAAACATAAAAAGGGCATGGACATGCTCAAGCAGGTCCAGAGGAGGCCGTGAAGATGACTGGGGGGGTGAGAAGCACCTCCCTTGTGAGGACAGGCTGATAGAGTTTGTTTTGTTCAGACTGAAGAAGAGAAGGCTCCAAGGGAGAAATTCTAGTGGCCTTCCAGGACTTAAACAGGGCTACAGGAAAGATGGGGAGGGACTATTTATCAGGGATTGCAGGAATAGGACAAAGGGTAATGGGTTTAAACTGAAAGAGGGTAGATTTAGATTAAATAAAAGGAGGAAATTCTTTAGTATGAGGATGGTGAAACACTGGAAGAGGTTGCCCAAAGAAGTGGTGAATTGCCCCTCCCTGGAACTTCTCTAGGCAATCTGTTCCTGTATCTCAGCATCCTCATCGTAAAATATTTCTTCCTTATTTCAAATCTAAATCTACCCTCTTTCATTTTAACACCATTGCCGCTTGCCCTTCCAATACAGATCCTGGTAAGAAAGTATCACTCCATCTTTCTTGACCTGGAACCACTATGTTTTCATCTCCAAACGCCTTTGAGAGTACCCAGACATCACCCCAAATAGGGGTTTAGAGGGCTCAAGCCCATGTCCAATGTGCTTAGATATAAACATTCTGGCTAAGTGTTGTGGAGACTTGGGACAGTCTAGGAGTAGCCCAAGAACCCTTGAAGGGTGGTTTGAGAGACGGTGGACTTTTTCTTCACAGTGGAAAACAGCATGAGAAAGAAATAATGTCATACTGTGCAGCTGGGGAAGTCCAGACTGGACAACAGGATAAATGCTGTGGTGCAACACATGACCCAGGAGGAGTATGGATCAGAACAAGGCTTTGTTTTTCAAGGAAGAGCCAGGGAGGATGGTGAGAGATCAGGAAAGGAAGGAAGATGCTCAGGAGGAGCAAGGTGAGAGAGCTGGGGGGATGAGGACAGCCTGCAGGGAAAGAGGCGCAGGGGATGCAACTCCATAAGGACAGCCTGTGGTGGAGATGACAGAGGGCTGTGGGAAAGGCTGAAAGCCCCCAGTAAAGTCAACCCCATCACGATTTTGGCTATGGCTGTTTTCCCTGCCACTGATGCCTGTGAGGAGGCACAGTCCCTTGCAGCACGGGGGCCTCATGGCCTCCTTGTGCATCCTCAGGAGCCTGGGAGGTGCACATCTCCATAGCCCCTACCCCAGGAAGAGCCCTGAGGAATGTGGGAGGGACAGGATCTCCCTTCCCAGGGGCTGGGCGTCATGGCTTGGCCATTTGGTTAATGGGCTTAGGGCTTGGAACTTTGGCTAATGCAACAAATTGAGGATTACTCAGCATCAGAGACAACTTTCCCTTTTTGTTTCCGACTTCTCATAACTGCCTTCAGATTTCTGCTCTAACAGGACACTGGGGAGGCTTTGTCAATAGTGTCCTCAGTGGATACAATTAAAGTCACAAGAAACTTGGAGTTTGAATAAAACTTTGAATTCTTCAGAGGTTTCTTCAGTCTTCTCTGTGCTTGATGTTCATGGAGTTGGCACCAAACCCTCCTGAGGGGTCATTAAACTGCCTTGGCTGTTGCTGTGGTGCTGAGCTGGCTGGGCTCCTGGGCCTGGAGGGAGCTCCTGGCAAGTGGGCAGCGCTGCAGAGAGACAGCTCTGCCCAGGAGCAGCTCCTCTGCAAAGTCGCAGCAGGGCTGAGGGCACTGCCTGCAGGCACCCAGGGCAGAGCAGCGAGGCACACACAGCTTCAAGGCAGCCTGGGCTGGGAGGCTGCTGAGAGCTCCGAGGAGGAGAAAGCGTCAGGGCCCTGGCCACAGTAAGTCTGGGGGTGCAGGGCAATGCAGCTGCAGCTCGGGGAGGGATCTGGGGAAGGCGGCAGAGCTGCCAGGAATCTGCCTCCTGCCTAGAGGAGGAGGAGGAGGAGGAGGAGGAGGAGGAGGAGGAGGAGGAGGAGGAGGAGGAGGAGGAGGAGGAGGAGAAGGAGGAGCTGCTCCCAAGCAGGGCTTCCCTGGTGCCCCTGTGAGGGCCAGGGCATGAGGGCTGCCTTCTGGCGGGGCCGGCTGCAGGGGTGTGCAGCCGGGTGTGCAGGCAGGGGTGCCCAGGGCTGTCCTTCCCAGCAGGGTCCCTGCACCCCAGGGGCTGTGTGCTGGGGCAGGGACTCTGCTGCCTGCCAGGGTTCAGCACTCAGCCTGCCCGGGGAGCTCCCCACGGCGCTGTGGGGAGAAGCTGTGGGGGGAAGGAGAGACCCCCGCCAGGGCAGGCTCCTTCTGCTCTGCAGAGGCTGCTGCTGCGTGGATCAGGGATGCAGATTAACCCCACCACATTGTCAGAGGCAGCTTTTCAAGAAGAACATCATGGCAGGGTCTATGTGTAAGGAAAAGGGCTTTCAAGGATCTGTGCCTACAGTTTCCTGATGTATTTGGGAGGGTGTGAATAGTAGTGGAGCCATTATATTTGACCCAGACTCCTACAGCATTAGAGTGAGAGCTGTGAAGTTCTGTGAGGAAACTGCTTAAGTCCTTTCACCTGTTGCTTTGCCTACTGAAAACCCCGTCACTGCTGTGGTGTCCTCTTACAACTTGACAACATATGGCTATCCCTGGGCAGTGTCCTGCTGCCAGGAGGGGTCCGCAGGGCAGAGCTGAGCACACAGCGGGTGGGATGGGGGCTGGCAGCACTGTCAGGGCAGTGATATGGGGACACAGAAATGGCTCCTGGCACAAAACAGCTCCAGGGAGCAGAGAGCCAGGACTTGCTCCAGCATTCCCTTGACTCTCTACTAAGACACAGGGAGACACTTTTTCCCTCAGGTCTCCCCTGTGTTCAGGCTGAAAGAAATGTGAAAGATGAGGATTTCTACCCCTTCAAAGAATGTCTCCTCTGAAACATCACAAATCTGAGCTCATAAAAAGGAATTGAATATATTTTCCCCAAAGAAAGTGAAATCATTTTGAGGAGACTTTTTGGTAAACAGCATAAGATTGAATAAAACAAGTCTGCCCTAACTTGTCAATGTCTTCTAGTTCAACCTCCCTGCCTGCAGTGAACAAATGTCCAACAGCAGCTCCATCACTGAGTTCCTCCTCCTGGTATTTGCAGAGAGACGGGAGCTGCAGCTCTTGCACTTCTGGCTCTTCCTGGGCATCTACCTGTCTGCCCTCCTGGGAAATGGCCTCATCATCACCGCCATCGCCTGCGACCACCACCTCCACACCCCCATGTACTTCTTCCTCGTCAACCTCTCCCTCCTCGACCTGGGCTCCATCTCCACCACTCTCCCCAAAGCCATGGCCAATTCCCTCTGGGACATCAGGGACATCTCCTACATGGGATGTGCTGCCCAGATCTTTTTCTTTGTTTTCTTCACTGCAGCAGAATTTTCTCTTCTCACCATCATGGCCTATGACCGCTACGTTGCCGTCTGCCAACCCCTGCACTACGGGACCCTCCTGGGCAGCAGAGCTTGTGTCCACATGGCAGCAGCTGCCTGGGGCACTGCGTTGCTCAATTCTCTCCTGCACACTGCCAACACATTTTCCCAACCACTCTGCCAAGGCAATTCCATAAACCAGTTCTTCTGTGAAATCCCTCAGATCCTCAAGCTCTCCTGCTCAGATTCCTACCTCAGGGAAGTTGGACTTATCATGGTTAGTGCCTGTTTAGCATTTGGCTGTTTTCTTTTCATCATGCTGTCCTATGTACAGATCTTCGGTGTGGTGCTGAGGATCCCCTCTGAGCAGGGACGGCACAAA
The DNA here is from genome assembly GCF_018691265.1 of Tyto alba. Lineage (NCBI taxonomy): Eukaryota > Metazoa > Chordata > Aves > Strigiformes > Tytonidae > Tyto > Tyto alba. The sequence continues at coordinate 8,911,262 of NW_024881277.1, read as the reverse complement.
GCCTTCTCCACGTGCCTCCCTCACCTGGTCGTGCTCTTCCTGTTTATCGGCACTGGCGTGTTTGCTCACCTGAAGCCCCCCTCCATCTCCTCCCCATCCCTGGACATGGTGGTGTCATTTCTGTACTCAGTGGTGCCTCCAGAACCCCCTCATCTACAGCATGAAGAACCAGGAGATCAAGGATACCTTGAATAAAGTGATGAGTGGAAAATATTCAGAGTCAATGAAGTGCTTTTCTTCTGCAAAGCACTCATGATGTAACTCATTACAGATTAAACTCATTCTCTGTAGGGTTTTTTTTGCTGTTTTGAGGTTTTACATTTTTTTCTATCTTTGCTTTACTTCTTATAATATTTTATGAAAAGAAATTTCATTATTTTTCCCTTTTTTAATTATACATGTATCAAGATTTGGTGTGACCCAGAGACTCAATAAATGAGGACCTGTGCTTTCTTTATGTCTAAACAAAATAAAGAACACTGCAGCACCATGTTTCTCTGAGATACTTCTTCCAAGATATTCTCTAGACATTTTTGGTCAGTGCCTGTTTGCAGAGGTGGAGGGTAGAAGTGTCCCAGCACAGCAGTGGTTCCAGGAAGCGCAAGCACCTGCTCTTTCCAGAGCTGCTAATTTTCCACATCCACTTTCTGCTCCTGAGCCCTTGTACTGGTATAAATTCTGAGTGTTTTTGAGCCTTGGTCACAGTCCCACAGTGTGGCAGTTCTGTGACCACAGACAGGGACAGGCATTGGGTACTTCTGGGACAGAGCTGGCCTTCATGACAATGGTTCCATCAGACAAGGGGATCTCAGGGCTGTGCATGAAGGTTTAGGTCTTCTTCCAAAGTTGCTGTCAAGAACATGCCCAGGAAAGTGGCCTGCAGAGGAAAACACCATTGGAGTGCTGAGCAGTGTGAGTGTGCAGGGTGTGGGCACACAGCAGTGTCCTCGCACAGCCAGGCCTCCTGCCAGAGACCTGAAGGCCCAGAAGAGCAGGGGCTGGGCTGTGCCCATGTGTTTTGGGCACCCCAGGGAAGCTGCCCCAGGTCAATGAATTAGCCCCTTACAACCACCACTGGCCTCTCACCCCAGTTCAGGCGGGTTTTCTGTCCTTGCACACATGGATACCAAAGCAGTAGGTCAGAAGTCCATGTTTACATTGTAGGGAGGAGATGTAAGCATGGACATCATGTACATGAAGTGAGATGAAGCCAAGTGAGCACAAAATCCATCAGCTATTCCTGGGGGTGCCATGAAGGCCTGTGGTACAGACCATGTCTTGAGGTCACTTCACTTAGAGAGTCAAGTCCCCCAGGAAACCCCCTGAATGCAGCACTGGGAGGTGATTCCCTGAACCACCGTCCCTGTGTCCATTCCTCATGCCTCGGGGCATCTCCCACGCGTGCAGAGCAGGGCGAGCACTGCAGGGCTGAGGTGCCTCCCAGCCTCTGGGGGTGGCAGCAGGAGTTCAGAGAGACACTATGGCTCCTGCAGTGCACTGCCTCTGCGTGTGCAAGGAAGGACTCGTGTCTCTGAACAGCCCTGTGTGTAAGAGGAGTGCCTGAGGCCAGCTCAGCTGTGGGCACCTGACAGAGCCCTGACACTTCTGTGTGTGACTGCAGGAACCCCAGTGAGATCCATCTTGGCCGCCTCGGACAGGCTCATTGCAAGTGCTCCTGTCTGCTCTGTCACCCTCCCCTGGGATTCTGGACTGTGCCCAGAGAGGCCGTGGGCCTTATTGCAGACTTTCAGTACTTATTGGGGTCTTATAGGAAAGACGGGGACAGACTTTCTAAAAAGGCCTGTAGCAATGGGATAAGGGATAATGGTATTGAACTTAAAGAGAGTAGATTCCGACTAGATATAAGGAAGAAAGCTTTTACAATAAGGTGGTGAAACACTGGAACATATTTCCCAGAGAGGTGGTAGATGCCCCATCCCTGCAAACATTCAAGGTCAGGTTGGACAGGGCTCTAAGCAAATCGATCTAGTTGAATCTCTCCCTGTTCATTGCAGGGGGATTGCAATAGGTGACCTTAAAAGGTCTCTTCCAACCCAACCCATTCTCATTCTGATTCTATGAACTCTCTAAAATGAATGTCTTCCCCTTGACCTTTTCCATCCCACAGGCGTGCTCAATATCAAACCCTCCTAAAACAATGTTTGCAGCATTAGACACCATAGGCCTGCCCAAGGCCTCCCTACTGAGATAAAACAGAAGCACAAAGCATTCATCCCTGCAGGTGGAACATTATTGTGCACCCTGGGTGCAGGCCTTGTCTTTCCTGAGAGCTTTCCTCAGGTCCTCCCTGACCTCCCTGTTCCGCAGGCTGTAGACGAGGGGATTGACCAGGGGCATGAGGACAGTGGCAGAAGAGGGAGAGCACTTTGTTGAGCTGCCTCAGCGGGGCTGTTCTGGGCAGCAGGTAGACAGTGAGGAGGGTGCAGGAGAAAAGAGACGACAATGAGAGGAGAGGAGCGAGAGGAGAAGGCCTTCTTCTGCCCATGCTGGATGGGATCCTCAGGATGGCAACTATGATGCACACATGGGACACAAAAGCAAACAGGAAGGGGAAGACAACGTTCAGGAAAGAGAGGATGAAGGATGTGAGTGTGACCACGCTGGTGCCACTGCAGGCAATCTCCAGCAGAGAGGTCACAGAACAAGTGGCCAGTTGCCCTGGGGCCACAGAACTTCAGCTGGGATAAGAAGACTGGGACTGTTGCACACACCAACATAGCCAAGGTGCAACCACCAGCTGAAGGCAGACCTTCCAGGTCATGAAGCCTGCATAGAGCAGGGGCTGGCACGTGCCCAGATACCAATCATAGGCCATCATGGCCCGCAGGTAACACTCAGCAGTCGCAAAGCAGCCAGAGCAGTGGAGCTGAGCCATACAGCTGTGAGCAGAAATGGTCCCGTCCCCATTCAGCAAGCTGGCCAGCAGCCGGGGCAGGAGGGTGGAGCTGTAGCAGGTCTCCAAGGAGGACAGATTGCCCCAGAAGAAGTACGTAGGGGTGTGCAGATGCTGCTCTGACAGCACCTAAACAGCGATGAGGATGTGCCCAATCACAGTCATGATGAGTGACAGGAGGAAGAGTGGAGTCTGGAGTGAGGGCACATTCCCCATTCCCCTCAGCAGGAAATTTGTGGGTGATGTCTGATTCTCCTCTTCCCATTTTTCCATACAACTTTGATTCTCTTTCCTCCCCCACTTGCCAGGAAGGAGGCCTGTGACAAAACACCTGCATCTTTGCGATAAGTAGAAGAACTGTGATGGACATTATTGATTAAAAAGGATTGAAAAAAAAAAAAAAAAAAAAAAACAAAACAAAAAAAAAAAAAACAAAAAAAAAAATCTCAACTGCTTTCCCTTGTTCATAGTCTATTTTTCTCTCTCCCTAAAATAAATTAAGGGACCTGGGTTCTTCAAGACAACAGACCCACTTGTCCCAAGAGCACTCCCTCTGACCACAGGGCTGACTTGCCCCATGGAGCTGCCTATTCCTCATCCTGGAATGCAAACATCATGTGCATTTGCTCACATTTTGACATCCTGCTTTCCTGTGCTCGGGGGATTCTCAACATGACCAGAATAGCTGTTTACAACTGAGATTCTCTGTGCTCTTCCAAGGAAAACCAGTGCCATGTTTTGAAATAAATTGTTTCTGTGAAAAGATCAAGGCAGATGTCCTTTCTCCAACTGGGAGAAGGCTGAGCACAGCTCTGGGCTAGTGATCTTGGCTCTCAGAAACGCTGCCCTTCTGAGGAGAGCGTTCCTGCCCTGAGCAGGCCAAGTTCTTGCATTGAGAAGGAGCAGGTCAGGAGTTACCTGCTCAGACAAAGAGACTGTTCAATGAGATCATGACAGAGAATGCTTGAGCCCACACTGTGTGTGAGACAGTAAAAGAAAAGATGAGAAACAAAGAGAAAAAAGGAAATTAAAGAAAATTATAACTGTGCATCAACCAGAAATCTCATGAGAGACTTTGTACTGGCAGGAAGGAAAATGCCAGTGAGGACCACTCACTCCCCATGCTCACCTCCTCAGCACAGGGTCCCCAGGGCTTTGGGGCTGCCCCCCTGTACATCCAGCCCAGCAGCAGGACCTGGCACAGCCAGCTGTGCTTGCAGGGCTCCCTGCTCAGCACTGCTGGGCACTGGGAGGGGTGTCCCGGGGGTGCCTGGGGCTGAGGTGGGAGAGTAGCAGGCTCAGGGCCATGGGCGATGCCTGGGACATGCCTGAGGGCACAGCCAGGGAAAGTGCCTGCCTGAGAAGCAGCCTCACCAGCTGTGCTCCTTGAAATACATGGTGCTCTCAGTGTTGTCAAACCCACTTCCCAGCAGGGAATGTTTGGCTTCTGGAAGAGAGAAGGACAAACAGCTTCAGCAAAGCTGACGAGGATGAGTAAAGCCTCTAGCTCTCCCCACTGGATGAGAGAGTCTATGTCAGAAAGCTGAGGGTCTGAGCTTGTGGAATGGTGAGGAAGGGAGAGAAAAAGGAGAAAGCTGAGAAAGGACAGAGCCCTGTGGGAGGAGAAGGGCTCAGGTGATCTCGACCCAAAGACCCTGCACTGACTTTTCCCCCATCCCAGCTGAGGTGGGTGAGTGCCAGGGCTGGCTCCAACAGAGCCCAGCCCAGCTGGAACTCAGCACCACCAGCCCCTCCCCAGCATCTCTGCTGGAAGTTACTGGGTCTCAGGGTATCTGGGGAAGGAGGGAGCTGGGCTGGGGACATGTGCAGCACAAGACAGGGCTGAGACTCAGCTCTCACTCACACACTTTCACTGCACAAATACCCACAGCAAAATCAGCAATTCCCTGACTCGGGACATCCAGCACCCACCTGCAATGCTCAGCATGAAGGGTTGACCTCTGTGCTGATGGTGCCTGGGAACAAAGACCTGGGGCGTTACTCTCTGCCTCTACCCCACCACATCTTCCCTACTGTGTTCTCTCTGCAAACCCTGTCTCAGACTTAATGCCCTGCTCTGCCCTTGCCTTTTTCTCACCACATCTTGAGATTGACATGTCAGCAGCAAAAAATGCCCCATGCTCTGCACTGTGACCTGGAGCTTATAGCACCAACAATTCCTTCAGTGACCCAGGCACAGCGCAGCTCTCCCCAGGCACTGCAGGGAGAAAGCATTACTAAACTAGTTCTCAAAGCAGGCTGCAACTTCTGAACTGCTGGAAAGTTTGGAATCTGTTGTGGCAAGGCCTGCCTTTCCTGACAACCCTGAGTACTTTGAACTCCAGGTGAGGCTTCTTTAGAAAGGAGATTCAGGCAAGGAAATCATCAGGATTCAGCAAAACTCCTGACAGAACCCCATAAGAGTTACCCAGAGTATAATCTCCATCACCTCCTTGAATTAGACACACACTGGGCTAGTTTTTCAAAACCAGACTTTTAAAGTAACAATACAATCTAAGTACCTCACTGCTGAGATACAAGTTTCAAAGAGAAACAAAAATTAGTTGAAGCTGTATCATCTGGATTTACAAATTCTCTATCAGCAGAAAGGAAGTCCCATGGCCTACGGGATGTTTCATTAGCTGGTCCTAGGGAAATTTGTTTTCTTGGGCCTCTTGGCTCCAGCCTACTGCATTCACATTGCTGACAAGGGGACAATTTCCAATTCAGGCATCAAATTTTTCCCCATCCTGCCTGGAGATACAGAACAGCTCTGTCACACATCAGGCAGCATCTGAATGAAGATGGAGGTAGTGTTAACTGAAATAGTTTGGGCTAAAATGAAATCTCAAAATGTGATCTTGCATGAAAACACCTTTTTCAATTAGGCATAAGTTACACAACTGTGAGTCCAGATCTAGTTTGCAGAGTTTCTCACTTCTCTCGATAAGGAAGGTATGGTGCTGGGGAGGGGAGCACGCTTTGGTTTGCTAAATCCCTGATGAGTGTCCAACACATCCTTCCCTTGGCCTCTGGCATCTCATTCCCTGAGATGTAAACACCATGAGGCTTCTGTCAAGATTCCTTCAGATGTTAGTATGATTTTCCTAAGAGTAGCAGTACCTGAAAGAAAGAAAGAAACAAAGCAAAATGAATTAATTACGTGTAAATTACTGCAATGTAGCATTCTGCTTGCTTTGTAGACATGCTGGGCAATGTCAATTCAATCAGTATTTGCAATGTAAGCCATCCTCAAGTAGCCCTTCCAAAGCAGTTCACATGAAGGCTGCTCTTGTAAAAGTCTCCTTTTGTGTCCCCAGGAGGCATGGGCACTGCTGATTTCCCTCTCCAGAGAGTGGCAGAGGCTGGATCCCCTTCTCAGGACAGACTCCTTGCCAGGAAGACACAGGCATGGGGTAGCTCACCTGGTTTACACTGGCAATTCACTCAATATCTCTTTTGGTGTACTCGTTTTTCTTTGACAAGTCTTAAAAACAGTGAAGAATCAGAAAAAAAAAAAAAAATAAATAAAAAAAAAGAACTAATAGAAGTTAATCATCAAGGCAGGGAGGTTGGAACTAGATGATCTGTAAAGGTCCCTTCCAATCCAAACCATTCTGTGATTCTGTGATTTTATGACAAGCACCAACTTAAAATGTTGCCTGTGCTGTAGAGGAGCTCCATATATGTGAGACACATTAAACAGGCCATGCCTCACTCCCCATCTTCCCGGTCAGTCACAGAATCATAGAATCATTTAGGTTGGAACATATTCTTAAGGTCATCAAATCCAGCCATTAAACTAACACTGACAAGCCCACCACTAAACATGTTCCCTATGTGCCATATCTACATGTCTTTTAAACACCTCCAACAATGGTGACACAACTACTTTCATGGGCAGCCTTTTCCAATGCTTTATAACCCTTCCAGGAAAGAAATGTTTCCTCATATTCAATCCAAACCTCCCCTGGTGCAACTTGAGGCCATTTCCTCCTGTCCTTTCACTTGTTACATGGGAAAAGAAACTGGCCCAGACCTCACTGCAACCTCCTTTCAGGTAGTTGTACAGACCGATAAGGGTGCTCCTGAGCTTCCATTTCTAAACACCCCAGTTCTCACAGTTGCTCCTGATAAGACTTGTGCTCTAGACCCTTCACCAGATTCATTACGCTTCTTTGGTCACACTGCAGCACCTCAATGTCTTTCTTGTAATGAGGGGCCCAAAACTGATCCCAGTATTCAAGGTGCCACCTCACAGTGCCAGTACAGAGGGTTGATCACTGCCCTAATCCTGCTGGCCACAGCATTTCTGATACAAGGCAGGATGCTATTGGCTTTCTTGACCACCTGGGCACTCTGTTTGCTCGTTTTCAACCAGCTGTTTACCATCACACCCAGGTTCTTTTCTGCTGGGCAGCTTTCCAGCTACTCTTCCCCCAGCCTGTAGATTTGCATCAGGTTGTTGTGCCCAAAGTGCTGGCCCCAACACTGAGCCTTGCTGAAGCTCATACAATTGGCCTTTGCCCATCACTCCAGCCTGTCCAGACCCCTCTGTAGAGCCTTCTTAGATTGCAGCACATGAACACTCCCGCACAACTTGGTGTTGCCTGCAAACTTACTGATGGTGGACTTGATCCTCTCATCCAGATCACTGATAAAGATATTAATGAGAACTGGCCCCAATACTGATCCCTGGGGAACAGCACTTGTGGCCAGCTGCCTGCTGGATTGAACTCCGTTCACCACCACTCTTTGGGCCTGGCCAGATGCCAGGACCTTACAGTCTGGATGGCTGGTTTGACGGTGGGGTTCAGAAGTTCATGGTGAATGAAGTTTTCTCTGCAGGCAGATCAGTAACACATGGAGTACTGCAAGTGTTCACCCTGGGATCTGTCCTGGCAAACATCTTTAGCAAGGACATGGAAGAACTGAAAGAGTGCACTCTCACTAAGACTGAAGATGCCACAGAATTGTGGAAGTAAGGGTCAGTACACTGGAGGGCAGAGTTGCCATCCAGGGAGACCTAGAGAGGCTGAGATGTTGTGGATTAATCACAGTAGACTGCTTAGGCTCACACAGCTCACTCATTCCTCCCCAGTGGGATGGGGGAGAAAATAGGAAGGGTGAACGTGAGAAAAATAATAGGTTGGGGTAAAGACAGTGAGAAAAATAATAGGTTGACGTAAAGACAGTTTAATACATAAAACAAAGCTGTGTACAAGTGACAAGCACAATAAAGAAATTCATTCACTACTTCTCACAGGCATGCAGGTGTTCAGGCATCTCCAGGAAAGCAGGGCTTCATCATACACAGTGGTTATTTGGGAAGACCAGCGCTGTCACTACAAACATCTCCCCTTCCTGCTTTCCTGTAGTTTTGATTGCTGAGCACAATGTCATACAGTATGGACTGTCCCTTTGGTCAGCTGAGGTCAGGTGTCCCAGCTGTGTCCACTCCCAGCTTCTTGTACACCCCCAGCCTGCTTGTTGGCAGGGCAAGTTCCCCCCATTATGATGCCAGTGAGAGCAATCAGTTCACTGTCCCCCCCATAGCCCCAGCAAGACATAATCTCATAATATACAATTTGCAGGCTCCCCCAGTATCCAACACTTTCCCAGCCCCAGCTGTGTCCAATGTGGGGATTCACAGACAGCCCTTCGCTGGGGTCTGCCAGGGTCTGGGCCAGAAAAGAGGCCAGGCAGGGCTGGCTGGTGCCCCCATACAGGCACTGAGACCAGCAGGAGGATGGAGATGGTTTAGCAGCAATGCTCACCCATAAACCTGGGTGAGCAGCCAGTGCTGGAAATGACCAGCGAGATAGGCTGGGGGGTGCTGCAGAGCTCTGGGCACTCACCCCAGCCCCAGCCCCTCGGAAGGTCACAGCAACTCCTGGGGCACAGAGGGCTCTCAGCCTCCCCATCAGCCCCAGGGCTGGGGCCAGACATGCCATGAGCAGACGCAGGCCAGCGTCTCCCTCTCTCTGCTGCTTTTCTCTCCAAGAGATCCTGATTGCCCAGTGCTGGCAGCCCCTTTGTGCCCGTCCCTCTCCCCAGCACAAGACTCCTCACTGGGGGTCCCCAGGCAGCTCCTGCTGTGCCAGCCAGAGAAAAGCTGCCCAAACTGGTGCCTCCAGAAATAGGTCTTTGTTGCGGGATGTCACCTCAGGCACGGCCCTGAGCTGGCGGTGCTGCTCTGCAGGGCAGTGGTGGCTGAAAGCCACGGGGAGATGGCCCCAGGGAGATCCCCATGGATCAGCCATCATTTCCATTGCACTGGGCACCCCCACGTGAAGGGGCAGCACAGGCCTATTCCCTAACACATCCCCCCATGCCCTCCTGCCCTGAACCCCTGGAAACCCCAGCACAGCAGCACGCTCAGAGGGGCAATTCCTTCAGCCTGTTCCTGACCTCAGCTTGGGAGGAAGAGACCAACCTCCAGACATGGGCACTGAGACAAGCCTCTTTTGTAATGGATATGTTTAATGGGAGGCCAGCTGCATTGTCCCATCAGACACAGCGCACAAAGTCCTCTCTGACAGAGATGCTGGTTGAAGTCTCTGAGGAAGAGGAGTGGATACATACATTTTAGGAACAAAAAAGAGTTTCACAAATAAAATGCTTACTGCACAGAAGGATTCAGATAAGAATTGGAAATGACTTCTGAAGAGACACAGGAAGCTTATCCCTGTTGAGATTCAGCTGACTGAATCAGCTTCTTCAGTGCGCCCTTCATCTCCTGGTTCCTCATGCTGTAGATGAGGGGGTTCACTGCTGGAGGCACCACCGAGTACAGAAATGACACCACCATGTCCAGAGATGGGGAGGAGATGGAGGGGGCTTCAGGTAGGCAAAGATTACAGTGCTGACAAACAGGGAGACCACGACCAGGTGAGGGAGGCATGTGGAAAAGGCTTTGTGCTGTCCCTGCTCAGAGGGGATCCTCAGCACGGCCCGGAATATCTGTACATAGGACAGCACGATGAAAAGAAAACAACCAAATACTAAACAGAAACTAGCCTTGATAAGTCCAACTTCCCTGAGGTAGGAATCTGAGCAGGAAAGCTTGAGAATCTGGGCGATTTCACAGAAGAACTGGTTTATGGAATTGCCTTGGCAGAGGTGTAGGGAAAATGTGTTCGCTGTATGCAGGAGAGAATAAAGCAACCCAGTGCCCCAGGCAGCTGCTGCCATGTGGACACAAGCTCTGCTGCCCAGGAGGGTCCCGTAGTGCAGGGGTTGGCAGATGGCAACGTAGCGGTCATAGGCCATGATGGTGAGAAGGGAATATTCTGATGATACCAAAAATAGAAACAGAAATACCTGTGCAACACATCCCGGGTAGGAAATGGCCCTGGTGTCACAAAGGGTATTGGCCATGGATTTGGGGAGAGTGGTGGAGATGGAGCCCAAGTCGAGGAGGGAGAGGTTGAGGAGGAAGAAGTACATGGGGGTGTGGAGGTGGTGGTCGCAGGCGATGGCTGTGATGATGAGGCCGTTGCCCAGGAGGGCAGCCAGGTAGATGCCCAGGAAGAGCCAGAAGTGCAGGAGCTGCAGCTCCCGTCTGTCTGCAAATGCCAGGAGGAGGAACTGGGTGATGGAGCTGCTGTTGGACATTTGTTCACTGCAGGCAGGGAGGTTGAACTAGAAGACATTGACAAGTTAGGACAAACTTCTTTTATTCAATCTTATGCTGTTTCCCAAAAAGTCTCCTCAAAACTATTTATCTTTCTTTGGGAAAATATATTCAATTCCTTTTTATGAGCTCAGATTTTGATGTTGCTGAGGAGACGTTCATTGAAGGGGAAGAAATCCTCATCTTTCATATTTCTCTCCGCCTGAACACAGGGGAGACCTGAGGGAAAAAAAGGCTCCCTGTGCCCTAGAACAGAGTCAAGAGAATGCTGGAGCAAGTCCTGGCTCTCTGCTCCCTGGAGCTGTTTTCTGCTGGGAGTGGGTTCTCTGTCCCCATGTCCCCGCCCTGACAGTGCTCCCAGCCCCCATCCCACCCTCTGTGTGCTCAGCTCTGCCCTGCAGACCCCTCCTGGCAATAGGGCACTGCCCAGGGACATTCCCTACTTCCAGATTCAAAGGAGAACAGCAGGCAAAACCAGAACCCTCAAACAAAAATCATGCTGTTGTGTCTGTAAGTAGAGGAGTAGGTGAAGGCACTTTATGAAGTTTCTGGCAATCCTGCTGATCCCTCAGTTTAACATTTCAGGAGTCTCAATGAATTATTAAAATTTCACAGCCCCTTTCTACTTTTTCTTAGAAGAAACACGAGATCATAGAGCCTAAAAAGGTTCACATTATTAAGGTGGCCCCTGCCTTGAATTTCCTCTTGAAATACAAATGTGCTATACGTGATCTGGAGCTGTGAGCATCCCTGATCCATGCAGCAGCAGCCTCTGGAGAGCAGAAGGAGCCTGCCCTGGCGGGGGCTCTCCTTCCCCCCACAGATTCTCCCCACAGCACCGTGGGGAGCTCCCCGGGCAGGCTGAGTGCTGACCCTGGCAGGCAGCAGTATCCCTGCCCCAGCACACAGCCCCCTGGGGTGCAGGGACCCTGCTGGGAAGGACAGCCCTGGGCACCCCTGCCTGCACACCCGGCTGCACACCCCTGCAGCCGGCCCCGCCAGAAGGCAGCCCTCATGCCCTGGCCCTCGCAGGGGGCACCAGGGAAGCCCTGCTCGGGAGCAGATCCTCCTCCTCCTCCTCCTCCTCCTCCTCCTCTAGGCAGGAGGCAGATTCCTGGCGGCTCTGCCGCCTTCCCCAGATCCCTCCCCGAGCTGCAGCTGCATTGCCCTGCACCCCCAGACTTACTGTGGCCAGGGCCCTGACGCTTTCTCCTCCTCGGAGCTCTCAGCAGCCTCCCAGCCCAGGCTGCCTTGAAGCTGTGTGTGCCTCGCTGCTCTGCCCTGGGTGCCTGCAGGCAGTGCCCTCAGCCCTGCTGCGCTTTGCAGAGGAGCTGCTCCTGGGCAGAGCTGTCTCTCTGCAGCGCTGCCCACTTGCCAGGAGCTCCCTCCGGCCCAGGAGCCCGGCCCAGCTCAGCACCACAGCAACAGCCCAAGGCACTTTAATGACCCCTCAGGAGGGTTTGGTGCCAACTCCATGAACATCAAACACAGAGAAGCTGAAGAAACCTCTGAAGAATTCAAAGTTTTATTCAAACTCTAAAGTTTCTTGTGGCTTTAATTGTATCCACTGAGGACACTATTGACAAAGCCTCCCCAGTGTCCTGTTAGAGCAGAAATCTGAAGGCAGTTATGAGAAGTCGGAAACAAAAAGGGAAAGTTGTCTCTGATGCTGAGTAATCCTCAATTTGTTGCATTAAGCCAAAGTTCCAAGTCCTAAGCCCATTAAACAAATGGCCAAGCCACGAACCCCCAGCCCCTGGGAAGGGAGATCCTCTCCCTCCCACATTCCTCAGGGCTCTTCCTGGGGTAGGGGCTATGGAGATGTGCACCTCCCAGGCTCCTGAGGATGCACAAGGAGGCCATGAGGACCCTGTGCTGCAAGGGACTGTGCCTCCTCACAGGCATCAGTGTCAGGGACAGCATCCATAGCCAAAATCGTGATGGGGTTGACTTTACTGGAGGCTTTCAGCTTTCCCACAGCCCTCTGTCATCTCCACCACAGGCTGTCCTCTGGGGTTGCATCCCCTGCGCCTCTTTCCCTGCAGGCTGTCCTCATCCCCCCAGCTCTCTCACCTTGCTCCTCCCGAGCATCTTCATTTCTTTCCTGACATTTCACCATGCTCTCTGGCTCTTCCTGGAAAAACAAAGCCTTGTTCTGATCCATACTCCTCCTGGGTCATGTGTTGCACCACAGCATTTATCCTGTTGTCCAGTCTGGACTTCCCCAGCTGCACAGTATGACATTATTTCTTTCTCATGCTGTTTTCCACTGTGAAGAAAAAGTCCACCGTCTCTCAAACCACCCTTCAAGGGTTCTTGGGCTACTCCTAGACTGTCCCAAGTCTCCACAACACTTATCTCAGAATGTTTATATCTAAGCATATTGGACATGTGCTTGAGTCCTCTAAACCCTATCTTGGGGTGATGCCTGGGCACTCTCAAAGGTGTTTGGAGATGAAAACATAGTGGTTACAGGTCAAGAAAGATGGAGTGATACTTTTCACCAGGATCTGTATTAGAAGGATAAGCGGCAATGGTGTTAAAATGAAAGAGGGTAGATTTAGATTTGAAATAAGGAAGAAATTTTTTCCGATGAGGATACTGAGATATTGGAACAGGTTGCCTAGAGAAGTTCGAGGGAGAGGAAATTCACCACTTCTCTGGGCAACCTCTTCCAGTGTTTAACTACCCTCATAGTAAAGAATTTCCTCCTTTTATTTAATCTAAATCTACCCTCTTTCAGTTTAAACCCATTACCCTTTGTCCTATTCCTGCAATCCCTGATAAATAGTCCTTCCCCATCTTTCCTGTAGCCCTGTTTAAGTCCTGGAAGGCCACTAGAATTTCTCCCTTGGAGCCTTTTCTTCTTCAGTCTGAACAAAACAAACTCTCTCAGCCTGTCCTCACAAGGGAGGTGCTCTCACCCCCCCAGTCATATTCACGGCCTCCTCTGGACCTGCTTGAGCATGTCCATGCCCTTTTTATGTTTGGATCATGAGAGCTGGAAACCAGACTACAGGGCCTGGTCTCATGAGAGCAGAGCAGAATGGGAGAATCCCCCACCTTGACCTGCTGGCCACACTTCTCTTGATGCAGCCCAGGACACGGTTGGTTTTCTGGCCTGCGAGTGCACATTGCTGGATCACAATCAGTTTTCCATGAACTACCACCCCCAAGTCCTTCTCCACAGAGCTGCTCTCAATCCACTCCTTGCCCAGCATCTATTTGTATGTGAGGTTGTCCCAAGCCATGGGTAGGACCTTGAACTTGGCCTTGTTGAACTTCATGAGGTCTGTATGGGCCCACTTCTCCAGCCTGTCCAGGTTCCTCTGGATGGCATCCTTTCCCTCCAACATGTCACCACACCACATAGTTTGGTGTCATCTGTGAACTTGCTGAGGATGCACTCGATCCTTCTGTCCATGACGGCAACAAAGATGTCAATCAATACCAGACCCAACTCCAACCCCTGAGGAATGACACTCATCTCTGTTCTCCAATTGGATGTTGAGCCTGTGACCTCAGCACTTTGAGTTCGACCCCCCAACCAATTCTTTATCCACCGAGTGGTCTATCTGCCAAATCACCGTCTCTCCAACTCTAGACGAAGATGTCATGCGGGACCGTGTCAAGTGCTTTGCACAAGTCCACGTAGATGACGTCAGTTGCCCTTCCAACTGTTCTTTGGTGAGGCCAGCAACAGGCAAGACAGGTGTGTGTGCATGTCATGTTGGTGTGTGTGTCAGTGGGTGTAACTCATGGTCTGAGCCTGGTCGGCAGCCAAACACCACACAGCTCCACCTGGGAATGGGGAAGGAAGCAGAGGGGCAAAGGGAGACTCACGGGTTGAGATAGAAACAGTTGAATAATGGTGATAAAATAATACGGTGGCAGTATGAACGGATAATGTAAAAGTGCAATTGCTCACCACCGCCTGACTGACACCCAGCCGGCTCCCAGCCAGCGATCCTGAAACACAAAGATGCCGCGACCACAATCCCAAAAGTGAGAGTGTGCCCCTTCCCGCCCACCCCTCCTTTATATGGTGAGCATAACGTCACATGACATGGAATATTGGCCAATCCAGGCCCGCTGCTCCAGCTGTGTTCCCTCTCTGCTTCTTGTGAGCCTGTGCACAGGCAGGACACGGGGAGCTGGAGAGTCCCTGAAATCTCCGTGTGCATCAGCACTCCTACAGCTACCAAAAAGGAACAGGAACTCTATTCCAGTCTGAACCAGGACCGTGTCCACCCCTTAGTTCCATATCCTTTGCATTATCCTCAGGTTCCATATTTCCTAATACAGTCTAATAAATTACTGTCCTCTTCCCTGGTCTTAGGCATGTGCACACAGATATAATTCCCTTAGCCCATGGGCCATCTTAAGCCCATACGTGGAATTACCTTTGCCCAAGGACCTGGGTGCACTTGGTCCTTGCAGTCTATATACTGCAGAATGTATCGTGAGTTCATTTGGTCCATAGCTTCAGGTTCCATCTGTCCTAACAGTCTCTTAAGGCAGAAGGAGGGATTCTCAGTTGGTAGGGCACAGGTGTCCTTGGGCCTGGCAAGAGGATGGCATGCAGTCTCTGTTGCAGTTGGAGCTGGTGGCTGATGCATCTGACGCTGTCTGTATTCAGTCTGCAGCAGTCGCTGGGTATCAGTTGCTGAAACGAATCGTGACTTTATCAAAGTTCGTGTTTTTCTTCATGAATATGATGCCATTAGCATAATATGTGTCAACCATAGCAATGTATTTATACGGTTGTTTGGTGATTAATGTAATACAGTTTATTGGCTATTTTCACCTAACATCAAGTCCCCTTGAGGCACACATCGGACATCCTCATCCTTCTGCATTGCCCACCAAGTGCACCCAGGTCCTTGGGCAAAGGAAATACCACTGTATGGGCTTACCTTTACCTGAAGTAGGAGTAACCCAAATAGTCTTCCACAGCATGTGCTTAAGGTGCACTACTGGGACTCTATCTCCATCTGCAGTATGTAGAATTTTGACTGGGCAGGGCCATCCTGGTTGGTAGATGCTCTAGTTTTGACTAACCAGGTGGGCTTTGCTAAATGTCTGTCCCAGTGTTTAAAAGTTCCTCTTCTCATTGCTCTCAGCGTGGTCTTTAGTAGCCCATTGTACCACTCAATTTTCCCAGAGGCTGGTGCATGGTAGGGGATATGATATACCCCCTCAATGCCATGTTCTTTTGTCCAGGTGTTTATGAGATTATTTAAAAAATGAGTGCCATTATCTGACTCAATTCTTTCTGGGGTACCATGTTGCCACAGGACTTGTTTTTCAAGGCCCAGAATAGTGTTCTGAGCAGTGGCATGGGGCACGGCCTATGTCTCCACCCACCCGCTAGTTGCTTCCACCATTGTGAGCACATAAAGTTTGACATGCCAAGTATTGTGGAAGCGTGATGTAATCACTCTGCCAGGCCTCCCCATATCTATATTTTAACCATAGCCCTATACCAAAGAGGTTTTAACCTCTTGGCTTGCCTGATTGCAGCATGTGTATCACATTCATGGATAACCTGTGTGACAGTTGTCGTGGTTTAAACCTGGTCAGCAGCTAAACGCCACGCAGCTGCTCACCCACCCTCCCCTCCACTTGGGAATGGGGAGGGAATCGGAGGGCAAAGGGAGACTCACGGGTTGAGATAAAAACAGTTTAATAACAGTAACAGAATAATATGGTGACATGATGAATGTAACGTACAATACAGCTGCTCACCACCCGTCACCGACACCCACCTGCTCCCGGCCAGTGATCCCAAACACAAAGACCCTGTGGCAACACTCCCGGAAGTGAGAGCCCCTTCTGACCCACTCCTTCCTTTATATAGTGAGCGTAATGACATGGAATATTGGCCAATCGGGGCCCAGCACTCCAGCTGTGCTCCCCCCACCCCGCACACAGGCAAGGGCTCTCGGACCTGGAGAGCCTCTGGGGCCTCAGTGTGCTGCAGCTCTCCTCCAGCTACCGAAATGAACAGGAACTCTATTCCAGCCCGAACCAGGAGAGGGGCCCTGTGTGTAACTGCGTGTCTGTGTGCCTGTATGCCTGCATGAGAGAAGTGAAACGCAGCACAGCTGCGAAGTGAGTGCGGAGTTCTGATCTCCGCTTCCATGTCCTCCACGAGGAGAGTGGCCGGAGGCGAGAGAAGCGAACAAAGTATATGTCAGATTTTAAAACAGGATTGTTTGAGCCTGTGGTTAACTTTTGGTGTCCCATACACAGACCCGAGGATTTTTCTTGTAATCCAATCTTTGTTTTGGAATGCTTTGGTTGTGGACAAGACGTCTGGGTGGAATTTGGAGACGATTTCTGGTGTAGTAAATGTCAAGGGAAGTGGTCTGACTGGGACAGAATTGAGCGCTCGGGTCAGCTTAGAAGAACGTATTGTGGGAACCTAGGAAACTTACAGAGGCAATAGAAGCAGAATGTGGATAAGCCCTCCCGGCTAACAATATGGGAGGGAAACAGTGGGGGTATAGTGAAAAAGATCCCTCTGGGCTGCATCTTAGCCCATTGGAAGGAAATTGGAGGCACACCAGGTGGAAGTGTGAATAAAAGGACATTAACTAAATACTGTATCCAGTGGTGGCCCCTGTATAAATTAGATGACAGGGGGAAATGGCCCTTTAATGGAACCTTGAATTATAATACTTTGTTGCAACTGATGTTGGTTTTGAGGAGAGAAGGAAAGTGGGATGAGGTCAGGTCTCATATGCAGACACTCCGAAATCACCCTGAGTATCAAACTGATTGTGGATTAAAGAGCCCACAAGACCCAATGGTTTTGGCTCTAGAAAAGGAAAATATGAAAGAAGGATACTCCAGGACAAAATATTTAACCAGTCCCATGCCCCAAATGGTGTTTTGAGGTCACCATAGAAAAGGGTAAGACAGGGAGCTTATAACCCGCTTATAGAGAAACCGTTAGGGTTTCATAGCTTCACACAGTGGTTCTTACCCTGGTTGGGAGTTATTGAGATTGAAAAAGCCATGGTAAATATTTTGGCAGAAATGGAAATAATAGCAAACGCAACTACTGATGCCCTTTTATGTTAGACCAGGAGGTAAAATCCCTGAAGGGAGTAGACTTTCAAAACAGAATGGCTCTAGATATAATCACAGCTCACATAGGAAGGGTGTGCACCTTGATCAATACAAGCTGTTGTATTTATGTAGATGAATCAAGTAGAACAGAGATTGACCTTCAGAAGATTTGGGAACACTCAAAAGTCTTACATCAGGTATCCCTGGATGATACCTCGTATGGGTTTTCTAACCTCTGGGAAAGCTCACCTCTTGGCTACCTAATGTCACAAAGCTTAAGCAGCTTTTTGTTGCAGTTATCGTGATTATTGTATTAGGATTATTAGTCTGTTGTGTGTTGCAATGTTTATGTGGATGGATAAACAAACTGGGAATACCGATGAGGAGTGGAAGAAACACAAATTACAGCAAAACATTGAAAATGGCAAGTATTTTGCTAAAAGGAATGGTGCCATATAGCAAAAGAATTGGCAAGGGTAAAAGAGAAGGGGGGAACTTGATCTAGAAAATAAACGACTTAGCAAAATAACTAGCAAGATAACGGGATACTTGGTTGCAAAAGACCTTGAAAGATAACAGGAAACTTCTTTACAAGAGAGCCTCCATAGATAACAGGATATCCATCTGTTAATTAAGGCAGTCTGCAAGAAGGAGCCATCTGGCTGGAGCCAGTTCTGCAGTTACTGGCTGAGGTAACTCAGCATTCTGGGACAAAGCTTGAGAGTACATGGTGAAGAAGACCACGAGCTTTCCTCCAAAGACCCCGGCCCACGACCACCGGATGGCAGTACGCATGTGGCAAGAGGAGGAGACTTAGGATAATGAGTTCCCGGAAATAATTACAATAATCACACCTATTCTTAGAACTAATTGTAATAACCCAGCCTATACTAACGAATATGCATGTTTCTGTATCATAAATGATGCCTGCTTCATGATACGGTGTACAAGCTTGGAGGAGAGATCGCCCTTGTTCAATCACTGCAATAAACATACCTGCTTTATAACTCTTTGTGAATTGTAAAGTGTGTTTCCACATGTCAGAAAACAGCATGAGAAAGACATAGCAGAACAAAGTACAGCAGGGGAGGTAGAGAATGGAGACAAAGAGAAAGAAATGTCACCACAAGGGCAGTGCTGTGCTGCAACAAGTCTCCCAGAGGGAGTCTGGAAGAGCCCACAGCTTGTGTTTCAAGGAACAACCAGGAGGATGGATAGATACTCAGCATTGGTGGTCCTCACCTTCGACACTGTGTGCAGTTCTGCTGCACAGTTTGAGAAGAACGTGAAGGTCCTCGAATGCATCCAGAGGAGGGCAACAAAGCCGGTGACAGAGCTGGAAGGAATGTGCTATGAGGAATGACTGAGGACTTTTGGTTTGCCTAGTTTGGAGGGAGGAGGCTGAGGAGTGACCTCATTGCTCTCTGCAGCTTCCTGAGGGAGGGACACGGAGTGGGAGGTGCTGATCTCTTCTCCCTGGTATCCAGTGATAGGACATGTGGGAATGGTTCAACGCTGAGCCAGGGGAGATTTAGACTGGACATGAGGAAGCATTTGTTTTACCGAGTGGGTGGACAAACACTGGAACAGGCTTCCCAGAGAGGTGGTCGATGCCCCAGGGTGGTCAGTGTTTAAGAGGCATTTAGACAATGCCGTTAACACCATGCTGTAACTTGGTCAGCCCTGAATGGGTCGGGCAGTTGGACTAGATGATGGTTGCAGGTCCCTCCCAACTGAAATAGCCTCGTCTATTCTATTCTCTACCAGTGAGGGCAGTGAGATGCTCAGGTGAGAGGGAGGTGGGGAAGAAAGGCTGATGTTGAGAGTCTGTAGGGAAAGAGCTGCAGGTGTGGGACACTGAGGACAGCCTGTGGGAAAGACAACTGAAGGCTCTGGCAAGGCTAAGAGCCCCCAGCAGAGCCAAGGTCTTTTCCTCCTTGCCTATGACTGTTGCCTCCATAACTAAGGCCTACCTGGACAAACGGTAACCTTATGGTACCAGGACCTTAACGCCCCTCGGCCCCACCCCAGAGAGACCCATATTTGTCACTATAGTCCTGTCCTTGACACCGCAAATTCCCATATGACACTGTCCCAGGAAGAGCCCTGGGCAATGTGTGAGGGACAGGATTTCCCTTCCCAGGGGCTGGGGATCAGGCTTTGGCCCTATGGCCTAAACACGTTAAGGTACAGTAAGCACCAGAACCACCTTAACATTGTGTTTGTTTGCCTCGCATTGACACCTCCAACTTCCTGCTCTAACCAGCCCCTGAGGAGGCTTTGTGCTGATGGCCCTCACTGGGACCCATTAACACTCCTTGAAACCTTAGGGGTTGCTTCTGATGTTGACTTCTTCAGCCCTTCGCTCAGGCTCTTCTTGGTGTCTGAAGCTCATGGTCTCAGCATCACAGACACCATGGGGCTCATTCAAATGTAAAAAGCCATGTCTCCTCCAATTGTTTTCTTCAGTTATCAAGCCTTGGACAGATAACTGCAGAGGTCTCTGGAGTGTATGTAAAGGGGAACATTTGACTGAGCATTTCATACAGAAGTATTTCTTAGGTTTAAGTCTACTGTATTACTTTTTCTGTTTACAGAAGAAGTGATTGCAGCCTCCTCTGATCTTGATGCAGAGGGTCTCCTAGTGCTGTCAAGATGGGTAGGGCCAGCTCCTCCTGAAGGTCAGACACTGCATGGACAGCCTGATTCCTCACCTCCCCAGCCCTGCCACTTCTCTCATCGTCCCCCTGGCACTTGCAGCACAACTCCTTCCATCAGACTTCTCCACCCAGGCCGCAGCTGGATGTTACAGCTCCACTGCACCAGCTCCCACTGGCTTTCCTCAGAGACCTGGCTGCACACGGGCACAGCAGAATTTACCTTCATTGCAAACCAACAGATGGAAAATATAGTAAAAAGGAAAGGTCTTGGTGGGTTGGAGAGGAGGCAGCCGCGTGCCCTGGCAGCAAGGGAGGCCAGCTGCACCCAGGCCTTTGTGGCCAGCAGGACGGCCAGGAGATCAAGAGAGGGGCTTGTCCAGGTTACTGTGTCCGGATTGCAATCCCCAGTACAGGAAGGATGTTGACAAGCTGGAGGGGGTTCAGTGAATGTCCCCAAGACAGGCTGGGGCTGGAACACTTTGCCTGTGAGGAGAGGCTGAGGGAGCTGGGCTTGTGCAGCCTGGAGAAGGGAAGGCTGAGGGGCACCACCCTGCAGCCTCTCCGCACCAATGAGGAGGTCCTGAAGAATACAGAATGGGGTTCTCCACCATGGAGCATGTTAAGAGGCTGAAAGAGGAGGGTTGGGTGAAACAGGGGATGTTCACCCTGGAGATAAGGAAAAGATTTTGGAGCAGTCTCAGGGCTAGTCCTGAGTAGGGTGGCCATGAGCCCTGCCTGCCCTCCTGTCTGCCATGGCTGCTCAGGTCACAAGAACAGAGGTGCCCCCAGAATCAGAACGCAGGTGGGCCTCTTCCACCTGCCTCAGCCCTCCCCTCCCCAAGGAGGTCATTTCTGTTGGGTGGCTTCTCAGATGTACTGGATGACCTCAGAATGCCTGCTGGCCAGCATGTCTCCTGAGGGCCAGTCAGGCTGCTGCAGTGGAAGCCACCTCATCATCATCACCATTCGTGCCACCTGCCCTTGACTGTCTCTCCCCTGCCTCTCTGTCCCTAGCTTGTCTCTGCTGGGATGAGTGGTTTTGTGATGCACGTGTTGGCCCCAAATTTCTGGAGCCATCTGCTGTCCAATCAGGCTCCTGTAACAGTCGTGGCCTCACAATCACCACCACAATTGGTGTTGCCTTTGCCCATCTTTCCCCACCCACTCCCTTGACTCCTCATCTCTGCTGCAGCCCAAGCTCAACAGCCAAACCCAGCCCCTTTCCTGGCCTTTCTCTCTCCCCTTTCCCATGGCAGGACAGAACCACCCTGGGTGTGGTGTGTTTTGGCTTTGCATTTATTGTGACTTACGCTTGTGATTATATGTTCCGTTTTACGAACTGAGCTGCTGTTCCAAACTTCTCTATCTCAATTTCTAAAATCTGTAGTTCTCTTTCTACATCTTGTACCTGGCCAATACCTAACTGCAGTTATTTAATCTGTAACCAGGGTCTGTGTCAGTGGACCATAAGAGCATCCTCATTTGTGATTAAGTCTGCTCTCTTATTTTGGGAAATTACTCCTTCAATTTCTTCATATCTTTTTGCATGTTCTTTAGCATCCGTTCCTCTCAGGAGAAATCTATTTCTGAATGCACCAGCTCAAGACAAGTTTCTCTATTGTTGGGGTAAGTGGAGAAGTTTGAGGAGGCCCTGGTCCAGGATTCTTTTTCCTGGGAGAGGGGCTGGCACAGAGGGGCTTGCTGGCAGGGGACAATAAAGATGCCTGGGAGACTGGAGCAAGGGACACAGGGAGACACTGGCCTCCGTCTCCTCATGCCATGGCTGGCCCTCAGCCCTGGGGCTGATGGGGAGGCTGAGACACCTCTCTTCCTTCCTTCACTCCCCACACTTGGATGGGCCTCAGGAAACATCCAGGAGCCTGGAGGATGCACAAACCTCCTGGTCCAAGGGAGTGGGGTATGTGTGACAGTGTGTGTGAAAGACATGAAGAAGATGTGAGGTGTCTGTGTGAAGATTCCTCAGCATCCCCTGAGGGGAAGGATCCCCATTCCCAGGCTATGGGGGTCAGGGCTTGATCATCCTGCGTGAGGAAACACATCAAGGGCTTTCACAGTTGCCTGAACATTTGATTTTCAGCCTGGCAGCAGTGCCTCTGCCTTCCTGCTTCGTCACCCCCAGAGACAGGAACCTTGTCTCCTCATTCCCT
The DNA here is from genome assembly GCF_018691265.1 of Tyto alba. Classification (NCBI taxonomy): domain Eukaryota; kingdom Metazoa; phylum Chordata; class Aves; order Strigiformes; family Tytonidae; genus Tyto; species Tyto alba. The sequence goes on along the minus strand of NW_024881277.1, from coordinate 8,888,807 downwards.
CCATGGGCTCTTCAGTGATGGACCTCGGTGGCCATCACTGACACCCTCAGGAACTTGGAGGGTTCCTGCTGACTCCGACTTCTCTAGAGGCTTGAGTCAATCCCTTTCCAGGATCTGCAGTTCAGCAACTGGCACCAGAGGGCTCAATAACATCATAAAAGTCTGCACAAGACAAGTCTCTGGGTAGAACAGCATTCCTTAGTTTCCATGTGATGAATTCGGGTAGTTTCAGGAGTGTAGTCATAGTATAAATCTTTCCGTACTAAATGTCAAAAGGAAACAATATCTTCTTTTTCAATTAGTTCTTACTTTTGTGCTTACACACTAAGAGACATCACCCAATTCCAATTGATACTGATCCTGAACTTCTCCCTATCGAGTCTGAATATAGGGGGAAGTCAAGACCCTGTATGTCAGACACTCTCTGGACAGTGTTTGTCCCTACCTCCAACCCCACATGTCTCTTACCAGCCCCCTGGGACTTACAGCACCTTTGTTCCAATCTGAGCTTTCTCCACGACAGGCTGTAGCTGCACGTTTCACCACATAGACACCAACTCCCACCTGCCATACTTGGGAATCAAGCTATACACAGACACTGAAGGATGTTTCTTAATTGCCAAAAAGCAAAACCAAATGCAGGCAGAGTTTAATAAAACATAAAATACACATCTCTGATGTATATGAAGCCCAACTTCCCTCGTCTGCAGTCCAATTTCCATAGCAGAGATGGCCTTATACCAAAGAAAATCATATTTCCTGTCAAGCAGAGATCCCAAGAACCCCCAGAGCACTCCCTGACCCAGACTCTGTCCATTTTCACTCCCAGCTACTCACACCCTCAAGTCATGAGCTCCTCGATTCACAGAGGGAAGAAAAGAACCAAAAGAAATGAATCACCCCCTTTTTCACAGCCAAATCCACACTCAGCCCAGTGTATCTGGGTTACAGGTACATCTTCAGGTAGGCTCTGCAACATCTAGATCCACTCACTTCTCTTTCTCGTCCAACACGTGACAGCTTGGGTGCAATTGTCCAGGCTTCCTCTTCTACTCAAGGGAGAGAAATTAGTTCTCTCAACTGCCTGTCCACCAGGTACCCCTCCAGAAAGTCTCCCATCAGCCCAGGGTCACATTTCCCTCTCCCATGTCAGGGTTTCATCTACCCTCATGTATCTTGGAGGTGATGGCCACGAATTTGTGATCAACTGCATCAACTCTGGACTGAAGATATTAGGCAAAAATTTCAACATTTCCAGAAAACTCCTTGGTGCAATCAGTGTGTAAGAGGAGTTCATTTTCAGAACTTTGACATTGTTCTGTACATTCCCGTAAATATTTTCATAGGCCATGGACAAGAACGAGCAAGCTGATGACACTTTCTCTCCACTATGTATAGACAGATTGATAAAACTTGTTCTTTTGGACAGGTGACATTTGAGATTGATCAAGTAGCCCCTTATTTGATTCCTCCTCACCTTCAGCTGTTTTCCAGATGCCTGTGATAAGGCACAATGGCTTAGGAGAACTTGGTGAAAGATGAGGCAAAGAGGACATGAAGTATCTCAGCTCTCTCACCATCTACGTGTGATAGAAATAGGACTGGGCAGTGCAGTCCTGGATAGATTCAGGTTTATTTTACTGCTGTCTTCTCTGCTAGGGATGGACATCATTGGATGTGGAGGTGATCTCCATGAACAGCTAGGTTCTGCTGACAGGCCTGGTGTGAAAATTTTTTGTCGTTTCCTTGACTGCATCATCGAGGGGGTGGGTAATGTTGGAGATAAAAACCAACAGTCTGAGAAGGTAAACACTTGTGTAGAGACCACAGTGTGATGTGCCTGGTGTTCCTGGACTGCTCTCCATCTCCTGGATAGAGAAGGGACAGACCTTGCCACGTTGCAGTGGTGGCAGTCAGTGGCTTGCACAGCAGCCCCGAATCTGTCTGCAGTGCTGTGCGGGGGGTCTGTCACAGCCCCGATCTGGAGGGAGATTGCTTGCATGTATAGTACCAGTGCTGTCCCAGCCAACCCCATGGAGCTGAGTGAGAGCCTTGGCACCTCACGTAACACTGGAAGGCCCTGTTTGTCATTAAACAGCATAAATGCCCTAAGATTGGTGAAGTAATGTGGAGGTGTTCATGAGACCACTGTTGTGGGGATCAAGTAAATTCAGCTGATGGAAAAGACAGAGAGAAACTGAGCTCTCCCAAATGTACATGACTCTATTTGCTCAGAGTAATCCTTGCACAGGCTGCCCAGAACAAAACAGACAGTGGCAGAGTCACTTGTACTAAATGTGGGCATCTGCTGTCATTCCTGTTGGCCAAAGATGGTCCCCTTCAGATGCCAAGAAGATGCCCCCAGATGCTGTCCTGTCTCTCAGCATTGCTCCATAAGAGCTTGCAGTCTTCCGCACATTTCTTGGAACACCTCCTGACCCTCAGATGTCTCTAACTGTGTCTGAACAGCTCACTCCTGATCTCCATCTCTATCATGATCTGAGATGAGAAAATGAGCTCAGCTACAGATCCCTCCCAATAAGTGTCTGGATGTCCTATGTAATGATAGGACAATAAAAACTGATTATATCACCCAAATTGTAATTTTTTAGGAGAAATGGCAGTGCTGGAAAGTAGTGCCTCTCCCAGATGAAGGAGGGATTATCAGTGATTGCATCAGGCTGTGTCACAGCAGGTTCCCTGGAGCCCCAGGGACAGCTGGAGGGAGCCCAGAGGGGCCACAGCAAGTGGCACCTTGGGCTGTTGCTGTGGTGCTGAGCTGGGCCGGGCTCCTGGGCCGGAGGGAGCTCCTGGCAAGTGGGCAGCGCTGCAGAGAGACAGCTCTGCCCAGGAGCAGCTCCTCTGCAAAGCGCAGCAGGGCTGAGGGCACTGCCTGCAGGCACCCAGGGCAGAGCAGCGAGGCACACACAGCTTCAAGGCAGCCTGGGCTGGGAGGGCAGAGGAGATCTCACTGCGGGAGAAATCTTCACAGGCCTCTACGTGGTAAGTGTCTGGGAAGGGCAATGCAGCTGCAGTTCCTGGGAGGGTCTCCTAAAACTGTCATAACCCTCAGCCTATTGGATCTGTCAGGAGGACTCCCAATCCAGGGGCACATGTTCAACAAATGTGAAGGGGTGAAGCCAGGGTGTGCACCCAGAGCTGCTCATGGTGTTTCAGGGGGGACTCTTCCAGAGGAAGATTATAGCAGAGGCTACCTTAAAGGACTGTGCTTTCTGTTTCTTGCTGTTTCAGGGAAAAGGAAAAAGAAGCTGCTACACTTGGAGAGGGAGACAGAGATATGAACCGTTACAGCAAGCGATCAGTAGGTCTGGTAGGAACCACATAAACTGCTTTTACCCACTCCTCTACCTACAGAGAGCACCCGCAACATTTTTTTTTCTCCTCATCAGTGTTTGTCTAACCTGCTCCTTACTGCCTGCAAATGGGGAGAGGCACTGAGTGAGTGCCTGAAACTGGGAGGTCTCTTCAGGTCAGAGCTGAGCATGCAGCAGTTGCTGATGAAGTCTGTCATCTCTGATAGGAAAGAAATTTGAGGACAGAGAGAGTTCTGGGCAGGCACAGCTGCAGGCAGCAGGGACATGGGCAGAGAGCTATAGGAAACTGCAACCATAAATGTCATGGGAGGAAGAATTTGTAAATCTCCCTGTCATCCCCTCCAATGCAGACACCTTCCTCTGAGAAAGCCCTCAGATCAGTAGGTCTTTGAGGAACCTGATAAAGCCCCTTCACCCAATCCTTTGACTACAAAATCCCTTTGCTTTTGTGGTCTCTTCAGCATTGTGGTCTCTTCTGATCTGCTCCTTAGGACTCTACAACACAGAGCTGTCCCTTGGCAGTGTCCTGCTGCCAGGAGGGGTCTGCAGGGCAGAGCTGAGCACACTGTGGATGGGATGGGGGCTGGCAGCACTGACAGGGAGGAGATAAGGGGACAAAAAAGTAGCTCTCATCAGGGACAGCCCCAGGTACCAGAGACATGGGCAGGGAGGGAGAGGGTGTTGCTGTCAGGAATGCGGTGAGAGGGGGGATTTGGGCACCTCACTGCCATGTCCCTGCAGTTCAGATGTCTTCCATGGAGCAACCCCTTGCTGTCCCCTCCCACTCAACACAGTCTCTTCCCTGAAGGCCATGGGGCACCTTCCCAGTAGCCTCAGCTCTGAAGGGGAAAACTTAGCAAATACCTAACCTGCCTGTCCCTTTCTGCCTCCAGCAGCACTAGCTCTGTAGTATTTGTCCATTTTCCCCCTCCTGTATCTGCTCCCCTTACTGTCATGCCTGGACTTGCTGGGATGGGGGGCTGGGCTTAAGCTGCAGTTCAGAGCCCAACCCTGTGGGTCCTACTGTGCAGATATGTCCATGGGAGTAAAGTCCCCTCATAATCTGTGGGCTCAGGGCAAAACAAAGGACACAATATTCCATTCAGGACATTTACTCTTTAGGACATTCAACTCTTGCTCTGAGGGGCTCGTGCTGGGCTGCAGGTTTCTCTCCAGGTGGGAACAGCTTTCCTGGGGCATCTCTGTGTTATCCAGCAGCCCCAGGGAGGAAACACCTCAGTGCTAAGGCCATGGAAATGCTGCTGGACGTCTGCACACAGGCAGCTGCAATGAGCCCTCTGTGTCCCTGGCTGGGAGGGGAGAGCTGAGATCCTCTTCAGGTGTGATGAGAGGGGCTGAGGGATTTGGAGAGCTGTGCTTGGAGACTGGATTCCTCTAGTCCCAGCCAGTGCCCTGTTTCTGTGGGGAACAGCTGTGTCTATCATCATCCAGTGGTGTCTATCATCAAGCGGTGCCAGCACAGGGCAGATGAGACCAGGGCTGTTGGACAGAGCGACTCTCCTCACTCTGAACTGCAGGACAGGCCCTTGGCCTCAGGACCCACAATGTTTCACTGGGAGGTGCAGCAGAAATGCCAAGAATTTCTGCCTTAAAACCACTCCTCAGTTGCAGTGGTGCAACTAGAACACTCAAAAAAATAAATCCCCATGTTTCCACCCTGCAGTCAGGTGAATTGGGAGAAATAGTACTGTAAACCTCTTTGATAATACAAGTGGATTTAATGTATGATTATCCGTGTTCTGATTTATCAATAGCTGTCCAGCAGATTTGACTCCTCCAGAGCTCACAGCAGAGCCCCTGCTCCATGGGGCACCCTCAGCCAACATCAACCTGAGCTCACAGGATGGACTGGCCAAAGAACTTGGTTAAAAGGGAAAGGCAGTCACTGAGAAATACAGAGTAGATTCTATCTCAGAGAAGTCTACACTATCTTTTCAATGACTTTTCCTCCTTGGACAGTGCTCAATGACCAGTGGAAGCAAATTTTTAATGGTAGCTCCATCACCGAATTTCTCCTCCTGGCATTTGCAGACAGACGGGAGCTGCAGCTCCTGCACTTCTGGCTCTTCCTGGGCATCTACCTGGCTGCCCTCCTGGGCAACGGCCTCATCATCACCGCCATCGCCTGCGACCACCACCTCCACACCCCCATGTAACTTCTTCCTCCTCAACCTCTCCCTCCTCGACCTGGGCTCCATCTCCACCACTCTCCCCAAAGCCATGGCCAATTCCCTCTGGGACACCAGGGACATCTCCTACTTGGGATGTGCTGCACAGCTCTTTTTCTTTCTCTTCTTGATAACAGCAGAGTTTTATCTTCTCACCATCATGGCCTATGACCGCTACGTTGCCATCTGCCAACCCCTGCACTACAGGGACCCTCCTGGGCAGCAGAGCTTGTGTCCACATGGCAGCAGCTGCCTGGGGCACTGGGTTGCTCTAATTCTCTCCTGCACACTGCCAACACATTTTCCCTACCCCTCTGTGGAGGCAATGTTGTGGACCAGTTCTTCTGTGAAATCCCCCAGATCCTCAAGCTCTCCTGCTCAGGATTCCTACCTCAGGGAAGTTGGGATTCTTGTGCTTAGTGTCTGTTTAGCATTTGGGTGTTTTGTTTTTCATTCTTGCTGTCCTATGTGCAGATCTTCAGGGCTGTGCTGAGGATCCCCTCTGAGCAGGGACGACACAAAGCCTTTTCCACGTGCCTCCCTCACCTGGCCGTGCTCTCCCTCTTTATCAGCACTTCATTTTTTGCCTACCTGAAGCCCCCCTCCATCTCCTCCCCATCCCTGGACCTGGTGGTGTCATTTCTGTACTCAGTGGTGCCTCCAGCAGTGAACCCCCTCATCTACAGCATGAGGAACCAGGAGATCAAAGATGCCCTGAGGAAACTGGTAACAGGATGAATTTCAGAAACAATAAAATATGTGTCTTCTGTAAACAACTCTAAGTGTAACTGATTACATACAGGATCTCAGTCTGTAGGTTTTTGTTGGGTCTTTTGGAGTTGATTTTTTTTGTTTTCTTTGTTTTACTTTACGTTATGTTCTCTGCTAAAATGTGTCATTATTTTTCCCTGTTCTCATTAATGTATCTATCAATCTTTTGTGTGAACCAGAGACTGTGTAAATGAGGATCCATGATCTCATTGTGGTTAAACAAAATAAAGGACACTGTAGAGACATGCTTTGAGATCCTTCCTCCAAGTCATTCTCCGGTACCTACCAGGTCATCCCTTGTACTGGTCTAAGATGTGAGTGGTTTTGTGCTGTGGTCAGCTGTCCCACGGTGTGGCAGTCCTTTAACTGCAGGCAGGGACAAGCAGTGGGCACTTCTGTGACAGAGATGGCCTTCATGACAGCATTTCCATCAGACAAGGGGGATCTTCTCTGGGCAGTGCATGAAGGCTTAGGTCTTCTTCCAGAGTTGCTCTTCAAGACCATGCCCAGAAATTAGCCCAGGAGAGAAACCACCACTGAGGAGTGGAAGTGTGTGCATGTGTAGGGTGGGGGCAAACAGCAGTGTCCTTGTACAGCCAGGCTCTGTAGAGAGACCTGAAGGACCAGGAAAGCATGGGACTGAATCTGTGCCCGTGTGTGCTGGACACCCGGGGAAGCAGCCCCATGGCAATTGCCACAGACCAGCCAATAACAACCACCATTTCCAGCATGGACCTCTTACTTCAGATCAGGATAGGTTTTTCATACTTCCACAGAAGGACAACAAAGGACTAGGTCAGAAGTCCATGTTTGCATTGTACAGACAAAGCATAAACCTGCACATCATGTGTGCATTGTGAGATGAACCTGAGTGAGCACAAAATCCACCAGCTATTCCTGGGGTTGCCATGAAGGTCTGTGGCACAGACCATCTCTTGGGGTCACTTCACGTAAAGACTGACGTCCCCTGGGAAACCCCCTGAATGCAGCACTGGGAGGTGCTTCCCTGAACCCGGTCCCTGTGTCCATTCCTCGTGCCTCGGGGCATCTCCCACGGGTGCAGAGCAGTGCGAGCACCGCAGGGCTGAGGTGCCTCCCAGCCTCTGGGGGTGGCAGCAGGAGTTCAGAGAGACACTATGGCTCCTGCAGTGCACTGCCTCTGAGTGTGCAAGGGAAGGACTCGTGTCTCTGAACAGCCCTGTGTGTAAGAGGAGTGCCTGAGGCCAGCTCAGCTGTGGGCACCTGACAGAGCCCTGACACTTCTGTGTGTGACTGCAGGAACAACCCCACCTTCCCAGTGAGCTCCATCTCGGGCCGCCTTGGACAGGCTCATTGCAAGTGCTCCTGTCTGCTCTGTCACCCTCCCCTGGGATTCTGGAGTGTGCCCAGAGAGGCCATGGGCCTTATTGCAGACTTTCAGTACTTCTTGGGGTCTTATAGGAAAGACGGGGACAGACTATCTAAAAAGGCCTGTAGCAATGGGATAAGGGATAACGGTATTGAACTTAAAGAGAGTAGATTCCGACGGTATTCCGACTAGATATAAGGAAGAAAGCTTTTACAATGAGGTGGTGAAACACTGGAACACATTGCCCAGAGAGGTGGTAGATGCCCCGTCCCTGCAAACATTCAAGGTCAGGTTGGACAGGGCTCTAAACAAATCGATCTAGTTGAATCTCTCCCTGTTCATTGCAGGGGGGTTGCAATAGGTGACCTTTAAAGGTCCCTTCCAACCCAACCTATTCTGATTCTGATTCTATGAACTCTCTCAAAGGAAATGTCTTCCCCCCAACCTTTTCCATCCCACAGGCATGCTCAATATCACACCCTCCTAAAACAGTGTTTGCAGCATTGGACACCATAGGCCTGCCCATGTCCTCCCTACTGAGATAAAACAGAAGCAGAAAGCATTTATCCCTGCAGGTGGAACATTATTGTGCAACCTGGGTGCAGACCTTGTCTTTCCTGAGAGCTTTCCTCAGGTCCTCCCTGACCTCCCTGTTCCGCAGGCTGTAGACGAGGGGATTGACCAGGGGCGTGAGGACAGTGGCAGAAGAGGGAGAGCACTTTGTTGAGCTGCCTCAGCGGGGCTGTTCTGGGCAGCAGGTAGACAGTGAGGAGGGTGCAGGAGAAAAGAGAGATGACAATGAGGGGAGGGGAGCGGGAGGAGAAGGCCTTCTGCTGCCCATGCTGGATGGGATCCTCAGGATGGCAGCTATGATGCACACATGGGACGCAAAAGCAAACAGGAAGGGGAAGACAACGCTCAGGAAAGACAGGATGAAGGATGTGAGTGTGACCACGCTGGTGCCACTGCAGGCAATCTCCAGCAGAGAGGTCACAGAACAAGTGGCCAGTTGCCCTGGGGCCACAGAACTTCAGCTGGGATAAGAAGACTGGGACTGTCGCACACACCAACATAGCCAAGGTGCAACCTCCAGCTGAAGGCAGACCTTCCAGGTCATGAAGCCTGCATAGAGCAGGGGCTGGCACGTGCCCAGATCCCAATCATAGGCCATCATGGCCCGCAGGTAACACTCGGCAGTTGCAAAGCAGCCAGAGCAGTGGAGCTGAGCCATACAGCTGTGAGCAGAAATGGTCCCGTCCCCATTCAGCAAGCTGGCCAGCAGCCGGGGCAGGAGGGTGGAGCTGTAGCAGGTCTCCAAGGAGGGCAGATTGCCCCAGAAGAAGTACGTGGGGGTGTGCAGATGCTGCTCTGACACCATCAAAACAATGATGAGGATGTGCCCAATCACAGACATGATGAGTGATAGGAGGAAGAGTGGAGTCTGGATTGAGGGCACATTCCCCATTCCCCTCAGCAGGAACTTCGTGAGGGATGTCCGACTCCCCTATTCCCATTTTTCCATACAGGTTTGTTTCTCTTTCTTTCCCCACTTACCAGGAAGGAGGCCTGTGATAAAACAGCTGCATTTCTGCACTAAGTGGAAGAAGAGATTGAATGGAAATACGGCTTAAAAATATGCAAAGAAACAAAAATTCCATATTCTTAGCATTGTTTATAGTATATTTTTGTCTCTCTCTAACCTCGAAGAAGGTACCGGGGTTCTTCAGGACCGGACAAACCCACTTGTCCCAAGAGCACTCCCTCTGACCACAGGGCTGCCTTGCCCCATGGAGCTGCCTCTTCCTCGTGCTGGAATGCAAACATCATGTGCTTTTGCTCACATTTTGACATCCTGCTTTACTGTGCTCGGGGGTTCCTCAACATGACCAGAATAGCTGTTTAGAACTGAGATCCTCTGTGCTCTGACAAGGAAAACCAGTGCCATGATTTGAAATAAATTGTTTCTGTCAAAAGATCAAGGCAGATGTCCTTTCTCCAACCGGGAGAAGGCTGAGCAGCAGTGCTGGGTGAGTGGTCTCAGCTCTCAGAAACGCTGCCCTTCTGAGGAGAGCATTCCTGCCCTGAGCAGGCCAAGTTCTTGCATTGACCAGGAGCAGGTCAGGAGTTACCTGCTCAGAAAAAGGGACTGTTCAATGAGATCATGACAGAGGATGCTTGAGCCCACACTGTGTGTGAGACAGTAAAAGAAAAGGTGGGACAAAATCTATGCCCAGGACATGCCTGAGTGAACAGCCAGGGAAAGTGCCTGCCTGAGAAGCAGCCTCACCAGCTGTGCTCCTTGAAATACATATTGCTCTCAGTGTTGTCAAACCCACCTCCTGGCTGTGATGGTTTGCTTCTGGAAGCAACCAGCTTTAGCAGAGCTGACAAGGATGAGTAAAGCCCCCAGCCCTCCCCACTGGATGAGTGAGAGTCCATGTCAGAAAGCTGAGGGTCTGAGCTTGTGGAACGGTGAGGGAAGGAGACAAGATGGAGAAACTGGGAAAGAAGAGAGCCCTGTGGGAGGAGAAGGGCTCAGGTGATATGGCCCCAGAGACCCTGCACTGACTTTTCCCCCATGCCAACTGAAGTGGGTAAGTGCCAGGGAGGGCTCCAACAGATCCCAGGCCCAGCTGGAACTCAGCACCACCAGCCCCTCCCCAGCATCTCTGCTGGAAGTTACTGGGTCTCAGGGTATCAGGGGAAGGAGGGAGCTGGGCTGGGGACATGTGCAGCACAAGACAGGGCTGAGACTCAGCTCTCACTCACACACTTTCACTGCACAAACACCCACAGCAAAATCGGCAGTTCCCTGACTCGGGACATCCAGCACCCACCTGCAATGCTCAGCATGAAGGGTTGGCCTCTGTGCTGACGGTGCCTGGGAACAAAGACCTGGGGCCTCACTCTCTGCCTCTACCCCACCACATCTTCCCTTCCGCGATCTCTCTGCAAACCCTGACTCAGATCTAATGCCCTGCTCTACCCTTGCCCTTTTCTTCCCACAGATCAATAAGTGATGCACCAGCAGCAAAAAAAAAAAAAAAAAAATTCCCCCTGCTTTGTACTGTGTGCTGGAGCTTATAACACCAACAATTCTTTCAGTGACCCAGGCACAGCTCAGCTCTCCCCAGGCACTGCAGGGAGGAAGCATTGCTAAGCTAGTTCTCAAATCAAGCTGCAGCTTCTGAACTGCTGGAAAGGCTGGAATCTGTTGTGGCAAGGCCTGCCTTTCCTGACAACCCTGAATACCTTGAACTCCAGGTGAGGCTTCTCTAGAAAGGAGACTCAGGGAAGGAAATCATCAGGATTCAGCAAAATTCCTGACAGAAACCCGTGAGAGTTACCCAGAGTATAAACCCCATCACCTCCTTGAATTAGACACTAAAAATCTCCACACACTGGGCTAGTTTTTCAAAACCAGACTTTTAAATTAGAAATACAGGCTAAATACCTCAGAGAGACAAGTTTCAAAGAGAAACAAAAAATAGGTGAAGCCGTATCATCTGGATTTACAAATTCTCTATCAGCAGAAAGGAAGTCCCACAGCCTATGGGATGTTTCATTAGCTGGCCCTACAGGAAATTTGGTTTCTTGGGCCTCTTGGCTCCAGCCTGCTGCATTCACATTGCTGGCAAGGGGACAATTTCAAGTTCAAGCATCAAATTTTTCCCCATCCTGCCTGGAGATGCAGAACAGCTCTGTCACACATCACGCAGCATCAGAATGAAGATGGAGGTAGTGTGAATTAAATGGTTTGGTCTCAAATGAAATCTCAAATCGTGATCTTGCATGAAAACACTTTTTTCAACTAGGCATAAGTTACACAACTGTGAGTTCAGATCTAGTTTTCAGAGTTTCTCACATCTCTCGATAAAGGAGGGTATGGTGCTGGGGAGAGGGGAACACGCTTTGGTTTGCTAAAACCCTGATGAGTGTCCAACACGTCCTTCCCTTGGCCTCTGGCATCCCAATTCTTGAGATGTAAACACAGTGAGGCTTCTGTCAAGAATCCTTAAGATGTTAGTATGACTTCCCTAAGAGTAGCAGTACCTGAAAGAAACAAAGAAAGAAACAAAAATTAATTAATCTGCCTAAGTGTAAATTAGTGTAATGAAACACTCTGCTTGCTTCGTAGACATGCTGGGCAATGTCAATTCAATCAGTATTTGCAATGTAAGCCATCTTCAAGTAGCCCTTCCAAAGCAGTTGACATGAAGGTAACTCTTGTAAAAGTCTCCTTTTGTGTCCCCAGGAGGCATGGGCACTGCTGATTTCCCTCTCCAGAGAGTGGCAGAGGCTGGATCCCCTTCTCAGGACAGACTCCTTGCCAGGAACACACAGGCATGGGGGTAGCTCAACTGGCTCTTACTGGCAATTCACTCAATATCTCTTTTGGTGTACTTGCTGTTTTTCTGTGACTACTCTGAAAAACACTGAAGAATCAGAAAAAAAAAACAAAAACAAAACAAAACAAAAACAAAAACCCAAAAACAAATAACAAACAAAGTGATAGAAATTAATCATCAACACAGGGAGTTGGAACCAGATGATCTGCAAAGGTCCCTTCCAATCCAAACCATTCTGTGATTCTGTGATTTATGACAAGCACCAACCTGAAGTGTCCCAGAGAGGAGCTCCATATATGTGAGCCACATTAAACAGGCCATGCCTCACTCCCCATCTTCCCTGGCAGTCCACAGAATCATAGAATCATTTAGGTACAAAAACACACTTCAGTTCATCATATCAGCCATTATCACATTGCCAAGCCCACCACTAAATGTGGTCCCTCTGTGCCACATCTACATGTCTTTGAAATACCTCCAGGGATGGTGACTCAACCACTTTCCTGGGCAGCCTGTTCCAACATTTGAAAACTCTTCAATTGAAGAAATGTTTCCTCATATCCAATCTATACTTGCCCTGAATCAACTTGAGGCCATTTCCTCCTGTCCTTTCACTTGTTACATGGGAAAGAAACTGGCCCAGACCTCACTGCAACCTCCTTTCAGGTAGTTGTACAGACCGATAAGGGTGCTCCTGAGCTTCCATTTCTCTACTCTAAACACCCCAATTCTCACAGTTGCTCCTGATAAGACTTGTGCTCTAGATCCTTCACCAGATTCATTATGCTTCTTTGGTCACACTGCAGCACCTCAATGTCTTTCTTGTAATGAGGGGCCCAAAACTGATCCCAGTATTCAAGGTGCCACCTCACAGTGCCCAGTACAGAGGGATGATCACTGCCCTAATCCTGCTGGCCACAGCATTTCTGATACAAGACAGGGTGCTATTGGCTTTCTTCACCACCTGGGCACTCTCTTGGCTCATTTTCAACCAGCTGTTTACCATCACACCCAGGTTCTTTTCTGCTGGGCAGCTTTCCAGCTACTCTTCCCCAGCCTGTAGATTTGCATCAGGTTGTTGTGCCCAA